>NC_044031.1:417925431-418230119 GCF_901765095.1 Microcaecilia unicolor
TACTGAATATCCTTACAGACTGCCTCAGGAGTATTCGGATAGTGTTATTGAATATCCTTACAGACTGCCTCGGCACTATCCGGATAGTGTTACTGAATACCCTTACAGACTGCCTCAGGAGTATTCGGATAGTGTTACTGAATATCCTTACAGACTGCCTCGGCACTATCCGGATAGTGTTACTGAATACCCTTACAGACTGCCTCAGGAGTATTCGGATAGTGTTACTGAATACCTTTACAGTTTGCCTCTGCACTATCCGGATAGTGTTACTGAATATCCTTACAGACTGCCTCGGCACTATCCGGATAGTGTTACTGAATACCCTTACAGACTGCCTCAGGAGTATTCGGATAGTGTTACTGAATATCCTTACAGACTGCCTCGGCACTATCCGGATAGTGTTACTGAATACCCTTACAGACTGGCTCAGGAGTATTCGGATAGTGTTACTGAATACCCTTACAGACTGCCTCAGGAGTATTCGGATAGTGTTACTGAATATCCTTACAGACTGCCTCAGGAGTATTCGGATAGTGTTACTGAATACCTTTACAGTTTGCCTCTGCACTATCCGGATAGTGTTACTGAATATCCTTACAGGCTGCCTCGGCACTATCCGGATAGTGTTACTGAATACCCTTACAGACTGCCTCAGGAGTATTCGGATAGTGTTACTGAATATCCTTACAGACTGTCTCAGCACTATCCGGATAGTGTTACTGAATACCCTAACAGACTGCCTCAGGAGTATTCGGATAATGTTACTGAATATCCTTACAGACTGCCTCAGGAGTATTCGGATAGTGTTACTGAATACCTTTACAGTTTGCCTCTGCACTATCCGGATAGTGTTACTGAATATCCTTACAGACTGCCTCTGCACTATCCGGATAGTGTTACTGAATACCTTTACAGTTTGCCTCTGCACTATCCGGATAGTGTTACTGAATACCCTTACAGACTGCCTCAGGAGTATTCGGAAAGTGTTACTGAATACCTTTACAGTTTGCCTCTGCACTATCCGGATAGTGTTACTGAATATCCTTACAGACTGCCTCGGCACTATCCGGATAGTGTTACTGAATATCCATACAGACTGCCTCGGCACTATCCGGATAGTGTTACTGAATACCTTTACAGTTTGCCTCTGCAGTATCCGGATAGTGTTACTGAATACCCTTACAGACTGCCTCAGGAGTATTCGGTTAGTGTTACTGAATATCCTTACAGACTGCCTCGGCACTATCCGGATAGTGTTACTGAATACCCTTACAGACTGGCTCAGGAGTATTCGGATAGTGTTACTGAATACCTTTACAGTTTGCCTCTGCACTATCCGGATAGTGTTACTGAATATCCTTACAGACTGCCTCTGCACTATCCGGATAGTGTTACTGAATATCCTTACAGACTGCCTCAGGAGTATTCGGATAGTGTTACTGAATACCTTTACAGTTTGCCTCTGCACTATCCGGATAGTGTTACTGAATACCCTTACAGACTGCCTCAGGAGTATTCGGATAGTGTTACTGAATATCCTTACAGACTGCCTCGGCACTATCCGGATAGTGTTACTGAATACCCTTACAGACTGCCTCAGGAGTATTCGGATAGTGTTACTGAATACCCTTACAGACTGCCTCAGGAGTATTCGGTTAGTGTTACTGAATATCCTTACAGACTGCCTCAGGAGTATTCGGATAGTGTTACTGAATATCCTTACAGACTGCCTCGGCACTATCCGGGTAGTGTTACTGAATACCCTTACAGACTGCCTCAGGAGTATTCGGATAGTGTTACTGAATACCTTTACAGTTTGCCTCTGCACTATCCGGATAGTGTTACTGAATATCCTTACAGACTGCCTCGGCACTATCCGGATAATGTTACTGAATACCTTTACAGTTTGCCTCTGCACTATCCGGATAGTGTTACTGAATATCCTTACAGGCTGCCTCGGCACTATCCGGATAGTGTTACTGAATACCCTTACAGACTGCCTCAGGAGTATTCGGATAGTGTTACTGAATACCTTTACAGTTTGCCTCTGCACTATCCGGATAGTGTTACTGAATACCCTTACAGACTGCCTCAGGAGTATTCGGATAGTGTTACTGAATACCCTTACAGTCTGCCTCAGGAGTATTCGGATAGTGTTACTGAATATCCTTACAGACTGCCTCAGGAGTATTCGGATAGTGTTACTGAATACCTTTACAGTTTGCCTCTGCACTATCCGGATAGTGTTACTGAATATCCTTACAGGCTGCCTCGGCACTATCCGGATAGTGTTACTGAATACCCTTACAGACTGCCTCAGGAGTATTCGGATAGTGTTACTGAATACCTTTACAGTTTGCCTCTGCACTATCCGGATAGTGTTACTGAATACCCTTACAGACTGCCTCAGGAGTATTCGGATAGTGTTACTGAATATCCTTACAGACTGCCTCAGGAGTATTCGGATAGTGTTACTGAATACCTTTACAGTTTGCCTCTGCACTATCCGGATAGTGTTACTGAATATCCTTACAGGCTGCCTCGGCACTATCCGGATAGTGTTACTGAATACCCTTACAGACTGCCTCAGGAGTATTCGGATAGTGTTACTGAATATCCTTACAGACTGTCTCAGCACTATCCGGATAGTGTTACTGAATACCCTAACAGACTGCCTCAGGAGTATTCGGATAATGTTACTGAATATCCTTACAGACTGCCTCAGGAGTATTCGGATAGTGTTACTGAATACCTTTACAGTTTGCCTCTAGTCTGCACTATCCGGATAGTGTTAATGAATATCCTTACAGACTGCCTCGGCACTATCTGAATAGTGTCACTGTTGTTGGAGGATGGGGAGCCCTTACAACAGATGGGAGTGCTAGAGCATAAAAGATTATTCATAGGTATGGTGACCCTCCTGATTAAGAAAGCGATTTTACCTTTTAGGATGAAGGAGTAAGCCCCACCAGTCGCATACTGGGAGAGAAGTATGTGAGACATGGCATAATGGGAGTTGTGTGCACTAGAAAAGAGTAAGGATCTAGACAAAGTGCTGTATCATGAGTTCTGGAATTACTATAAGAACAAATTTCTCCAAGCAATAGTATCAGGGAAACAGTGAACTGAAGAAGGGGAGGTTGACGGACATGAGGCTTGGGGAGGGAGAACTGGGGAGAAAGGGGAAGAGAAAATGGAAAATGAGCAAGGGATGCTGCTTTTTAATGATGTGAAATCTATTTGCTGTATTATGACAATATTCTTGTTTGGTGACAGTTATAACTGAACCCTGGTTTAGGAGATATTATGGTTTTTGTCTCTTGTCCAATTAATAAAAACATTAAAAAAAAAAGCATGAAAGAATTACCCCCATTTTGTACATTCAAGGTACAAGCTTTCTTTAATTCCTGTTAGCCTGATTTGTTGAAATCTTTCTCCCATTTGGTGTCTATATGAAAAAAGTTAGTCAATCAGGCCCTTGGGGATAATCCCAGAGGGCATCTATAAAGGAAAATACTGGCATCACTGGGTACATATAAGCATGAGGGCTCAGAGCTGGTATAAATGTGTGCTCCTAAGTACTGGTAATACTTACATAAGTTATATGCAAAATGTGCCCTCTTCTCACAGTCCAACCATGTATACGCCCACCTGTAAAATATGCACTTTCACAGATACCTGAGCATTTACAGAATTCCACATAGATACATATTTGGGCATGCCAGAGTATGGATATGGGCATATATGCAAGTGTTCTGATCCATGCAACTGGCATGTAAATGTTAGTGCATACTTTATAGAAGTAGCCATTATGTGTTTATAAATTAAATGTCATTTTGCAACATGCATTATATACGTAAATCATATGGGAATGTGTAATTGCCTGATGTCTTAGCAGATCCTGTCATATTGAGAACAAAATTTAGATGCTGTGGAAAGGTTGCAGGACTTTACAAAACGGAAACTCCCTTTGGAGCTGACCAGTTGGTGCCATGATGAAATCTTACACTACTTAATTGTAGGTGCAAAGGTTAAAGGGTGCACTTGAAAAAAAGCAGAGGGACTTTGAAATGAAATACCATGTTTATCTTTGCCAGCCCACCCTGTCCCCACCCCGCAATCTCCTTTTTTACACTGTGAGGAAACTACCCACACTGGGGGCAATTCTACAACTTGGTGACAAGATTTTGGCTCCACAATGGGGTGCACCTAAGTCATAATAGAATACTAGCACAGCAAAATTTAGGTCAAAAGATCCCATAAAGTAAGTTGGTGGGCCTAAGTGCATCATGCAATGCACCCATGTGTATGCCAGGGACATAGCCAGACCTCAATGTTTGGGGGATCCAGAGCCCAAAGTGTGTGTGTGTGGGGGGTGGGGGGCATGCTTGACCTTTTTCCCTTCCACAACCCTCACCCTTCTGCAACCCCACATACCTTGGCTGGTGAGGGTCCCCAACCCCTGCCAGCTGAAGCCTTTCTCTAACACTGTTCTCTGCGCACTGCCTGCCCTGCTTCCTCTCACGTCGTGTGCATGCTTGGTTTTAGCGAAACTGAGCATGCTCGAAGTGTCGCGCATGCTCAGTTTCACTAAAACCGAGCATGCACGCGATGTGAGAGGAAGCAGGGCAGGCAATGCGCAGACAACAGCGCTGGAGAAAGACTTCAGCCTGACAACCGTCAGCCAAACCAGGGACCCCAGATCCAATTTGGGGGGCCCAGGCCCCCAAGTCTCCCATAGCTACGCCACTGGTGTATGCCCCCTCGTGTGTAACTGAAAGGGGGCATATACATGGATGTAGCACGGAAAGGCCATGGCTGTGTCACCAAGCTATATGCAATATTATTCTGCAATTTGCATATAGCTTGGTGACCCAGCCTTGGCCTTCTCATGCTCCACCCATGTGTATACCCCCTTGCAGGTACACGCTAGCTGCCAGATTTTATATAGCACACTTAGAGATCTGTGAAGAAATCCAGGCGTATTCTATAGCAACGCATGTAGCTTAATTGGCTTAACAAGCTAATCAGCATTGCTAACAGCACTTAACAATGGGTAATAATTAGAATTTACACACACAGCTCGCTGTGTATTCTGTAATGAACAGCTCCTAAATTCTAATACGTGCAGTTCAAAAGGGGTGATGCTATGGGTGGGGAAATGGGCATTTTGTGGGTGTTCCAAAATTTACACACATCATTATAGAATATGGCCCAGTGTGCGTAAATCTATGTGCAGGGCAGTGGCGTGGCCAGACCTGAGATTTTGGGTGGGCCCAGAGCTAATATGGGTAGGCACTATATATATCTATATCTATATCTATATAGATATAGATATAGATAGATATATAGATATATAGAGATAGATAGATAGAGATAGATAGATACAGAGAGACATGACAACGTCTACCCCCCCCAATCCAGAAGCCCACTACCAGACCACAACCATCATTTTGATTATAAAAGAGTAATCAAAATGCTGGCAGGTCATGGTGGTGGGCTTCGGGGTGGGCTTTTCACTGCAGGGCAAAAAAAGGTATATTTTAATCATTAAATATATACATTTTTTGCCCTAGGCAGTGAAGTGCTTACCCCACCCAGAAATTCCACAACAATAAATTTTAATAGTGCCCAGGCCCCAGCTATTTTAATTAAAAAAATTACATGATGATTATGTTATGATGAAAAAAAAAATTACTGTTTTATTACCTGCTGGCTGCTGCTGCTGTTGGGCTGGGCTGGGCTGCTGCTTACCTTGGCAGTAAAGTTAGGACTCAAAGGAGACACTGGAACTCGATTCTGGAACAATTCTCAACTTTTCCCAAGCCAATTCCCACGTCCAGGAAGGGCCAGGGCCAGACTGAGGCTCGCCTCGCACCTACGTCCGTGCGTGCGTGCACGTGCAGCTATTTATTTTTAGCCTGCCCTCCCCTGTGCCAGTGTGCCCTCAGAATGCTACGAGGCACGAGCGAGCGGACGGAGAGAGAGCGAGGCTGACCGTGCACAGCCACGTCCAGTCATAGCGCTGCTCGCTACCGCGTAGGATGGATATCCGGAAATCATAATGGAAAACAACTATGATGCGGCGCAGCCCTGCATTCCCGAAGGTAGGGACTAGGGCGTCTAGGCGCGGTGGGCTGATGTTGTCTGAGCCTGAGTGAGCGGGACGGGTGCCCGGCTGCCCGCGACATGGTATGCTAGGCTGCTGCTGTGCGCTTGGGTGGTGGGCGGGCCTGAGTGACGAAATCGGACTGGAGTCTCTGTCGGAGCCTGATCAGCTGAGTCAGAGCGGGTGCGGGTGTCGTCCCTGCCGTGCCGTGCTGCTGCTGCTGCAACTGTGTGCGCACTTGGGTGGGCGGTGGGCGGGCGGGCCTGGGCCCACCCAGGCCCACCCGTAGCTACGCCCCTGGTGCAGGGATTTATGCCATGTTTACATTGGTATAAGTGGAGCCACGTGGTTTTAGGCACTGGGATATCAAGTAAGCATATTCTATATAACACATTGAAATCTAGGCGCCGTTTATAGAATATGCTTACGCGGAATATTTACCGAGTGGATTTTTTAGGTGCCTTATATAGAATCTGGCACTAAGGGGGAAATTTCATAAGTTGTGTTAAAAATTGGCTTCAGAAAAGATCGGTGTTAAGCATGAGTCTATAAACAGCACATGCCCTTTAGAGAATCATGCTTTGCACCAATTCCCCTGACCAAACTTTGGGCACCAGATTTATACCTGCTGAAACCTGGTGTAGCCAGATTTCAGCAGGAGGGGGGGTCTAGAGCCCAAGGTGAGGAGGCACATTTTAGCCCCCCCCCCCGGTGCCGCTGCTGCCACCACCAACTTTGACCCCCCCCCCCGCCGATGACCCTCTCGACCCCTCCTCCTGCCGCCAACCCTCCCCTGCTGTCGCCGCCGTCACCTACCTTTACTGGTGGGGGACCCCAACCCTCGCCAGCCGAGGTCCTCTTCTTCCGGTGCAAGGCTTCATTCTATTTCTGAGTCTGACATCCTGCACAGAATGAAGTCTTGCGCCAGAAGAAGAGGACCTTGGTTGGGGTCCCCCGCCAGCAAAGGTAGGCGACAGCGATGGCGGGTTGGCGGCAGGAGGGGGGGTCGAGAGGGTCATCCGCAGGGGGGTCCAGGGCCAAATCTATGGGGGTCCAGGCGCCCGTGGCCCCATGTAGCTACACCACTGGTGTTAATGTTGGTGTCCGAGTTGGGACCCTGTATACTATAAGTACACATGGAATGCCTCCAACGCATCCATGCCCCTCCCACGGCCATGCACCCTTTTCAGATATGCACTATGGGACTTAGATGCCCTGCTGTATAGAATAGTGCACAGCCAAATGCACACACAAATGCTAATGGATGCCAATTAACCTCAATAATTGGTTGTTCGCATCCAATTATTGATGGTACAGAGCTTGTTATTCAATTAATTTGCACACGGATTTCAGGAGCGTGTTCAAATTTGGGCATGCTATCTGGAACCATATATAGAATCCAGGGGAAAGTGACTTTTTGACACATAAGAATAGCCATACTAGGTCACGCCAATGGTTCATCTAGCCCAGTATCCTGTTTCCAACAGTAGCCAAGGCAGGTCACAAATACCTGGCAGAATCCCAAATAGTGGCAACATTCCATGCTACCAATCCCAGGGCTTCCCCATATCTGTTTCAATAGCAGACTATGAGATGTATTTTCAAAGCACTTAGACTTACAAAGTTCCATAGGTTTCTATGTAACTTTATAAGTCTAAGTTCCTGGTGCTTTGAAAATGAGCCCTTATGGACTTTTCCTCCAGGAACTTGTCCAAACCTTTTTTAAACCCAGATACACTAACCACGGTTACAACATCCTCTGGCAAAGAGTTCCAGAGCTTAACTATTCGTTTAGTGAAAAAAGTATTTCCTCCTATTTGTTTTAACAAAGAACACTCAGCACTTACATACATAACTTCCAATTCTTGGTGCCTCTGATGCGAAAAAGTGCTGTTATCCTTTAACATATGCAAATACTCTGCACCTAATATTAAGCACCAAGTATGGAGCAAGGGGGGTTGTGTACAGCACAGGCAGTTTATGCTATGGCGAGGGGGGGCGAATGTAGTTTTCATAGAGTCTTTCCCCGTAGACAAACACCTGCTTCCCAATGAATAATCCTTGTGAAAACTGCCTTCATTATAGACAGACAAAAATTAAAAAAGAATGGTAAATGTCAAATAACCCCTTCAAGAGCCTAGACTTGGGGCAGAGGGTCATCATTCAAAAGTTGTTTCAGAAGGTTTACCAAAAGAAGCACTGAATTCTGCATGCAGCAAAATCCATATTACTGCACAGCAAAATGTAGATTATATAAAATTAATACAGATGCTTTAGGAAAGAAAAACAATTTGTCTTCAGCACCACACAGCTTAGAAAGTCTTTATCCGGTATTAAACTTTTCAATGATTCATTGTGTAAGTAAAAGAAAATTATAATAAAAAATGATTAGGCCATTAAATATTCTCCATCTAACAACTGAACTTCATTTTGTTTTGCCAAATATCAAATAAAATATTGATAAGAATAGTAGCATATTGTTCTTAATATTTCATTGTTTACTACAAACCTAAGCAATAAGATCATTATGCAAAATGTGTAGGAAATTCCAAGAATTAAATCTGGGGGGAGCTTTCTATTGCTAATTTTCACGTTTTTAAAATAAATCTTTTGTAACCCCCTCCCATATCCATCTTATAGCAAGAGGGCCCAACTCTAACCAGGCCCAAGTCCCTAGTCTCTCTCCTGTCATTCCCAGTGAGGGTTCTTCCAACGATTGAAAGATTTCTCCTTTAGGACTTCATCTCTCTATATAAAATGCACCTCCACCGTTCTAATGAAGCCTCAGAAATTTCCAACATTCTAAACTGAAGTTGTGTAGATCACATAAGTGTCTGCCCCGCCCTCGCGTCACCACATGATGATGTCGAGGGCGGGGCAATGACACTCACCCAATCGCATCGCTCACCCGCCCCGCCCACACATCAATCCGTCAGGACGTCAAGGACAGGTAAAGAAACAAAAAAAAAGAGGAACTTCACTCAGCAATGCCGCCGCGCGCACCCCTCCAAACATGCAAGGATCTCGGCCGCATGAGTGTTTGCAGGGCTCTGTACTGGCAGAGGCAGACACCTTGCGATGACACTAAACCACAGAACAACAAAGTAGTGGGCTACTTCGCTGCAGCAGTGAGTCCTGAACCCCAGCCCAATGAGCCCAACACCGCAAAAAGGACCTGGCCAAGCAAGGTAGACAGGAAGCACAAAGGAAAAGGGGGGAGGGGTGACATGGAGGGAAAAAAGGGAAGGGAACTCAGATCAAGGGGTTAATGCGCCACCTCTCCCTTGCAGAACAGCAGATCCGTCACCTCTGCCACACTGGGTGGGTTCCATCGCTTCCTCCTCCTCACTTTTATTTCATTGCAGGCTAAGCTGATAAGGCTACTGCGCAAATACCTAACCTTTGAAGACTCTGTCATGTTTTATGTTTCAAAAAAAAGTGTGTGATCGCTATTATTAAAAGATAGGCTTTTTTTCAGCAATAGGGAGTTTTCAATTTATCGCTGCAAGATTTGTTGGGCTGTCAAGGAAGTGGATAGCAGGGGTAGTTTTCATTGGACTTTTCATTTCACCCCCTCCCTCGGAATTATATGACAGATGCTTTAGCTCTTTACAAAACTTGTAACTTTACATACAGTTCTCACACCTGCAAATTCAGTCAACCATACACCAGATGACAAAGACCTAGATGGGTTTTTACAGACACACACTCGCACTCACTCTCTCTCTCTTACACAGTCACTCTCACACACACTCTCACAAACATACACACACCGAGGAAAATCTTGCTAGCGCCCGTTTCATTTGTGTATGAAACGGGCCTTTTTTACTAGTACATTGATAAAATCCTTGAGTTCAAACACAGCAAAGTTACTTCAACAAAAGATATCTTCAACAAAAGTAACTTAAACATGGAAACCACAGTGAAACAAAATGACACTAACCCTGACCCTGACTCTAACCTTATCTGGAACCCTAACCCTCAAAGCACTTCCTGGAGATTCCCTCTGTGCCCTCCTGGATCTTAGGGCTTTCCTTAGAGTAGCTAGCAAAATGTATCCTTTTTGAACCTAATTTTCTTATTTTTGATATCTGAGATTCAATGTTTGGTCTTCACTTTTAACTCTGTTCTTGCTTTCTTTTGTGCATCATGTGACACTGCTTCTGTTGTCTCCATTAGGGGAGTATGAGCGTGTAGCTATTTCTTCTTCTCCCAAAATATCACTAGTCGGGGACTCACTCCTCTAGATACATTTCTTCCTTCTTGGCACTGAGTTTCTCAGGCTGAGAGACACAGGTGAAATACAAGGCAAGCAAGGAGTTACTGGGCAATTTCTAATCACAAGAGCAAAACTTCTCATTTCCAAAAATACCACTGAGCTCCTTCAAACGACAAGAATATAGAGGAACTGAAGCTTTCATCCTGTTCTTAGGCACTCTTTCCTCTTTCACTATGAAGGAGTGGGTATAACAAACTTCCTTCCAACATAAAAAGTACCAAAAGGAGAAATAGCCACTGCTAGTAGCCACTCTTCAATAGAACATCAAAAATCCAACACCAAGTCATCCAGCCTGAGGCTTTAAAATGGGAAATACAATTTAAAAAAACTCCTTCCCTTTAGAACTCCAGCTCACAACTCCCACCAGCACTGTAGCTCACTCACTAATATGAAAACTGGAATGAATCACTGCAGCAGCCTCCAGTGGGGATGCTATGAACAGATGGTACCCTTCTCTGGCATCCACTGACTAAAGCGTCCCTTCTACAGGGAGATACTCCTCAGCAAGGATTCCAGTAGAGCCTTACACTCTTTTCTTAGTAAATTAAATATGGAAAGCATTCACAAATTTAAATAGATTTTATGATACTTTAAAACTGAACTAAAACATAACAGCCCTATTTTAGACAAAAGGTAGAAATTGAAATTGAGACATTGAGGAATTGAGACATTGAGGTCAGGGTGTGTCCAGTATATCAGAAAAGGATCTGCTAACATGATGGGTAAGTTGATATTTCAGAACCTACCCAGCATAGTAGTGCTGGCTGGAGCCATCCCTGGGTTTTTAGCAATTCGGTAGGGATAATGTTATTTCTTGAAAATGTTATGGAAAATTGCAGACTGCTTCAGCGCTATCCGAATAGCACTGGGTTGGTCCATGGGCAGAGTGAAGGTATTGCAGGGAATTATCGGGATAGTGGTGATATCTAGTGCCATTATTTAGATAACTGTCCAGACAAGTTAGGGCAGAAAATTTGCTGTCCTTTGTTGTCAAGACAGTTATCTGGATAATGACATTGAATATCTCCATTACATAAGTACATAAGTAATGCCACACTGGGAAAAGACCAAGGGTCCATCGAGCCCAGCATCCTGTCCATGACAGCCGCCAATCCAGGCCAAGGGCACCTGGCAAGCTTCCCAAACATACAAACATTCTATACATGTTATTCCCGGAATTGTGGATTTTTCCCAAGTCCATTTAGTAGCGGGTTATGGACTTGTCCTTTAGGAAACCGTCTAACCCTTTTTAAAACTCTGCCAAGCTAACCGCCTCCACCACGTTCTCCGGCACTTGGAATAATTCTATTCGAGATGGTGTACAAAACAATCAAAGCACAACAAACATAAAAATGAGATAAAATAGACAAAAACAATACTTAAAAATTCTGTAAGTATGACTCAGATCACCCTAACCTATGAACACTTTATCTACTGGGTATAAATAACAAGGCCCTTATGAAATTGCCATTGTGTTAGCTTCACGCAAAGCTCATCGGGTAATTTATTCCTCCATGCTATTTAGTGAGCACTTGGTAATGGAATTCTAATTAATTTTTACTTCAAACTAGTGTTATCTTACTAACATAAGACTGTTACTTATTTAAGGGAAACAAAATAGCATGATCTCACTAAACTGAGAATTCTCTCAAGTGGGTTCAGTTAACTGGAAACAAAAAGTTTGGAAAATGAAGTCCTGGAACAGGGCATAAGAATAGCAATACTGGGTCAGACCAATGGTTCACCTAGCCCTTATCCTGCTTCCAGCAGGATACTGGCGACCAGTGCTTTTTTTGTGCTGGTACCGGCACCTTTTTTGTGGGTTCCGGCTCATCTGCCCGCTACCTTCCGTTCGTGCACCCATGCTCCCCCCCACCCTCCCTCAGCTCCCCCCACCCTCCCTCCCTCAGTTCCCCGACTTTCCTTGAAAGTCGCAGTGAACCGGCAGTAAAAACAGCAGGCAGGCAAGCATGCTTGCCTCCTCGTCGCTTCCCTTCCCTCTCAGCGCGTCCCGCCTTCCTCTGATGTAATTTCCTTTCCGTGAGGGCGGGACGCACTGAGAGGGAAGGGAAGTGACAAGGAGGTGAGCCTGCCTGCCTGCTGCCTCTACTGCCAGTTCACCGTGACTTCGGGTAAATTAAAGATTTCAAGGAAAGTCGGGGAGCCGAGGGAGCATGGGGGGGGGGCTGGGGTTTGAACAAATCACTGGACATGGAGGGGACGGAGGGCAGGGGAGAGAAGAGAATTGCTGGACATGGAGAGGAGGGGATGGGAGGGGAGAAAGTAGAATAGCTGGACATGGATTTGAGGGGAAGGCAGGGAAGAGAGAATTATGGACATGGATAGGAGGGGAGGGCAGGGGAGAGAGGAGACATGCTGGACATGGATGGAGGGAAGGAAAGACAGGAAGGAAGGAGATGCACATGGATGGGAGGGGAGGGCAGGGGAGAGAGGAGAATTGCTGGACATGGATGAATGGCGGAGATGGCAGGGAGAGAGGAGAAATGTTGGACTTGGATGGAGGAGAGGGGAGAGAGAATTATTGCTTTATATGGATACAGGTGAGGGAAGAGAGAGGAGAAATGCTGGACATGGATGGAGGGGAGGAAAGAAAAAAAAAAAAGAAGAAGATGCACATGGATGGAGATGAGGGAAAGGGAAGAGAGGAGAAAAACTGCACATGGATGGAGAAAATAGGCAAAAGCTGGATCCATGTTATACCTCCTCCAGTCAATTCCACAGAGGAGGACCCAGCTTTTACTTATGGATGTAGGGCAAGAAATGAAGAAGAAAGGAGGAAAGTAAAGAAATATATGGAAAGGAAGCCCTGAAAACGGAGTTAAGAGAACAGATAGCAGCAGAATCAGGGACCAATATGGATAGAAAACAAAGTCACCAGACAACAAAGGTAGAAAAAAATCATTTTATTTTCATTTTAGTGTTTGGAATATGTCCAATTTGAGAATTTACATCTGCTGTCTTATTTTGCACTAGGTATACTGGAGCTGTAACAGCTTACAGAAATTATTTATAAAGAAAAAAAACCACGCTATTTTTTTCTCCTATACTAGTATAATATTTTCAATGGTCTGTTTATATGCGCCATGGCTGGTATACGGGATGTAGCTAATGTGGGTGAGGCTACAATAGGTGTGGAGTCATGTGGTGACCCTGCCCATAATGAGTATCGGCACCTTTTTTTCTACAAAAAAAGCACTGCTGGTGACAAGTAACTGACAGAATCCCCAAAAGTAGCAAGATTCATGCTACTGATCCCACGGACCAGAAGTAACTTTCCCCATATCTATCTCAATAGCACTCTATGTGCTTTTCTTCCAGGTACTTGTCCAAACCTTTTTTAAACCCAGATATACTAACTGCTGATACCACATCCTCTGACAATGAGTTACAGAGCTTAACTATTCATTGAGTAAAAAAAAAATATTTCCTCCTGTTCATTTTTAAAGTAATACCACGTAACTTCCTTGAGTGTCCCTTAGTCTTTGTACTTTTTGAAAGAGTAAAAAATCAATTTACATTTACCCATTCTACACCACTAAGGGGTCCTTTTACTAAGGTGCACTGAAAAATGGCCAGCACTAGTGTAGGCACGTGTTTTGTGTGCGCGCAGATCCAATTTTTGCCGATAAAAGATGTGCAGCAAAATAAAAATTGGCGTGTATCCATTTTGGGTCTGAGACCTTACCACCAGCCATTGACTTAGCAGTAAGGTCTCTCGCGTTAACCATGCAGTAATCGCCTACACACATCAAATTGGAGTTACTGCCTAATTTTCACTGTGCGCCAGAAAATGAAATATATTTTCTGGCACACTCAGTGGACGCGCATTAAAAATGAAATTACCGCATGAGCCACGTGGCAGCTGGGCGGTAACTCCAAATTGATGCATGTTGGTCATGCATAGGTGTTTATGTGGCTTAGAAAACGGGCCCCTAAGTATTTTCTAATTCCGCTATATCTTTTTTAAGATACGGCAACCAGAATTGCACACAACACTCAAAGTGAGGTTGAACCATGGAGTGATACAAAGGCATTATGTTTGTCTTATTTTCTATTATTTTCCTAATAATTCCTAGCATTCTTTTTGCTTTTTTGGCCGCCACTACACACTGGGCAGATTTCAGTGAACTGCCTACAATGACACCTAGTTCTTTTTCTTGGGTGCTGACTCCTTTCTGGGATAAGCAGCATATAATGTATTGAATGTTTTTGGGATCTTACCAGGTGTTTGTGACCTGGATTGGCCACTGTTGGAAACAGGATGCTGGGCTTGATGGACCTTTGGTCTGTCCCAGTGTGGCAATACTTATGTAGTAATTAATCTTAGCATCAAGTACCTATGATTTAGATTTTTCTTCCGAATGTGCATCACTTTGCATTTGTCCACATTAAATTTCATCTGCCATTTGGATGCCCAGTCTTCCTGCAATTTTTCACAAGTTGCATGCATTCTAACAACTCTGAATACTTTTTTGTCATCTGCAAATTAAATCACCTCACTCGTTGTTCAGATTTCCAGATCATTAATAAATATGTGAAAAAAGTATCGGCCCCAGCACAAATCTTTGGGGCATTCCACTATTCATCCTCCTCCGCTGATCCTGTAAAAACTTTATCCAAAGAACTTTGAAGATGAACACTGGGGGATTCTATATATGGCGACTAAAGTTGCACATGCAAATCATTGGACATTGCCGATTTGTATGTACAAATTAATTGATGAGCCAATCAGCACCAATAATTGGCTAACAACCAATTATTGGTGTTAACTGGCCTTAATTAGGATTTACACATGAATCATATTCTATATCTTTCCATGAGTAAATTCAAGGGGCATTACGGGGGCATTCCCAGAATTTACATGCATTACTACAGAATAGATCCCTTTGGTGCCTAATTTCGGCACCGGCATTTATACCTGCTTTCAGCATACATAATTGCCAACACCTTAAGTTAGTTACCATTTATGAGCTTAGTGTTATTCCACAAAGGGCACAGATCCTTTATAGTATATCACTCAGGGTTTTTTATACTGTAAGTAAGTCTTCTCAAACCAATTGACACATCACGCGCTGTTCAAGCATTGCTCTTTGCCTTACAATGTACAAGCGTAATTATTTATTTAGATTTTGCTCACACCTTTTTCAGTAGTAGCTCAAGGTGAGTTACATTCAGGTGCTCTGGATAATTCTCTGTCCCAGGAGGGCAAACAGAGAGGGTAACCAGCATACATAGAAATTACACAGACAAAAAAAGCAACACTGGGCCTTCAAGACTGAGACAACAGAAGTATTTTATTAATAAAGGACCCGACATGGGCCGTGTTTCGGCGTTAATCAGCGCCTCAGGGGTCAGGGTTTGAATGTAAATAGAATAAAATATATATGTATCCAATACCTCCGAATTTGGACAGAAAAAAATCTTAAAGCCGAGCGTATCTCACAGAAATGACAGTCGCAATATAGGTAGAAACTCCTATATTTAGCCTTGTGTTTTTTGGGATCGTGCCAGGTATTTGTGACCTGGATTGGCCACTGTCGGAAACAGGATGCTGGGCTTGATGGACCTTTGATCTTTTCCAGTATGGCAATACTTATTAATATCTGATATAGAAGGACTAAAATACAATAGCTTGGTTTTAGTACTATTTAGTTTTAATAAATTCATAGAAGCCCACAAATGGGTTTTTTTTCTATACAATCCAAGTTCAGTTGATAACCAGCATCATAATCTGGAATTAATGGGACCAGAATAAAGATATCATCTGCATAAATTAAGATAAGACAATGTGAAAATTCTAAAAGAGACCCCAGGGAACTCATGAACACATTAAAAGGAATCGGTGACAATGGAGCTCCCTGGGGGGACTCCATACTGTGGAATCCGGGATTTAGAAACCATTCTTCTTTACACAATAACTTCTCTTGGTAAGGAAATCCTTAAACCAATCCAAGACCAGACCAATAAAACCAAGCTCAATCAGCCATTCTGTAAGCAATACATGATCAACCGTATCGCTTACAGATCAAGGGTAGAAGTGGGTTTATTTATTTATTTGTTACATTTGTATCCCACATTTTCCCACCTTTTGCAGGCTCAATGTGGCTTACATATAACCGTTAATGGTGTTAGCCGATTACGGTTTGAACAAATACATAGTATGAATGAATACAAAGTGATAATGTGGTATAATGAGGTATATGTATGGTAGGAAACAGTTGGGGGGACATGCTTATCATGGTTTGGAGGGGACTTTGAAGGATGATTATTAGGGGTGGGGGTCTTTGGAAGATTCAGGTACAGGACAGTTCTATAACTGTCCACCAATAAATAGGCAACCAGAGAGTGCCTGGAAGGAGCCCATTCTTCAAAGAATGTAAGTCTCTACTTTCCCCTATAGAATTCTAGGTTAACCAGGTATATTCACGCATGTGCACTCAGGCACAAGCACTTACACCAGCTATACAGCTGATGTGTGCACACCTATGCTCTGGTTATACATGTGTTTGGCGCAAGCCAAAAACCTATGGTAGAAAATAATTTTCTATTTCCTACCGTGAGGGTGTTCCCAGTGGTAATCAGCAGATGGCGCCTGCTGGATGAGCCCTTACTGCTAAGTCAATGGGTGGCGTTAAGGGCTCAGATTGGAAATATACACGTGCTGGTTTTCATTTTGCCGCATGTCCATTTCCCAGCCCCCCCAAAACCCCCTTTTTCCAGGCATGGTGGAGAAATGGTCCAGCACGCGTCCAATACATGTGCCCACACTACCGCAGGTGACTTTTTGGTTCACCTTTGTAAAAGGGCCCCTAATTGCTTTTGTGTGAGGGATGCATGACATGGGTGGAAATTGGGCATGGAAGACGTTTGCTAGTTAGCTCACTGCACACTGACTAATACAGCATTAACATGGGACCACTTACTACCTCATAATTAGGAGGTGCTAAATGCCTCCACACATTAATGGATAGTGTTACGTGGGACCTACTACTACTTAACATTTCTATAGCACTGCTAGGGTTACGTAGCGCTGTACAATTTAACATAAAAGGACAGGCCCTGCTCAAAGAGCTTACAATCTAAAGGACAAGTGAGTAGACGATACGATGGGGTCAGTCAATTTGGGGCAGTCCAGATATCCTGAAGGTAAGAGTTAGGTGCCGAAGGCAGCATTGAAGAGGTGGGTTTTAAGCAGAGACTTGAAGATGGGCAGGGAGGGGGCTTGACGTAGGGGCTCAGGAAGGTTGTTCCAGGCATAGGGTGAGGCGAGGCAGAATGGGCGGAGCCTGGAATTGGCAGTGGTGGAGAAGGGTACTGAGAGGAGGGATTTGTCCTGTGAACGGAGGTTTCGGGTGGGAACATAAGGGGAGATGAGGGTAGAGAGGTAGTGAGGGGCAGCAGATTGAGTACATTTGTAGGTAAGAAGGAGGAGCTTGAACTGAATGCGGTAACGGATTGGAAGCCAGTGAAGTGACTTGAGAAGAGGGGTGATATGAGTATATTGGTTCTGGCGGAATATAAGACGTGCAGCAGAGTTCTGAACAGATTGAAGGGGGGATAGATGGCTAAGTGGGAGTCCGGTGAGGAGTAAGTTGCAGTAGTCAAGTCGGGAAGTAATGAGAGCGTGGACGAGAGTTCGGGTGGTGTGTTCCGAGAGGAAAGGGCAAATTTTGCTGATGTTGAAGAGGAAGAAGCGACAGGTCTTGGCTATCTGCTGGATGTGTGCCGAGAAGGAGAGGGAGGAGTTGAAGATGACTCCGAGGTTGCGGGCAGATGAGACGGGGAGGATGAGGGTGTTATCCACTGAGATAGAGAGTGGAGGAAGAGGAGAGGTGGGTTTTGGTGGAAAGACGATGAGCTCAGTCTTGGACATGTTCAGTTTCAGGTGGCGGTTGGACATCCATGTAGCAATGTCGGTTAAGCAGGCCGATACCTTTGCCTGGGTCTCCGCAGTGATGTCTGGTGTGTAGAGATACAGCTGGGTGTCGTCTGCATAGAGATGGTACTGGAAGCCATGAGATGAGATGAGGGAACCCAGGGAAGAGGTGTAGATTGAGAAGAGAAGGGGTCCAAGGACAGATCCCTGGGGAACACCAACAGATAGCGGGATGGGGGTGGAGGAGGATCCATGGGAGTGAACTCTGAAGGTGCGGTGGGAGAGATAGGAGGAGAACCAGGAGAGGACAGAGCCCTGGAACCCGAATGAGGACAGTGTGGCAAGGAGTAGATCATGATTGACAGTGTCAAAAGCGGCGGATAGATCGAGGAGGATGAGGATGGAGTAGTGGCCTCTGGATTTGGCAAGGAACAGGTCATTACAGACTTTAGAGAGTGCTGTTTCTGTCGAGTGTAGAGGGCGAAAACCGGATTGAAGTGGATCAAGGATGGCATGCGAGGAGAGAAAATCAAGGCAGCGGCTGTGAACGGCACGCTCAAGTATTTTGGACAGGAAGGGTAGGAGGGAAATGGGGCGGTAGTTGGAGGGACAGGTAGGGTCAAGTGATGGTTTTTTGAAGAGAGGTGTGACTACGGCGTGCTTGAAGGTGTCAGGGACAGTTGCAGTGGAGAGAGAGAGAGGTTGAGGATATGACAGATGGACGGGATGACAGTATGAGAGATGGTGTTAAGTAAGTTGGTGGGGATGGGATCAGAGGAACAGGTGGTACTTTTCGAGCAGGAAAGAAGGCGGGTGGTTTCCTCCTCGGTGATGTCTGGAAAGGAGGAGAAAGAGGCCTGGCTTGGTTGGTCGAGGGTTAAAGGGTGAAAAGGAGGAGATGGTTTGGTAGTGAACTCAAGGTTGATCTTTTGCACCTTGTCGCGGAAGTTATCGGCCAGTGATTGAGGGGAGAGTGAGGGGGGGTAGGAGCGGAGGGCACTTTGAGGAGGGAGTTTAGGGTGGCGAAGGGACGACGGGGGTTGGAGCTGAGAGAGTTGGTCAGTTGGGTGTAATAGTCCTGTTTGTCAAGGAATAGGGAAGAGTGGAGGGAGGATAGCATGAATTTGTAGTGAAGGAAATCTGAATGGGTGCGAGATTTCCTCCAGAGGTGTTCAGCAGATCGGGTGCAGGAACGAAGGTAGCGGATGCAAGGGGTCAGCCAAGGCTGGGGATTAGTACGCTTTGTGGGACGGGAGGTGGATGGAGCGAGGGTGTCCAGAGCAGAGGAGAGAGTGGTATTGTATGCGGAGGCAGCCTTGTCGACAGACTCGGAGGACAAGATGGAGGGGAGGAGATTGGAGATACAAGAGGATAAGGTGGGAGGGTCAATAGCCTGGAGATTCCTGGAGGTAGTGGTTAGAGTTGGACGGGGCTGAGGTGGGGTGTGAAGAAGTGAGAAGGTGATCAGGTGATGATCCGAGATAGGAAAAGCTGAAGTGTGGAAATTGGAGGGGGAGCCGGAGGAGGAGAGGACGAGGTCAAGACAGTGGCCGTCTCGGTGAGTCGAGGCGGTGGAGCATAGCTGGAGATTGAAGGAGGATGTTAGAGTGAGGAATTGAGATGTGTGAGGGTCGGATTGGTCATCAACGTGTATGTTAAAGTCTCCGAGAATGAGTGACGGAGATAAGGGTTCAAGAAACACGGAAAGCCAGGCATCGAAATCGGTGAGGAAGGAAGAGAGGGATTTATTAGGGGGCGGTAAATGACTGCCACTCTGAGTGGCAATGGGTAGAATAGCCGGATGGAGTGTGCTTCAAAGGATGAGAAGCAGTGAGACTGCGGTAGGAGGAGGGGTTGGAAACTACAGGAGGGCGAAAGTAGTAGCCCGACGCCTCCACCGTGCTTAAGGAAAAGATTTGTCACTTCACTTAATCCATTTTGGTTTTGTCTCATTAATCCATGCTTTTGAACATGCTCTATAATTTTGTTCTTTATAATAGCCTCT
The DNA here is from genome assembly GCF_901765095.1 of Microcaecilia unicolor. Classification (NCBI taxonomy): domain Eukaryota; kingdom Metazoa; phylum Chordata; class Amphibia; order Gymnophiona; family Siphonopidae; genus Microcaecilia; species Microcaecilia unicolor. The sequence continues at coordinate 417,945,725 of NC_044031.1, forward strand.
ACCATCTTGCCCAGCACTGATGTCAGGCTCACCAGTCTATAATTTCCTGGATCATCTCTGGAACCTTTTTAAAAAATCAGTGTTACATTGAACACCCTCCAATATTCTGGTATCATGCTTGATTTTAAAGATAAATTATATATTACTAACAATAATAGTGCAAGTTCATTTTTCACTTCTATTAGTACTCTGGGATGAATACCATCTGGTCCAGGAGATTTGCAGCTCTTCAATTTGTTAAATTGCGCCATTATATCTTCCAGGTTTATAGAGATTTCATTAAGTTTCTCTGACTCTTCAGTTTTGAATACCATTTCTGGCACCGGTATCTCTCCCGTATCTTCCTTGGTGAAGATTGAAGCAAAGAATTCATTTAATCGCTCTGCTATGACTTTCCTGAATGCCCCTTTTACCCCTCGGTCATCTAGTGGTCCAACTGATTCTTTTGCCAGCTTGTTGCTTTTAATATACCTAAACAAATTTTTACTACGTGTTTTTGTCTCCAACAGAATCTTTTTTTCAAAGTCTCTCTTTGCCTTTCTTACCAGCACTTTGCATTTGACTTGCTGTTTCTTAAGTTGTTTCTTATTATATTCAGTCAGATACTTCTTCCATTTTCTGAAGGATTTTCTTTTAGCTTTAATAGTTTCCTTCACCTCACTTTTCAACCATGCCAGCTGTCGTTTGGTCTTCCTTCCTCTTTTTTGAATACACAGAATATATTTGGCCTGGGCTTCTAGGATGGTATTTTTGAACAGCATCCACACCTGGTATAAATTTTTGACCTTTACAGCTGCTCCTCCAATTTTTTTTTTCACCATTCTTCTCATTTTTTCATGATCTCCTTTTTGAAAGTTAAATGCTAACATATTAGATTTCCTGTGTGTATTTACTTCAAAGCTGATATCAAATCTGATCATATTATGATAACTGTTATCAAGCGGCCCTACTACCATTACCTCCTGCACCAGATCATGTGCTCCACTAAGAACTAGGTTTAGATTTTTCCTCCTCTTGTTGGTCCCTGTAGCAGCTGCTCCATAAAGCAGTCCTTGATTTTCTCAAGGAATTTTACCTCCCTAGCATGCCCTGTTGTTACATGTACCCAGTCAATATCGGGGTAATTGAAATCACCCATTATTATTCTGTTCCCCAGTTTGTTAGCCTCCCTAATTTCTGATAACATTTCTACATCTGTCTGTTCATCCTGGCCAGGTGGACTGTAGTATACACCTATCACTATCCTTTCCCCCTCTACACATGGATTTTCAATCTATAGGGATTCCAAAATGTGTTTTCTTTCCTACATAATTTTCAATCTATTTGATTCAAGGCCCTCCTTAACATACATTGTTACCCCTCCACCAATTTGATCCAATCTATCACTATGATATAATTTGTACCCTGGTATGACAGTGTCCCACTGGTTATCCTCCTTTCACCAGGTCTTAGAGGTGCCCTAATGCAGTGTTATTTAGGCTACCTCATGGTATATAGTAATGAGATACAAAACAGTTGTAAAACAGTTTGTTACTATATGAATACTACAATGTGGCTTGTGGTGAATATCAAATGCATACCACAAGCTATATTATACCTAGTAAAACAACCCCAGAAAAAGCTGTTTGTTATGTAAAGGAGACTTGATTTAGGATGACAATATTGTAGGTATGCCACCACCCTCCCACCCCACGCCAGGCCTACTTTTGTAAAATCTAGGTCCCTAATGGTCTGGGCAAGTGCAATCCCCAGTCACTCCTGCCCCTGCCAGTGCCATCATCCAAAATGGCACTGGTGACCTCTAGAGGTAGTATCACAGTACTACTACTAGGGGTCATATTTATATATAATCAACTTATGCTAATATTCCCCTGATGCAGACATGTTGGGTGTTTGAATGTGATTTATGATTGATTTATGTTTTACTACATAAACATAATACTTTTTTGAAATAGTTTCTAAGTTGTATATTCTGTTTTTCTTGGCTTTCAGGCCCACTGCATTTTATTTACTTATTTATTTTGTATCATTGTCTATCCTGTGGTGAAGTGACTCTTTTTGATTTTGGACTTTAAACATTAAACAGCTGCATTGGGTAACTAAAAATAATTAAATGCTGAGCTCAATAAATACTGACAAGAGGTCCTGCACAAGACTCATGATCCCTTCTCAGACCTGCACTATTATTTTATATCATCAACATCTGGAATGGTTAAGAAATGTATGGATTCTGCTTATGGCATAGCATTACTGTAATATGTGATCAACTCCCACACTACTTTCCTGATGTGACAATACAGGAATGTGCTGGAGCTGATTCAGTCTGACTGATTAATGTTGGCTGTAGGGGGCCAAAGAGGACTGACTGACTGCTACAACCTAGGATGTTCCCTAACGCTGTGCAGCAGAAGAGAAGAAACCACTATTACAACCAGATATAGCCCTTTGCTTTTGAGGTATGGTAAAGAGGAGGTTCTCCTGTGGTCTTCCGTAGCCTCCTGCTGCCAGGTTGCAGTGACAAGGGGAATGAAGGAGAGGGAGCTAGAAGTCTGAGAGAAGAAAGGCAAGGAGAGAAGCTACAAACTGAAAGAGGGAGGCAGAAGGGTACAGGGCCAGGTCAATCTGTGGACAAGGTAAGGCCCCAAATCCTAATCTGGTCTACCTTCAAACTCCTGGAGGGATATATGCTGGACTGGGATTTTAGAGCCTTTTATCACTAGGGATCTGAGCCATTGCCTCATCTGGTCCAGCAGGAGGAGGGGACTTGAAAGAGAGGAGGATATTCCGGATCACAGGCGGAAGGGGGGGGGGGGGGAGTGGAGAGAGAGAGAGAGAGAGAGAGAGAGAGAGAGAGAGAGAGAGATACCAGATTGTGTGTGTGTGTGTGTGTGTGTGTGTGTGTGTGTGTGTAAGGGGGGGAGTGCACCAAAGCAAAAGTTGTGTTTGGATGCTATAGTCCCTTGAGCAGGCCCTGGAAGGGGAGCAAAGACAAATAAAAAAATGAAAATGAAAAAACAATGTGAGAAAAAGAGTAAAGAGGGCAGCATTTGCAGGTGGTCAGTAGAGGGGAGAAGAATATTGGCATATGTTGGCTGTGTACTGGCTAGCCCAGCTTGAGCTTTTAATAGCAGGTTTTTGGTAGAATTCTTGAGGGTTTACTACTCCACTACTGTCAGACAGATACCTGATTGCTTGGTGGATGAGAGGAGCTGATGTCACTGTGCTTTGATCCAGCAGAACTCTGTAGCAAGTGATCTATCATTGGGGGCTGAGGAGATCAGATTGGTATGGGGGGGGGGGGGAGTGGGGAGTATGGACTGCGATTGGGAGGAGGGGGATTGGGAAGGGGATCTAGGTGGGCCAGGTAATGGGTGGCACTATCATAGGTAGCTGTACTGTTGAAAGTTAATGCATGGGCACTGTATTACATGCCCTGGCCAATACTGCAGAAGACCTGGACTATTGACTCAGGCAAGTGGCTCAGTGCCAGGGCTTTAACTGTCTGTGCTGTGTGGTAAACGCGGAGCAGATATAGGGCAGGTTTTGCACTTGCTGCGTGTTAATTTTTGCTGTAAATGTGTAGTAAGTACAAAACCCTTCCACACTTTAGTAGAAAAGCCTGTATTAATGAATTAGTAAAGGACTGATATGAATGAACTTTCTGCATCCCACAACTAATCTGGCAGCAGTACTTTTGACTTCTTTTATAGTCTGCACAAGTAATTTTGGGAAGCTGATGAAGATGGAATTATAATTTTCTACTACCAACAGAACTATTATTGAAATCACTATACATAGGTCTGTGAAAGGAATCAAATATTTAAATTTCTATCAGAGCTGAATTTTAAAAATATTTTATGAGGTAGCATTTCAATATAACCCTGAAGTGAGAGGGCAGAAGCAAAAACAAACCCCAGATTTTAAATCTCAGTACTAAGTGTTTTTTTTCTAGTCCGCCTTTATCTAGGGCAGTTTACAATAAAAACATCCATAAAAACAATCAACAATCCGCATTAAGTAATCCACATAAAACCTGATGGTGTATTTGTGGAATACAAGAATACATGTAATGTAACTATTGTTTGGTATTGCAATCCATTACTTAACATCCTGCACTATGATACAATACTATAGAGCAACAGAGTGCTTAATGGTCAGTGCAGTGGGCTGAGAACCTGGGGAACTGGGTTGATTCCCACTGCAGCTTTGTGACCCTGGGTAAGCCACTTAATCTACCACTGCCCCAGGCACAAAACGTAGGGCCCTATTTACTAAGGCAGGCTAGCATTTTTAGCTTATGCTAAAAGCGTTAGCATGCCTGCAGCACGGCTTCATAAACAGGGCCCTTAGATTGTGACCCCACTAGAGACATAAAAAGTACCTGCATATAATATATGTAAACCGCTTTGGTTGTACCCACAGAAAAGCGGTATATCAAATCCATGACCCTTACTACAGCTCCTTGTGACTCTGGGCAAGTCACTTAACCCTCCATTGCCCCAGGTACAAAATAAGTATCTGAATATATGTAAACCACTTTGAATGTAGTTGCAAAAACCTCAGAAAGGCGGTATATCAAGTCCCATTTCCCTTTATTGATGTCATTGCCCCAAAATGAAAAAACAAACAAACCCTGAATTAAGTGGAAAATCCCACTAAACAGAATGAAAACTGCTTCCTTTTACAACTTGAGCATCAACCTCCCTCCCCCACCCACCCCAAGAGCTAAACTGAGACAAAAGACTACTTCGACTTAAGAAATTGAGGGGCCCTTTTACAAAGGCATGCCAAAAACTGGCCTACGGTAGTGTGGGCACATGTTTTGGATGCTCGCTGGACCATTAATCCACAACGACTGGAAACAAGGAATTATTTTAATAGGCCAGAAAATGGACGTGCAGCAAAATGAAAACCATTGTGCATCCATTTTCAGCCTGAGACCTTACCACCACCCATTGACTTATTGGTAAGGTCTCATGCACTACCCAGGCATGTGCCAGCTGCCCTTTACCGCCAGGTAGGCACCCCACGGTAAAAAATAGCAAATATTTTCTACTACATGTTTTTGGCACGTGCCAAATTCAGAATTACTGCCTGGGGGCATGCGGTAGGTGGTAATGCCAATTTGGTGTATTCTGGATGTGTGTAGGCCCTTACGCTTCTTTGTAAAAGGGCCCCTGAATGCAGGTATCATATCCAATGCCACCATCACAAATACCATACCATTATCCATTTCCCACACTAACTATTCCACCAATAATAAAAGGGGCATTTTGGTGCTATTCTGTTTCAAAAACCTGATTTGAAAGGGCCAAGCTCTTCCAATACATGTATTGCTGCATTTTTGTAGGCTGGATTGTAGCTTCATGAGTTCTGGGTGGTAGTGCTGACTTGTTGAAACAACCTTGTTACATATATACAGGCTGTGTTTTTACAGGATTTGTTACTTCACAGAATGCCTAGTAGGAAAGAGTTTGTTTCACTGTTATTGAGAGCACACCAGAATTTGAATGACTTTATTAATTTAAAGTTGTTTTTTTTTTAATTTTTATATGAGGAGAAGTAAAGGCAAGCTGAGATGGATGTGAAAATATACTTTGGTCAAATGTATTTCCTATATAAAATATAAAGAAATGACAGATACAGTTTAAATGAACCTTCTTATCATTTTGCTCTTTACATTTCCAACCTACTGTAGGTGTGCTGTCAATAAAAGATCTCTTCATAGGAAAACAATGGAAAAACATCCCTAAGTAGGTAAGATAAAGAGAGACCCTTTTCCTAAACAGGGAAAGCTGGTAACGGCAATAGAGCTAGCTGAAACAGCAAACATCATTTGTATGCTTGATTGTAAAATCCAAGATTTTATGGAACATATTAATTTTCTCTTTAATTTTATACCAGCATTTCTTGCAGGATACAATTGCAGTAAATTCCTTTCACCATCTGGATTGGGAAGGCCCAGCCTCATTCTTCCATATGACTGCAGCACATTTTTTGTGCGAGCAACCACTGCCAGATGTAAGTTATTTTTCCTGAGGACTGAAGAAATGCCCTCCATTAAAACAATGCATATGCAGTAATCTGTGCATAATTGCATTTAAGATGTTATTAAAACCCATTGGCTTATAACTGATGACCAGAAAGCCTTGTGCTATTTGTTTGACACTTCCATATTACATAAACAGTAAATCTTATTCCAGAGTACAGTATATATTTGGGTCTCTTTTTGGTGGAATAGTGTAAAGCAGTGCTTCTTAACCTACCCATGAGGACAAACCCAGCCAGTTGGCTTTTCAGGATATTCACAGTGAATATACAAGAGAGAGATCTGCGTACCAAAGAACCAGGGCATGAAAATCTCTCTCATGCATATTCATTGTGGATATTCTGAAACCCTGGTGGCCTTCAGGGGCGATGCTCGCCCATTCCACCAGCAGCCTTCATTATTGCTCAGCGAGCTGAGTATGTGTTGTGAAATCTTCCACACAGGTAGCACAATGAAAAGATGATATGCAGGGCCAGTCCAACCAGGTAAGCGGGGTAAGCACCACAGGGGGGCGCCTGCCTTCAAGGGTGCCTCCCTCCCGCGGCCCGCCCAGCTGTTCGACGACGATGCCCAGGCTTCCCGCTTCCCGTAATGCTGCATGCGGCGCTGCTCTTGCCTCTTGTCTTCTTCTAGCCTTCCACTCTCGATATAATGACGATGCCTCCTCCCCCTGCGGCACCTTCATGCGCGCCTTGCGGCCCTGCTTGAAGCGTCTCGTGTCTCTGAGTCCTCCGGCCGGCTCGATCCTCCATTCCAGCCAGGCTCCGTCCCATCTGAAGCTCCCAGCTGACTGCCTGACAGTGCCCTAAGGCTCCATCCCTGCCCTGGCCTTTCTTGCACTGGCTAGTGCACTCCTCCTCCACCCCTGCTGTCCATGGACCACGCGCCACCAGTCGAGACTTGGCAGAGCAGAACGCAGAACAAGAATCTTCAAGTTCTCAATCAAGTTCTTTAAACCAGGTAAGGTAATGGCCCCGCGGCATGGATCTATTATTTATTTATTTATTTCTGCTGCTGCTGCTGTCAGTGCTGCTAGAAGTTTGATTTGATGAGAAGAGCACTAGAGCAGCAAGCTGCAGTCGGGGGGAGGGGGGAAGATGGGGTCATAATGTGAAAAGGTCAGGACGGGGGGGGGGGCAAGAACACTACTATGGAGGATGGGATGGGATAGAAAGAGAGCATGATGTTGATGATGGAAGGCACTGGGCTGAAAAAGGGGACAGGGTGGGAGAAGAGGGAGGGAGAAGAGAGAAAGAAGATGCTAGACGGGGGGGGGGGGGGGGGCGCCAACTGATAGTCTGCAGGGGGGCACCAGAGACCCTAGGACCAGCCCTGATGATATGACTGTTTGGTTCCACCTCTAGGATTGTCCTAACACCTACAGACTGTAGACTGGTTGCATTTGCATACATTGGCAAAAAAAAAATATGGAAGCCTTTAGCAATGGCTTGCTACACACCTGTTTCCTTCAGCATTTTGGCTCTCACCTATCATGCTACCTCTTCATATCCTCTCTCTGCAGACAGAGGGAGAGAGAGATGGGAGTGAGTGAAACATATCCCCTTTGGCTCCTGAATGATCTTTCAGGGGCCACAAGAAAAACATCTGAACGTATGGCGAGGCTACCTTTGTGCACAAAGAAGAGGAACAAAATTCCATAACTCACAGTGCAGCATAAAGAACAGTGGAAATGACCAGAAAACCAGTGTGCAGCCAATAATTTCTTCGAAAAGAATTCTTTACTCACAAGCAGCTCACATAAAATACATGCACATAACTTCTTTTAGAGGACTCTACATGGGCCGGGTTACAGCGACACGGCCTGTGTAACCCACTCCTCTCGCTTTGGCGGGTTAAGCTACCTGGTCTTCTTCTTCGATGTTTGGGAGACTGGGTGTGCACTACTCACTTCAGGTTCCCTCCGGATCCAACACAGGAACCACACAGTAGTCAGGAGAGTCAAAGAAATTAACTGAACTTTATTGAACAAATTAGAACTCAGTAATGGTTATCATGAAAGTCCTCAGCATACAGTTAGGATGGTACCACAGACTTGATCTTACAAAGTCACAAGAGCAGATGACCTTTCCTTCTTGGGTTATGCATGAGAGCAAAACCCCTTAAGCCTGACCTGTAGCCAGATAACACCCCGCAGTCAGTTTCTCCAATGTAACATCACTACCATTAGAGATGTGGATCCAGCATTACTGTCCCAGCCTTCAGGGGTGTACCCTGAAGGGAATCACCAGCTGCAGCAGACATTGTCTTATCCTTGAGCCCGGTTTGTGGCGAGACTCCTCAATCTGAGCATGCAGGTCAGTTCATCTGTTTGGCTCAGTAGATTAACAGCAATGACCCTGACCCTGCTCCTTTATCAGGGTTGGCTCAGCAGGTACCCCCTTCTCTTTTTACCGGGTCACTTGGTGGGGGTATAGAATCCTTAAACACAGGCAACCAAAGAACAAATCTTACAGTACTGTCCTCCCTTATATAACAATTATCAGTTCCACCCCACACTGAGATCCCAAGAATCAGGGCACTCTCAAATGTGAGATGGGCTCATGACTATTTCCATGCTGAGCTCCTCCCACCTAAGGATCCAATATAGCAAAGGGTTACACCTGCATCAGGAGTCCGGAAAGATAAAGCCAAATGTGCACATTATGAGGAATGCGGGGACAGGGAAGGAGAAAAGGTCAGGTGGGAAAGGTATAAGGCATGGCGAGAAGAAGGGGAGCCCACCAACAGGCAGAAGCGGAGCATGGGGAGCGAGAGTGGACTTCTGCTGGTGCCAAAGCACATTTTCAATGCAACACATTGAAAAAAAATAGGTTCCCCTGGCACCCCCCCCCGGCTACGCCACTGCCTACAGGCAAGGGAGAACCCGTTTCCTCACTGAAAGGGACCAGCCAACCTGGGAGGATAGGGAAGTTCTGTCCCCGAGGTACAGGAGTCGTGGCAAAAACTACCCCTCACAGCAGCTCTTCAGGGAGACATACATTAAGAACTCAGACCGCGATTCTCAGGGAGACCTGAAGGGGGCCTCTCACAGGGTTAAGGACTTCCCTTCCCAAGAGCCCTCGGAGGGAGCTCTGGGAAAGGCAACTGAAGGTAGCTTGCAATTTCAGGCCCGGAACAGGGAGGGGAAGGAGGATGGGAATCGAGATAATCAGGGGAATGGAAACCAGCTGGGGAACAGGTGGGGAAGAGCCCATGGAGTAGCAAGGGATGGAGAAAAGGAGAAAAGTGAATCAGAGGAACCGATGGAGATTGCAGCCCTGGCAAAATCACGGGGGAAGGAATTTGGAAGGGAAGTAATTGCGTGGTGTGAAGGTTTGGTGGAGAAAGGAAAGCGATGGTTATTGTAGAGGTTTTTCTTTGCTTTCACTAGGGTCCAGGTGGGTGGTAGTCAAGCGTAGAAACTGACGGGGAAAAGGTGGGACCCTAGAACTCTCCTTGGGAGGGGGGGGGGGGGGGGAAGGGGGCACTTCTTATGTTCTGAACTGCTGTGCTTTAACTACAGTGCTTTTGCCAGGTTATGTTTTGAACTGCTGTGCTTTAACACTGCAGTGCTTTTGTTTGAAATATTTCAAAGTGCTGCGCTACTGAACGGTTAGGTTTTTGAACGGAGATGTTTGAACAGGGGGAGGGTTTTAAAACTGTAATGCCTGAAAACTGATGTGTATTAAAACTACGAAACTTCTGCACTATCGTGCTGTGGAGAACAGTTCTATATATTTTTTCTTTTGTCTCCCTTTTGAACTACCCGATTCTGAGGCAGTGATTTTGCAGGCCCTACCTGGGGGGGGGGGGGGGGGGGGGGGGGGGCGAGGGGGGATTATAACCCTTTCCTTTGCCATGGTGGGTTGCAGTAAGGGATCAAGGTGAGCCTGTGGAGGACCAAAGCTCGTGCAAAAGTGCAGGTGGAAAGAAGCCTTCCGTGGAGGAGAGCCTTTACAACATATAAGATATAAAAAGTTATACATATATCACAGCATGCAGCATGGAACCTATAGGGCAGTGAGAACACATTTTCCCCTAGTAACAAAGTCAATCAACAAAACTAGCATTTGTTGATCAAAACAGCATCATGTATTTTATGTGAGATGGTTTTCTGGTCATCTCCACTTTTGAGGCTACCTTTGTGAATATGTGTTGGTGCTGGATAACCTAGTGGTGAATTTCAGGGAGTGCTCTGCATGTGTCAGGATGTCCCTGCTACCATAACCTTGCTTCCATGGACCCTTTCCTTGTGTGATGTCAACATGCTCCACTATGTGCATTCTACCAGTACTTCCATCTGTGTGATGCTATCTGATGCCATCTCTGGACAAGGCTCCAATGAGCTTGCTAGATCAGAATGTGGACAACTGCCTAATAAGTGTCACTGCGGGATATATATCCACCGCTGATCCCTTCATGGAGCAGCAGCATTGTCCCTTTTATTGTAGCATTCCAAGTACTCTCATTGCTCTGCTTTTCACATACCCTTTCCAGCAGATGCAGAGGGCAGCCTCACTTATGAGAACTGTGTCAGAATTGTGGTCTAACTCACACTCCCACTTTTTCAGCTCCTTCACTTACTATTCATATCCTGTATACCATGTTTTCTTGGGCAGAGGGTCTGAGAGCAGAATAGTCTTCTCTCTAGCCATTGGATAAGATCAGAGCACACCTTCCTAGGTGCTTGGCCTCTCTCTCTTATCTAACAGGTACATTTCCTGTCAGATCCATGGACTTATTTGTTACCACTGCATGCATAGGCGCCGACTCCGTGGGTGCTCGAGCACCCCCAATATTTTGAAAGCTGTCCTCCTTGCTTTCCTGCAGCTCAGTCAGCGCTTAAAACTGATTTTACCTGACCAAACAGCAGTGAAAGCAGAGCAGACTGGCTGCCTCTTCAGTCTTCTCCATCCTTCCCTCTCTCAGCGTCTTGCCCTCATTTCCTGTTTACACAAAGGCGGGAAGCTGAGAGAGGGAAGGATGGAGAAGACTGAAGAGGCAGACAGCCTGTTCTGCTTTCACTGTCATTCGGTCAGGTAAATCAAAGTAATAGATTTTAAAATAACAGGAGGTAGAAAAAAGTTTAATTTGTGTTGTCCTCAAGGATAGGATAGGAAATACTGAATAAGTATGCACCGGTCAAAGTGTTGTAAAATAAATCACTACTACAAGCAGGATGGTGACTATATCAAGGGCTATCAGGATAGATTTGTATAATATGCAAGGATTAGTATAATGGTGCTATTCTGCAGTCTTAGGTAAAACTAGGTTTTATATTCAGAAACATGGGACATGGAAAAAGTTACCCATCTGAAAAGAGGGTGTTTGAGGTATGACTTAAAAAAATGTAAGTGACTGTTTAAAGTTATAAGTGGGTACACTTAAGTGGATAACTGCCATTGAAAGTACATGTTATTTGAATTGTATAAGTTACATATTTTAAAGTTAAGCAACCAGCTGAATGTCTACCTCATGGTGTTCTCCTAACTACAGGCATACTCTTTTTGAGCCCTAAACCTTTCAACCACAAACCTCTTTAGTTTGGCCTCCTTATGCCCACTTGCATTTGTGTTTATTTTTTTTTTTTACCTCAAATCCTCTGTCGGTTGCTGATGTTGCTGTAACACAGTAATTAAAGAGCTGTGAGAAAGATTTTGGTATGTAAATGGTACACATAATGGAAGATGCATGGAGAATAGCACTTCTTATGAGTGCAGGCTCTTGGAGTGTAATCCTGACTTCTAATTCTGGCAAGTTATTTTGTCTCCTAATTGATATTGACAAGTTCTGGAAATTGTCCTAGTCACAGCACATTAGAAAGTAAAGCTGGCTAAGTCAAAGTGTGACTTGTAACCTCTGTCGAGCAGGGACTGTCTCTTCATGTTAAAGTGTACAGCACTGTGTACATCTAGTAGCGCTATAGAAATGATAAGTAGTAGTAGTAGTATGGATGGGAAGGCAGGGGAGAGAGGAGAATTACTGGATATGGATGGGGGGAGAAGGCAGGGGAGAGAGGAGAGTTGCTGTACATGGATGCAGGGGAGGGCAGGAGAAATGCTGGACACGGAGGAGAGGAAAGACAGGAAGGAGATGCACATGGACGGAGGGGAGGGAGAGAGGAGAAATGCTGGACATGCTTGTCACCTCTCGTTTAGACTACTGCAATCTGCTTCTTGCTGGCCTCCCACTTAGTCACCTCTCCCCTCTCCAATCGGTTCAAAACTCTGCTGCCCGCCTCGTCTTCCGCCAGGGTCGCTTTACTCATACTACCCCTCTCCTCAAGTCACTACACTGGCTCCCTATCCGTTTTCGCATCCTGTTCAAACTTCTTCTACTAACCTATAAATGTACTCACTCTGCTGCTCCCCAGTATCTCTCCACACTCGTCCTTCCCTACACCCCTACCCGTGCACTCCGCTCCATGGATAAATCCTTCTTATCTGTTCCCTTCTCCACTACTGCCAACTCCAGACTTTGCGCCTTCTGTCTCGCTGCACCCTACGCCTGGAATAAACTTCCTGAGCCCCTACGTCTTGATCCTTCCTTGGCCACCTTTAAATCTAGACTGAAAGCCCACCTCTTTAACATTGCTTTTGACTCGTAACCACTTGTAACCACCTGCCTCCACCTACCCTCCTCCTTCCTGTACACAATAATTGATTTGATTTGCTTACTTTATTTTTTGTCTATTAGATTGTAAGCTCTTTGAGCAGGGACTGTCTTTCTTCTATGTTTTTGCAGCACTGCGTATGTCTTGTAGTGCTATAGAAATGCTAAATAGTAGTAGTAGTAGTAGGAGTGGAGGAAAGACAGGAAGTAGATGCACATGGAGGGGAGAGGAGAAATGCTGGACATGGATGGAGGGCAAGGAGGACAGGAGGAAATGCAAATGGATGGCGGGGAGAGAGGAGAAATGCTAGGCATGGATGGAGGGGAGGGAAGACAGGAGGAGATGCACATGGATGGAGGGGAGAGAGGAAAAATGCTGGACATGGATGGAGGGAGAGGGAAGAGAAGAAGTGAGATGAACATGGATGGAGGGGCGGAGAGAGAGGAAAAATGGTAGACATGGATGGAGGAGAGGGAAGAGAAAGGAAGGAGTTGCATATGGATGAAGGGGCGTGAAGAAAGAGGAAGGCAGGGGTGTGCTGGTAAATTGTTAACAGGGGGCTCTCTCTCGGCAGCAAAGTAAAAGAGAATTCAGGAGGGGCCCAAGCCCACATTTTGGGATCCATTTGTTAAAGTAGCCATGGAGAACCGGCTCCCAAAATTCTTAAAAACTTAACAAACGGCTCTCGAGAGCCTGTAAGAGCCTGCTCCAGCACACCACTGGAGGAAGGAGATGCATACTGACAGAGATGAGGGAAAGGGAAAAGAGGAGAAAAACTACACATAGATGGAGAAAATAGACGCTGGATGGAAAGAGGGAAGAGAGGAGGCAGACGCTGGATGGAAAGGAGCGAGAGAGGGGGCAGATGCTGGAAGGAAAGGGGGGAGAGAGGGGGTAGACGCTGGATGGAAAGGGGGGAAAGTTAAAGATCGAGGAAAGAAGAAACAAGAGACTGGGACCAACACAATTAGGAACAGTAAATGGCCAGACCACAAAGGTAGGAAAAAATGATTTTTATTTTTAGTTTAGGATAAAGTAGTGTGGTAGCTGTGTTAATAAATACAGAAAGTGGAAGTAAGGTGATATCTTTACTGGACTAATTTTAATACATTTTTGACTAATGTTTGGAGACCAAACCCTCCTTTCTTGTGTCAGAACAGAATACCATAACAGCAGTATACTGTCCTGACCTGAGGAAAGAGGTTTTGGCCTTTGAAAGCTAATTGAAAAATGTATTTAGTCCACAAAAATGATATCATATTTTCCATTTTTTGTTTTATTTGTATTTGTTAACCTATAGTATAGTGATTGAAATATGCCGGTTTTTGAAATTTGCGTCTCTCTATATTTGCAGAGTACAGGGGGACTGAGGGGCGGGACTGTTCAGGGAAGAAGTCCTGGTGCAGGTTGCAGGCAGCCTATGAGTGGCACTGCCACTGCCCAGGTGAAGACTGCAGTAGACATAATTTTAAGATGGGGGGGGGGGGGGGGGGGGAGAGACGCACTGCCTGTAAAAAAAAAAAAATCAGCACCCCCAATCATTTTGAAAAGTTGGCTCCTATGACTGCATGGAGGGCATTTTTCTGGTTGAGGGTGCAAGTTAGCTTATTCCATCATTGTGGAAGCTCACTTGTTGAACCACTAGCCCACCTTTCCTGGTCCAGGCATATTCATCTACTGTCCCTCCTTTCGCCACAGAAAAATATCTAGTGAGGAAGAGGGTGTCAGATCAACCAAAATTGGGCTTCCTCTATCTGCCATTTTCACTGTGTCCTCAAGCCCATGATGTCAAGCCGCATGACATGTAAAGATACGTGCAGATGCAGAGGTATGCACAGATATCCATGCTGCAGTGCTGCCAGTAGGGGTGTACTTTTCATTTACATAGAAACATAAAAAAACAGATATAAATTAAGGCAGATAAAGACCATATGGTCTATCCTGTGTGACCATCCATACTATCTACAATCCCTTCTTCTCCCTTAGAGATCCTATATACTTGTCTCAAGCAGTGGCGTACCAAGGGGGGGAGGCGGTGGGGGCGGCCCGCCCCGGGTGCACGCTGCTGAGGGGGGGGTGCCGCGCGCCGGTCAGCGTCGTTGGTTTCCATGCTCCCTCTGCCCCGGAACAGGAAGTAACCTGTTCCGGGGCAGAGGGAGCATGGAAACCAATGATGCTGACCAGCGCGCGGCACCCCCCAGCAGCGTGCACCCGGGGGGGTCTTTCGCCGGGGTGGGGGTGTCCCTTCACCGGGGGGGGTCACGTTATACGGGGGGGGGGGGGCGCTGCACCCGGGGGGGCTGGGCGCATCGGCGATCCGCCCCGGGTGTCAGCGCCCCTCGGAACGCCACTGGTCTCAAGCCTTTTGGAATTCAGATGCTGTTTTCATATCCACCACCTCCACTTAGAAGCCATTCCATGAATTCACCACTTTGTCCCTGAAGGAAGAATTTCCTCAGGCTACTCTTGAGTCTGTGCTCTTTCACCTTCATTCTATGCTCCCTCATTCCAGAGCTTCGAGACTTGCTTCTTGCATTTATTCATGTAGGTATTTAAACATCTCTATCATATCTCCCCTCTCCTGCCTTTCTTCCAAAGTATACTTATTGAGACCTTTAGGTCTGTCCCCATATGCTTTATGATAAACACCGCTGACCATTTTAGTAGCCATACTTTGGACAGACTCCATTCTACTTATATCTTTTTCAAGGTACAGCCTCCAGAATTGTACACAATATTCTAAATGCGATGTCAGCAGAATGTTATAAAGGGACATTATCACCTCCATTTTCCTATCGGCCATTCCTCTCTCTATGCACCCAACCATTCTTCTAACTTTCACCGTCACCTTTTCTACCTGCTTGGCCACCATAAGAGCATCACATATGATCACACTCAAGTCCCACTCCTCTTTTAAAATACAACAGGGCAGACGATCCGCAAACTCCAAGACGGAAGAAAAAAAGAGCAGATCAGTGATAGATGTATCCACACTTTATTAGTCAATCCACATATAAAACAATGCCCAACACAGCCTGTGTTTCGCCCAGCAGGGCTGCGTCAGGGGCTACTCAGTTATCCTCTCTATTACACCTTTATTGTGTCGCGTCTTGGTGTATTTTCCAGCCAGTATTGTAGTGCATGGATGGAAGACTAACACTGGAATAACGATTGTTGGAATATGTATGACCACTCAATAAAGGCGTAATAGAGAAGATCACTGAGTAGCTCTTTTTTTTCCTACTCCTTTTTTATGCATAAAAGTTCTTCACCCCCTAAACTATACAGCTCCCTCCGGTTTTTGCAGCCCAAATGTATGACCCTGTATTTTTTAGCATTAAATATTAGCTGCCAAATTCCAGACCAAGCTTTCTTATTTCCTTCCTCATATTATCCATACCATCAGGGGTGTCTACTCTATTGCAAATTTTGGTATCATCTGCAAAGAGCAAACCTTACCAGACAGCCTTTCAGCAATATTACTTACAAAAATGTTAATAAGAATCAGCCCAAAAATCAAGCCTTGCAGTTCACCACTGGTAAGAGCCCTTCCTCAGAGTGAGCTCCATTTACCACTACCCTCTATGACCTTCCACTCAACCAGTTCCTAACCCAGTCAGTCACTTTAGGGCCTATACTGAGGGCACTCAGTTTTTTTTTTATTAGTCATCTGTCTGTGAGGAACCATGTCAAAGGCTTTGCTAAAATCTAAATACGCCACACTCTGGTTACCCACTCAAAGAAATTAATCAGATTTGTCTGATAACACCTACCTCTATGTTAAATTGATCAGCGCTGCGTAACCCTAGTAGCGCTTTAGAAATGTTAAATAGTAGTAGTAGTAGTAGTAGTAGTAGTAGTAAAACCATGTTGCCTTGGGTCCTGCAATTCATTGGATTCCAGAAACTTTACTATTCTCTTTTTTTAAAAGCATTTTCATTAATTTACTTACAACAGAAATCAGACTTAATTACTGGTCTCTAGCTCCCAACCTTTTCCTTATTTACATTTTTGTGCAGAGGGACCACATTTGACCTTCTCCAGTCTTCAAGGACCACTCCCAACTCTAGAGAAGCATTGAAAAGGTCAGTCAATGGAGCATCTAGAACTTCCCTAGGTTCCTTCAGTATCCTAGGATGTATGCCATCCAGCCTCATCACTTTGTTCATCTTTAGTTTAGCTAGCTCCTCATGAACACAGTCCTCTGAGAATTGTCAAGGATCTACCACCCCTCCATTCCTAATTTTGTTTGTTTTATGCGGTCCTGCTCCTAGCCCTTCAGCTACGAACATAGAATAGAAATATTTATTAAGTAATTCTGCCTTATCTTTATCAGCTTCTACATATTCCTCCCCTTCACCTTTGAGCCTCACCAGTTGGTTACCTATACACATCACAAGATGGATTGAAGTTAAAGTTGAGCTCTCTAAGATAAGTGTGCTTTTGATTTCTAAAGATGTTAAGTATCACATGAAATGGGCTACACAAAGATATTACATTATAAAAATGTAATTGAAAAATGTGACCATCTCTGGGAAAAGGTGACTAAGGGGTTCATTTTAGAAACAGAAAAACATCCAAAAAAGGCAGATGTGTTTTTTTTTTTGCAAAAATGTCTGAATTGCTAATTTTAAAAATCATTTTAAAGAATTTTTGTATATGCAGTTCTTCTACATCTCAAAGGCTTGTTGGAGCCATGTTTTGGGAGGGACTAGGGTGGGCTTACGATTTGGACATTTTTCAGTGATAATATAACATTGTAAAAATGTTCAGGGCAAAAAATAGGATGCTTTTGGTTAGACCTGTTTCAATAATGACTAAGTGCCAAAAAGGTGTCAAAACTGAGCAGATGACCACTGGAGGGATAAAGGCATGACCCCTTTCCACCTCATATAGTCACCATATCTCAAAAAAGATATAGCGGAATTAGAAAATGTTCAAAGAAAAGTGACCAAAGTGATAGTTGGGATGGAATTCTTCTCATATAAGGAAAGGCTAAAGAGGTTAGGGCTTTTCAGTTTGGAAAAGAGACAGCTGAGGGGAGATATGATTAAGGTCCACAAAATCCTGAGTCGCATAGAATGAATAGAAGTGACCCAATTTTTTACTCTTTCAAGAAGTACAAAGACTAGGAGACACTCAATGACATTATATGGAAATACTTTTAAAACAATAGAAGGAAACATTTTTTCACCCATTTAGTAGTTAAACTCTGGAACTCGTTGTCGGAGGATGTGGTAACAGTGGTTAGCATATCTGGATTTAAAAAAGGTTTGGACAAGTTCCTGGAAGAAAAGTCTATAGTCTGAGTTAGACACGGGGAAGCCCTGAGATTGGTAGCATGGAATGTTGCTACTATTTGGGTTTCTGCCAGGTACTTGTGACCTGGATTGGCCACTGTTGGAAACAGTATACTGGGCTAGATGGACCATTGGTCTGACCCAGTTTGGCACTTCTTATGTTCTTAATAAAAGAGGGTTATGATGTCATATGTACCTTTGACCTTTTATGTGAAGTTCACTGCAGAACCCCCTAGGCTCCTCCGTTGCTCTGCTGGTATATTTGTGTAGCCAAGACGCTCACGCGAGTGATCCGGCCAACCTTTGAGCACAAAGGTCTTTTTCAAGACCACTGCAAAAACAGTCTTCAATTTCCAGTATTGCTTTAATCTGGATCATCGCTATCATTCTCCACTTCGGCACTTAGACTCCTGATGTAGGCCTTTTGGCCGAAACACAACGTTGTGTCGAGTCGATATATTGATTAATAAAATTTTGTTCATCTCCACTCTGGGACTCCTGGTTTTTTACCCACTGCCTTGTTGTATTGGCCCCTAGACATCCCAATGACTTGTTTTTGTGCATGTTTCCCTTGAATTTTGTTTTTGTTTGAAAATGACGCTTAAAGAAAGATGTACTGATCACAAAAACATCTAAAATAGGGCAATTTTTGAACAAAAAAAGATGTTTTTCTGGTTCAAAAATGATCATATTTGGCACTGGATGTTTGGATGTTTTTTGCTAAACATCCAGAATCTGATGTGGAAGTCACATCGAAAATACCCCTCTACGGCAGCAAATTTAAAATGTTGAGAATGGCTGATTTTTCATGTCATGGATCCATAAGTAGTCTGTTAAAGTTACAGGTCTGAATTTCTGTAATTTTTTTTTATTTTTTCACATAAAAGGATGGGGTTTGGACTATGGTACTACAAATTGTCTACTGTAACAGAATTCATGAAAACCTCTGTTTTTGTTTCTGGAGACTTTATTCACCTTTTCCATAGATCGTTACAAATTGTACTGACTCTGGGTTTCACCCACTATTGAAAATGATATAGTTGAACCAGCATTTTCCGATGGTCTAATTCCACAGATTTGATCTTAGTAATAGTTTGGTCAATTATTAGCACTGGGAAATTTTTGGTGTTACTGATTATTTTTCTCCTTCACTGATAGTGAGTCACAACACAAAGCGTTATAGAATACTGGTATTTACACACCTGTCTATAGTTAGGAGTGAGCATTTAGCTAGCTATTGAGCTAGCATAAGTGCTCACGACCAAAGTTAGGGACCCTTTTACTAAGCTTCGCAAGCATCTACGCATGCCAAATGCGTGACAAAATGGAGTTACCACAGGGCTACCGTGTGGCCCTTGCGGTAATTTCATTTTTGGTGCGTGTCCACTACGCGCACCCAAAAAAATATTTTATTTTCTGGCGTGCATCAGCTACACTCACCAAGTGGCATTTGGCGTGTTTAGGTCATTACTGCCCAGTTACCATATGAGACTTTACCACTAGGTCAGTGGCTGGTGGTAAGGTCTGAGACCCAAAATGGACGCGCGGCAATTTTTTGATTTTGCCACACGTCCATTTTCGGCAAAAATGTTAAAAAGGCCTTTTTTACAGACACGCTGAAAAATGGATTGGCGCATGCCCAAAACTTGCGCCTACACTACCGTAAGCTATTTTTCAGCGCACCTTAGTAAAAGGACCCAGTGGAGGGGCATAATCAAATGGGGCGCCCAAGTTTTCCTGAGGGCTTCCTCACAGGACGTCCTCGCGAAGGGGCAGGAAAACCCGTATTATCGAAACAAGACGGGCGGCCATCTTTCATTTCGATAATACGGTCGGGGACACCCAAATCTCAACATTTAGGTTGACCTTAGAGATGGTCATCCCTGGTTTTCAGCGACAATGGAAACCGAGGATGCCCATCTCAGAAACGACCAAATCCAAGCCATTTGGTCGTGGGAGGAGCCAGTATTTGTAGTGCACTGGTCCTCCTCACATGCCAGGAGTCAGGACACCAACCGGGCACCCTAGGGGGCACTGCAGTGGACTTCATAAATTGCTCCCAGGTGCATAGCTCCCTTACCTTGGGTGCTGAGCCCCCCCAACCCACTCCCCACAACTATAAACCACTACCATAGCCCTTAGGGATGAAGGGGGGCACCTACATGTGGGTACAGTGGGTTTGTGGTGGGTTTTGAAGGGCTCACATTTACCAACACAAGTGTAACATTTAGGGGGGGATGGGCCTGGGTTCGCCTGGCTGAAGTGCAGTGCACCCACTAAAACTGCTCCAGGGATCTACATATTGCTGTCAGGGAGCTGGGTATGATATTTGAGGCTGGCAAAAAATATTTTAAAAGTTTTTTTTGAGGGTGGGAGGGGGTTAGTGACCACTGGGGGAGTAAGGGGAGGTAAGCCCCGATTCCCTCCAGTGGTCATCTGGTCAGTTTGGGCACCTTTTTTAGGCTTGGTCGCAAGAAAAAATGGACCAAGTAAAGTCGGCCAAGTGCTCATCAGGGACACCCTTCTTTTTTCTATTATCGGCCGAGGACGCCCATGTGTTAAGCATGCCCCAGTCCCACCTTCGCTACGCTTCCGACACTTCCCCATGAACTTTGGTCATCCCTGCGACAGAAAGCAGTTGAGGATGCCCCAAATCGGCTTTCAATTATGCCGATTTGACCAACCCTGGGAGAAGGACGCCCATCTTGCGATTTGTGTCGAAAGATGGGCGCCCTTCTCTTTTGAAAATAAGTCTGTTAGTATCTTATAACAGCATTGTGCACACAACTGCCATTATAGAATTCACACTTAGCATTCATCGCCCTGGCACCTAACGTTAGGTGAGCTATAGAGAATTACTCCCATACTGGCCGATATTCAATGCAAGTTAACCGGCCGGGAACGACTGCCGACTGGTTAACTAGTGACTTGGTGGTCATTTTCAGCTGCATTTAACCAGTTATTGTCACTGAAAATGCCTGGGTAGTGCCGAAAGTAAAGCTGACGATGTTGGGGGTGTTCCAGGAGTGTGACCGGTTAAGTCCTGATATTCGGAACTTAACCAGCCAAGCTTAGTGGCCAAATAAGGCTGCATAAAAAGCAGGCCTCTCTTTGCCCGTTAAGCCATGGCCAGTTGACTTAACTGGTCATACACTAGCCAGCATTGGAAAACCCGGATATTCAATGCCAGTCGCTGGAAACAACCCAGCACTGAATATCCAAGTAAAACACTGCCTGCCAATGAATGAATATCAAGCTGATACTGTTTCTCTACCATCCTGAAAAAAACCCCAAAAAACTGATATCACCATGCTGCAGAAGTCTGTACATATTTTTAACTCGGTAGAAAGGAGGCATTTTAGCATGAGGAGGGAGGAAATCAGCAAAAGTACATTCTATCTGCAGATGCATGCTCATTATTTTACCCCTGATCTGCCCTCTGCATAAACAGCAGGTGAACAAATTCAGACCAGCTCAGTGCTCCACCTTTTATCGAAAACATGCAACCATGATGCATGCTGCTTGCAAGTCTGCCTACTGCTGTTTGGCCATAGAACTACTAATTTCACTGTCTTGTCCCCTAGTATGCAATTTTGAATTTTTGCTCTTCCAGCCCAATAAAAACATCCACTTTTAGATTAGTAAAGGGATACTACTGAACTGATGTCAGAGAAGAAGGGTGTGAAGGCAAAACAAAGTCTACCAGTGCTTACTGGAAATGTTACAGCTGTACAGAAGAGATTCCATTACATTTACATTTTTAAAATGCCATACATATCTAGAATTAGTGTTTTTCAGTTTTTAGGGAACCAGAAAACATAAAACCTTGCTTGACAGGGGAAAATACAGCTTTTTTTGAGGCCAATTATTTTCACTCACTTCAGGATTACTGAAGCCCTTGATGTAAGCATAGGTTTTATTTGATATTTCATGAGGTACAGTATGTATTTTCACCCCTCCCCCCCAATTCTAGCAATAAACGTTAGCCACCTGAGAACTATAGCAGGTTTGCAGCTAAAGAAGTAAAGCCTCTGTTCACCCGTGGCCAACTGAGTTACATTTTGAGCTATTATTAATGTATTGCAAAGCTTAGTTTCATACCAATTTGAAATCATACATCTGAGAAATCCCAGTACATCAGTAGTCAATGCTTTGTTTCTCTATGTGGCCCTTTGCAATTACTTGAATGTGCAAATATAATTTAGCTGAAATAAAATTCAATCAGTCACCCCAAGCACAATAAAGACTATATCTAGAAGGAGGAAAAAAACAGAAAGTGTTTCCTTGTAAATGGCACTAGGGAGCTGTAAAGGTTTCTAAAACAAATTTATTAGAATATTTAAATTCAAGTTGTAATAGGGAATTCAGCTGGATAAGTAAGTTGCTAGACTGAAATCAAGTCTAGGCAAGGAGGTATTTTTTTGTGAGCTATAACTCCACTCATAATGATTGCTTTCCTGTGCCACAAGAAGACTGCAGACAACTTAAGCAGTGGATGATGAAACCAAAACTCTTTGGCAAATGAATTTTAATTGCTAGGAGATCTGAGTGGCCCAGGAGGGAGGAGAGAGAGAGGCATCATGAGAAAGTATACACTAGGGGCTGAAGATTTGGGCTAAAGGCAGCAGCACTGTCTGTGTTAGCCCCTTTTTAGCAAAGATTTTGAAGAAATAACAATAGTGTTCATTATTCTGTGTCATGTATGGGTTGCCATTTCTGAAGTGGTTACTGTCATTGTATCTCTACACTGTGCCTTTGTTGTTTTTTTTTTTTTGCTCTCATGCAGCATGTCCTGTACAAAGGTGTGTCCGTGAAATACAGTCCAAATAAACAGGGAAATTGTTTCTTGACCACGGCCTAGGAAGAGATTGTTCTCATCTTGTTAGTTGGTTTATGATTTTCCTTTTATGTAAGCAAATAAAAATGCTTCTGACTCGTATGATATGCTATTTCACTAGCAACTTATACTGTATGGAGTAGCAGTGGCAGTTAGACTCTGAGAACATCTGCTTGCCTGTTCCTTGCTTCTGTTGTTTTCTCCTTTGATAGATCCTCAGGGGTTTGTTGGTTTTTGTTGTTTTTGCTTTTCTTTTTAACAAACTGTTCTACTCTATTTCCTTTCATACATTTTCATACTTTGTTTTGGATTAGAGGGTATATGTCTTTTATTATGACCATAGCATCTGTTTTTAAAAGATCTCACTCCCTGAATCTACTTTTGAGTCATTCATGCTGTATTCATCCTTTATTCTTTAGGCTCATATTTACGCTGGACTTCTCAGAGTGCTCAGTGGTAGACAACTAGTATAGCACAGCAGACTGGGGTGAGAGTCAATCAGTCTGTGATAACCTGAACAGGGGTTTGAGGGTAGGCCTGTGAAATAACACAGCCAGACAATTTAACGGAATCCTGAGGCCTGCTATATAACAGTGCAAGGATCACAAAGTGAAATGCCTCCTTAGTTCAGTAAATACAGTCTCAAGCAGGCCTCTGGTTGGCAACCCAAAACACAGTCTGTGGCTGGTGGGGCTGCCATGCCCCAAACACAGCCTGTAAGTTCTTCTTGGTTCTTCTACCAGGTCTGGCTCCAGCCAGACCTCGGAGCAAGGCTTGCTTTTCTCAAGTCAAGAAACAAAAAAGTGGCTTACCCAAGCCAGATCACGATCATTAGACATAAGCTGTAGCAGCATATGCTGGGGTTCCCTGTGCCACCTTAACCTTAGTGTGGCCCTGCCTTTTACACTTTTTGGTTCTGAAGTTGGCTTGCTCCTCTGGAACCTCCAGGAGACTCCCCACAAATCAATCTGGGAGTGTAACCCAGCAGAGACAGGTTCTGACTGTGTTGAGAACTGTGGCCACTCTCTTGGGGCTCTTATACTTGCAAGGGTCTCTTGTAGTAGCTTGCAAGTCTAAGTGAGCCCTTGCCTGGTTGGTTAAGCTTTTCAGCAGGTCTGTTGTAGGTATTTCTGGGTGCATTCTGGCCACTGACAGTTTGGCAAGGCTTTCTGGCAGTGATTGTGCATTCACTGTGGTACCTGCCTCAGCCGCACTTGTTGGTGGGTTCCAGGAGTTGTCTGCTCCTCTATGTTGCTCTTTTAGGTGTACTTTTCCATAAGGAAGTTGTCCAGAAAGTTTCCTCAGACCCTTGGAATTAGATGACCTGTTAACAATAGGCAAAAATTCCACTCCCAAGCATTGGATCTTGAGTGTTTTCTGCTCACTCTCTTAGGTTTATGTTTCCCTGCTGTGGCTCTGCTCACCCAATCTGTCCCTCCTCAAGGAAGCCTCTCTGAGCTGGGTAGCTAAGCCCGCCAGCTCCTGGTACATCTTGTCACATCCTTCGCTCCCTCCGGCTGCTCCTCTGCGGGAAGCAAGGGCCGGGAGGAAGGACCCGCAGCCAGAGAGGACTTACCCGACGGTTCCCCGGATGGACGCCTGTCTCGAGTGCGGTCGGGGCCGAGCCAGTGTCCCTTGCGGCGATGGCCGGCCTTTCTGGGGCCGCGGCTGAGAGCCAGGACCCGTCGCGGCAGTGGCCGCCCTGTCCGGGGCCGGGCCCGGGGGCTGGCGATCGCGGCTTCCGGGCTCTCGGTCGCCGGCTGCGGAGTCCGCGCTTGCACCGGCAGGGTGGATGGCGCCGAGACGCGATGGCTGGCGTCTTCTCCACATTCGGGCATGGGAACCCGAAGCTCCGCCTCAGGGGAACCAAATTTGGATGCCGGTACTGTAGCCCCGCCTGGGAGGCTGGATGGAACCAACCAGAGGGATTCCTTCAGTAGCCGAGTTCCGATTGGCCGCCCATGTCGGCTGGGGCTGGGCGGTTGAATGCTGACAGTATTTAAGGAGCGGGGCTGGAACAGGACGTTGCTTCAGGTTCTGTTTCCCGAGGCCAGTCTTCGTGTGTTCTTGCACTCAGTGCGTTTCCCTTGCTCTCCTGGTTTGACCTCTGGACTGTTACTGGACAACTCTGATAGCCGCCTGTCCTGACCTGTTGCCTGTTGTTGGTGAACTCTGATAGCTGCCTGCCCTGACCTGTTGCCTGTCATTGGACGACTCTGATAGCTGCCTGCCCTGACCTGTTGCCTGTTTCTGGACTACTCTGATTTCCACCTGCCTTCCCTGCTCCTGGTTCTGGTGCCGGGTCAGTCCGTCAACCCCGCGGTTCCGGAAGTCCCGTTGGCTGCCTGCAGCTGGGGGCTCAACCCCCGGTGAACGACGGTCGCCGCGGGTGAAGACTTGGAGTTGCACGGCTGTCCTCTGAGGTCCTTCGGGGCCTTGCGGGACCTAAGGGCTCACTCTTCCCAGACAAGACACATCTCTTATTGGGACACCTCTGTCTGGGTCATCTGAGTTTGAACTTTCTCCAGCTGGTTTTGCAGAACTTGGGTGGTATGATCTAGGGCATCTACTTCCCCCTGGCATTCTTTTATATAAGAATCCACTAAACGCACTTAGAGGTAGGGAGTGGGAGAACTTCAAACTAATCCCACTTACAGGATAGAAACCCACTTGGGTTCTAAATGAACTCTCCGTTCTGGAAGGAAAAAGGCCTCAAAGAGCTCTCGGATATGCAATCTCTAAAAGAGCTAACCAGATCAATTCGATCCTCTCTTCATCAGCGGCCAGAAAAAACCTTCCAAGTACTCAAGCATTCCAAGTACTGTGTTTAACTCCACAAACATTTATGCAGGAAACTCACATGTAGGTTCATCTATGCACAACTAAGATCACTGGTAATATGCATCGAACGCTTATCTTTTCTATGTCTGTATTCTTGGTCGGCGGCACTCAACTGTGGTGCCGTTGTCTCTATCACATTAGCACTTAAGAGATTATGGACACAGAAAAGATAAGTGTTCGATGCATATTACCAGTGCTCTTAGTTGTGAGTAGATGAACCTGTATGTGAGTTTCCTGCATAAAAGTTTGTGGAGTTAAATACAGTACTTAATAAGCAATACAGCACTAATAAGTAACACTAATTTTCTAAAAAAAAGTAAAAGAAGAATGCTTGAGGACTTGGAAGGTTTTTCTGGTCGATGATGAAGAGAGGATCGAATTGATCTGGTTAGCTCTTTTAGAGATTGCATATCCAAGAGCTCTTTGAGGCCTTTTTCCTTCCAGAATGGAGAGTTCATTTAGAACCCGAGCGGGTTTCTATCCTGTAAGTGGGATTAGACGAAATAGCACCCTTAAGAATAAGAACAACAAGAAGACAAAACTCGATCCCATGGTTTAATGATGATCTAAAAAAACTCAAAACAGAAACCAGGAAACTCAAACGAGCATGGAAAAAAATAAAAGATGAACACACACTCAACGCATGGAAACAAACACAAAGAACATACACATATGCAATAAGACAGATCAAAAGGTCCTAATATAAAACTAAAATAGGACCAGATAACAAAGACATGAAGAAACTATTTCAAATTGTAAACAAGCTACTAGACACCACTCCAATAACCACAACCAACACAGACATCCCATCTGCAGACAAACTTGCTAAATACTTCAATGAAAAAATAATAAAATTACGCAACACACTTCCTCAGCATAACACTGACATCGAAAACTTCATCAATGGACTGGATTCAACCTCTGGAGAATACCCAGCAGACCATACCTGGTCAAAATTTGCTTTCCTCACCGTCAAATCAGTTACCTTAGTGACTCATAGATTCTCCAATACCCACTGCAAACTGGACACCTGCCCCAGCCATCTACTCAAATCCGCCCCCATTCGTTTCATAGAAGACCTCACATCCTATCTAAACTACATGCTCCAACAAGGTCTCTTCCCTGAGGAACATGGCAACATTCTACTCACCCCATTACCTAAAGACACAAAGAAAAAAACGAACGATCTCACCAACTACCGCCCAGTTGCATCTATCCCACTAGTAGTCAAATTGATGGAGAGCCTGGTGACCAAACAGCTTACTGACTACATGGATAAGTTCTCATTACTACATGAATCACAATCAGGATTCCGTCCCCTCCATAGTACTGAAACTGTACTAGTCACTGTCCTGGCCAAATTCAAGCATGAAATAGCCACAGGTAACAGCATACTTCTCCTCCAATTTGACATGTCGAGCGCATTCGACATGGTAAGCCACAATATACTACTACGACTCCTAGACCACTTCGGGATTGGTGGAAAGATACTTAGTTGGATCAAAGGTTTCCTAGCCACCAGAACATACCAAGTAAAATCAAATACAAACATATCACCACTGTGGAAAGCAGACTGCGGAGTACCTCAAGGATCACCATTATCACTAACGCTCTTCAACATAATGATGATCCCACTGGCCAAGTCTTTATCCAATCAAGGCCTCAACCCGTTCATCTATGCAGACGATGTGACAATTTACATCCCCTTCAAACACGATCTGACAGAAATCACCAATGAAATCAAACACGGTCTGAACACCATGGACTCATGGGCAAATTCATTTCAACTGAAACTGAACACTGAAAAAACACATTGCGTCATCCTCTCAATCCAACACAATAAATACAAACCCACAACCATAAACACCCCAGGTCACACCCTCCCTATTTCAGACAGCCTCAAAATACACGGCGTTACAATTGACCATAATCTTACACCGGAGAGACAAGTAAACTTCACTATAAAGAAAATGTTCCACTCCAATGTGGAAACTCAAACGTGTAAAACCTTTCTTCCCGAGGGAAATATTCCATAACCTAATACAAGCAGTGGTACTAAGCCATGCAGATTACTGCAATGGAATCTATGCAGGATGCAAAGAACAACTCACAAAGAAACTCCAAACAGCTCAAAACACAGCAGCCAGGTTGATATTTGGCAAAACATGATTCGAAAGTGCCAAACCCCTCCGAGAAAAACTGCACTGGCTCCCAATCAAAGAACGTATCACCTTCAAAATCTGCACCCTGGTCCACAAGGTTATTTACGGTGTAGTCCCAGGATACATGACAGACCTCATAGATCTACCAACCAGAACCAGATCATCACGATCATACCTGAACCTCCATTACCCAAACTGCAAAGGACTCAAATACAAAACAACCCATGCATCCAACTTCTATATAAGCACACAACTATGGAACACACTGCCAAAAGCCGTGAAAACAATCTACGACCATCTAAACTTCAGGAAATCACTAAAAACCTATCTGTTCAATAAGGCGTACCCTACCAACCCAACATAAATGCCTCAACTCAGCAACACAGCAAAACCATAGATCATATTGGACACTAACCTGTTTATTTTCGAAAGAGAAGGCTGGCCATCTTCTGACACAAATCGGGAGATGGCCGGCCATCTCCTGAAGCCGGCGAAATCGGTATAATCAAAAGCCAATTTTCGCCGGCTTTAACTGCTTTCTGTCGCAGGGCTGGCCAAAGTTTAAGGGGGCACTTCCATAGGGTATGAAAGGCGGGACGGGGGCATGGTTACGAGATGGCCGGCTTCGGCTGATAATGGAAAAAAGAAGGCCGGCTCTGAGGAGCATTTCGCCGGCTTTACATGGTCCATTTATTTTTAGGACCAAGCCTCAAAAAAGTGCCCCAACCGAGCAGATAACCACCGGAGGGAATCGGGGATGACCTCCCCTTACTCCCCTAGTGGTCACCAACCCTCTACCACCCAAAAAATAAAAAACATTTTTTTCTAGCCTCTATGCAAGCCTGAAATGTCATACCCAGCTCCATGACAGCAGTATGCAGGTCCCTGGAGCAGATTTTAGTGGGTGCAGTGTACTTCAGGCAGGTGGACCCAGGCCCATCCCCCCTACCCGTTACACTTGTGGTGGTAAATGGGAGCCCTCCAACCCCCCCCCCCAAACCCACTGTACCCACATGTAGGTGCCCCCTTCACCCCTTAGAGCTATGGTAGTGGTGTACAGTTGTGGGGAGTGGGTTTTGGGGGGGATTTCAGAGGCTCAGCACACAAGGTATGGGAGATATGCACCTGGGAGCAATTTTTGAAGTCCATTGCAGTGCCCCTATGGTGCCCGGTTGGTGTCCTGGTATGTCAGGGGGACCAGTGCACTACAAATGCTGGCCCCTCCCATGAACAAATGCCTTGGATTTGGCCGGGTTTGAGATGGCCGGCATCGATTTCCATTATCGGCGAAAACAGATGCTTCACATCTACCCGTTCAACTCCACTCATTAGTTTATAGACCTCTTTCATATCTCCCCTCAGCCCCCTTTTTCTCCAAGCTGAAGAGCCCTAGCCACTTTAGCCTTTCCTCATAGGGAAGTCATCCCATTCCCTTTCTCATTTTTGTCACACTTCTCTGCACCTTTTCTAATTCCACTATATCTTTTTTGAGATGCGGCGACCAGAATTGAACACAATATTCAAGGTGCGGTCACAACATGGTGCAATACAAAGGCATTATAACATCCTCATTAATGTTTTCCATTCCTTTCCTAATAATACCTAACAATCTATCTGCTTTCTTAGCCGCAGCAGCACACTGAGCAGAAGGTTTCAACGTATCATCGACGACGAAACCTAGATCCCTTTCTTGGTCCGTGACTCCTAAAGTGGAACCTTGCATGATGTAGCTATATTCGGGTTCCTCTTTCCAACATGCATCACTTTGCACTTGCTCACATTAAACATCATCTGCTATTTAGACGCCCAGTCTCCCAGCCTCATAAGGTCCTCTTGTAATTTTTCACAATCCTCCCGCGATTTAATGACTTTGAATAACTTTGTGTTGTCAGCAAATTTAATTACCTCACTAGTTACTCCCATCTCTAGGGCATTTATAAATATGTTAAAAAGCAGCGGTCCCAGCACAGACCCCTGGGGAACCCCACTAACTACCCTTCTCCTTTGAGAATACTGACCATTTAACCCTACTCTCTGTTTTCTATCTTTTAGTCAGTTTTTAATCCACAATAGAACACTACCTCCTATCCCATGACTCTCCAATTTCCTCTGGAGTCTTTCATGAGGTACTTTGTCAAACGCCTTCTGAAAATCCAGATACACAATATCAACTGGCTCCCCTTTATCCACATGTTTGTTCACCCCTTCAAAGAAATGTAGTAGATTGGTGAGGCAAGATTTCCCTTCACTAAACCATGTTGACTTTGTCTCATTAATCCATGCTTTTGAATATGCTCTGTAATTTTTCTTCTTTATAATAGTCTCTACCATTTTGCCCAGCACTGACATCAGACTCACCAGTCTATAATTTTCCGGATCTCCGCTGGAACCTTTTTAAAAAATCGGCGTTACATTGGCCACCCTCCAATCTTCTGGTACCACGCTCGATTTTAAGAATAAATTACATATTACTAACAATAGCTCCGCAAGTTCATTTTTCAGTTCTATCAGTACTCTGGGATGAATACCATCTGGTCCAGGTTTACAGAGAAATTTATTAAGTTTCTCCGACTCGTCAGCTTCGAATACCATTTCTGGCACCAGTATATCTCCCAAATCTTCCTCGGTGAAGATAGAAGCAAAGAATTCATTTAATCTCTCTGCTACGGCTTTGTCTTCCCTGATTGCCCCTTTTACGCCTTGGTCATCTAGCGGTCCAACCAATTCTTTTGCTGGCTTCCTGCTTTTAATATACCTAAATGTTCCAATTCACACACTACCTGGTACTTGCTTATAAGATAGAAGCCGATACGATATCAGGGTATTGTAGGAAACTATGGGTCCCGCTCCTTATGAAGCATCAGCGAAACAGGAGCCCACTGTCGGGCATACCCACTAGTTCGAGTTCAACTGCAGCTAAGCGTCTGTTTATTTCTATTACAAAATATAAAATACTAAAATATAAAAAACTTGAATAAAGAGCACAAAGGGTGAGGTTTTTGACTTATGAGGATGCTTGCCAGCAGTTTTACAAAAGAAAAAGTCTAATTTCATAAGTAAATGCTGAGCAGCGCGGTCCACTATTTAAGATAAAAATAGTGGATACCAAGTATCTGTAGTCTTTTCCTCTTTGCTCTTTTGATGACACAGAGAGAGATTTACTTGCGAGTTGTGGATTTGGTTTTAATATACCTAAAATAAATTTTACTATGTGTTTTGGCCTCCAATGCAATCTTTTTTTTTGAAGTTGTAATACAGTATTCATGCCAGCCAGTATTTGAATCATTCTAGCACCGTTTATAGCTCCACCAGGTTCCTCTTAGTTGCCCTTGCAGCTCAGAGTACTGCCACAAAGGTACTGTGTCTGCCAGCTTCTGTTGCAGCTGTTTGACCTTCCTCTTGAACTTCTCATGTGGTTCTTCAATCTGCCAGGCATTCTCCTTTGCTTCCTGCAATTCCTAGATCAGCTCATCAACCTGGTAAAATGACCGAGTGTCCTCTTTCCATTGTACTAAGGTTTTCCTGGGATTCTTCTTCCAGGGTTTGGGTTGCAACTGCTTGATTTCCTTCTCATGCCATTTGATGATTTTGTGTAGCTCCCTGTTCTCCATTTCCACTGCAACCCGAACAGCTTGGAGTTTCTCCACATATTTCTCAGCTTGCCTTCTAGTCTCCTTCAGAGCTTCAGCCAGTTGGATTTGGAAGGACTCCTTATTCTCCCATAACCTTCAGGTATATTTAGCTGCCTACTCGGAACCATCTTCCAACTCGGCAATATAATGATTATACAGAGTTAAGGTCTGACTCAAAACTCCTATTGGTGGACCCAGCAGGGGATGCATGGTTCAGATGATGGTGCAGGGATGAGGGATTTAGGTTTGTTAGAAACAACATTCTGGAGAAGAAGGAGCCTGTTCTGAAAGGATGGGCTCCAGCCTAACCAGGATAGAACCAGGCTGCTGGCACTAACATTTAAAAAGGAGATAGAGCAGTTTTTAAACAAAAATGGGAGAGAAAGCTGACAGTCGCCCAGGAGTGCATGGTACGGTGTGGAGTATCCTTGAAGGATACTATTGAAACAGGATCTTTAGATAATCCTGATAGAGTGGTTTCAATAATGGTGAGAGAAAGACAGGAGTTTTCAATGGGAGCACAGAGTAAAGGATGCAAATTATCCCTAATAACTTCAAAGCAGCCTGTAGATGCAAGGAAAAAAGACAGCTTCAAGTGTCTATAAACAAATGCTAAAAGCCTTAAAAATAAGATAGGAGAATTGGAGTATATAGCAGTAAATGAAGTGATAGATATAATAGACATTTCAGAGACCTGGTGGAAGGAGGATAATCAATAGGACACTGTGTTAGCAAGGTACAAATTATATTGTAATGATAGAGTGGATACAATTAGAGGGGAGTTGATGACTCCACTAGCCAAGACCCTATCCACCCAAGGCCTCAACCCATTTATCTACGCTGATGACGTTACATTATATGTCCCATACAAACATGATCTGGCGGAAACCACCAACGAAATCAAACCAGGGACATAGCTGCTATGGGGCCACGGGGGCCTGGGCCCCCGTAAATTTGGCCCTGGACCCCCTGCCGATACCCCTCTCAACTCCCCCTCCAATGCCGTCTGCAAAGGTACAGACGGCGACGGATGGCGGACGGGTCAAGAGGGGGGGTCAAACTTGTTGGAGGTGGTGCTGGCGGTGGCAGGGGGTGTCAGCGATGGCAGCGGGGGGTGTCAGCAATGGTGGTGGGGGAGGTCGGTGGCGCCGGGGGGGGGGGGGGGGGGGGCTAAAATGTGCCCCCTCAACTTGGCTCTGGCCCCCCCTACCACTGAAGTCCAGATACGCCCCTGAATCAAACTAAGTTTAAACATCATGAACTCATGGGCAAATGCATTCCAACTAAAACTCAATACAGAAAAAACACACTGTGTCATCATCTCATCCCAATACAATACATACAAACCCACAAACATTAACACCCCAGGATACACCCTCCCTGTCTCAGATAGCCTGAAAATATTCAGAGTAACAATCGACCGTAACCTATCACTAGAGACCCAAGCAAAATCCACCATAAAGAAAATGTTTTTCTCAATGTGGAAACTCAAACGCGTAAAAGCATTCTTCCCGAGGGAAATATTTTGTAACCTGGTACAGTCCATGGTATTAAGCCACGCAGATTACTGTAATGGAATCTATGCGGGATGCAAGGATCAAATCATAAAGAAACTTCAGACCGCCCAAAATACAGCAGCCAGGCTTATATTTGGAAAAACATGTTTTGACAGCACCAAACCACTCAGAGAAAAATTGCACTGGCTACCAATCAAAGAATGCAGCACTTTCAAAATCTGCATGACTGTTCACAAAATTATTTACGGTGAGGCACCAGGATACATGACAGACCTCATCGACCTGCCAACCAGAAACTCCACAAAATCTGCACGATCGTATCTAAACCTCCACTACCCAAGCAGCAAACGACTCAAATACAAATCCACCTATGCAACCAGCTTTTCCTACCTAAGCGCACAACTATGGAACGCATTGCCAAAAGCAGTAAAAACTACGCTTGACCACCTAAATTTTCGGAAAGCACTAAAGACAGACCTGTTCAGAAGAGCATACCACTGATCCAACATAAAAATACCGGTCACTTGCAACACAACATAACCAAAAAACTGCAACGGACATTACCTGACTCTTCTTCCCCCTTTCCCTCTCTAAGTTCCCCCCAACTGTTTCCTAGCATACATATACCTCATTATACCACAATATCACTTTGTATTCATTCATACTATGTATTTGTTGAAACCGTAATCGGCTAACGCCGTTAACGGTTATATGTAAGCCACATTGAGCCTGCAAAAGGTGGGAAAATGTGGGATATAAATGTAACAAACAAACAAACAAATAAATAAATAAATAAATAAATATGTTAAAGAGGGAATTGAGTGAAAAACAACAACAATATTCTACATGAAACAGATAGCAGCATCAAATCTTTATGGATAGTCATTCCAGGTGTGAAGGGAAGGAGTATACTGATAGGGCTGTACTACCGTCTGCCAGCACAGAACGAACAGATAAATGAAAATATATTTACAGAAATTAGGAAAGCTAGCAAATTGGGCAACATTATAATAATGAGTGATTTCAATTATCCTAATATTGACTGGATAAATTTTACATCATGGATTGCTAGGAAGGTAAAATTTCTAGATATAATAAATGGCTGTTTCTTGGAGCAACTAATCTAGGAACCAATGAGAGGCAGATCTATTTTGGATCTAATCCTTAGTGGAATGTGGGGCATAGTACAAGAGGTAGTGGTGCTGGATCCGCTGGGAAACAGTGATCATAACCTAATCAAATTTGAGCTGATATCCGGAGTGAAGTCACTAAGGAAATCTAGTGTAGCAGCTTTTAATTTTCGAAAGGGCAACTATGACAAAATGAGGAAATGGTTAAAAAGAAGCTGAAAGGGTTGGCCGCAAAGATTAGGACTTAACATCAGGCATGGGAGTAGTTTAAAAATACCATCATGGAAGCCCAGACTAGATGTATTCCACTTATTAACAAAGGTGGAAAAAAGAGTAAATGGCAGCCAGCATGGTTAAAAGGTGAGATGAAAGAGGCTGAGCCAAAAGAACATTCTTCAAAAAATGGAAAAGGAACTGAATGAAGAAAATAAGAAGCAACATAAGCACTGTCAAGCCAGTTGTAAAGCATTGATAAAGAAAATTAAAGGAGAATATGAAGAAAAACTTGCTGCGGAGACAAAAACTTATAGTAACACCTTTTTCAGGTATATCACAAGCAGGAAGCCTGTGAGGGAATACATGGGACTGTTAGATCAGAAAGGAGCAAAAGGAGCACTCAGGGAGAACAAGGCCATAGAGGAGAGATTGAGTGAATTCTTTGTTTCAGTCTTTACGGAAGAAGATGTAAGAGATATACCTATATTGGAATTATTTTTCTATGGTGACGATGCAGAAGAACTGTAAGAGATCTACCTATATTGGAATTATTTTTCTATGGTGACGATGCGGAAGAACTGTAAGAGATCTACCTACATTGGAATTATTTTTCTATGGTGACGATGCGGAAGAACTGTAAGAGATCTTGGTGAACTTGGAAGATGTACCTAGCCAAACTGACAAGTTAAAGAGTGATAAATCACCTGGACTGGATGGTATACACCCTATTAAAAGAACTCAAACATGGAATTGCTGATCTGCTGCTAGTGATCTGTAACCTGTTGTTAAAATCATCTGTAGCACCTGAAGGCTGGAGGGTGGCCAATGTGAAGCCGATTTTTAAAAAAGGGTTTCAGAGGTGATCCAGGAGATTACAGACCGTTGAGCCTGGAAACTATTATAAAGAATAAAATTATAGAACATGTAAACAAACATGGTTTAATGGGACTGTCAGCATGGATTCAGTTAAGGGAGGTCTTGCCTCACCAATTTGCTTCATGTCTTTGAAGGCGTGAATAAACACGTTGATAAAGGTGAGCGGGTTGAGGTGGTATATCAAGATTTTCAGAAAGCTTTTGACAAAGTACTTCATGAGAAAATTAAGGAGTCATGGGATGGGAGACAGCTCCTTCTGTGGATTAAGAATTGGTTATTGGACAGAAAACAGAAGGTATGGTTCAATGACTGTTTTTCTGTGTAGGAGATTTGTACTGGGACCAGTGCTATTTAACATATTTTTAAATGATCTGGAAATCAGTGCAACAAGTGAGGTTATTTAAACTATTCAAAGTTGCCAAACTGCATGTGGATTGTGAAACATTGCAGGAAAGCCTTAGGAAACTGGAAGATTGGGCATCCAAATATCAAATGAAATTTAATTTAGGCAAGTGCAAAGTGATGCACAGTGGGAAGAATAATCTGAATCATACTCATCTGATGCTAGGGTCCATTTTTGGAGTCAGCGCTCAAGAAAAAAACCTAAGTGTTATTGTAGAAAATACACTGAAATCTTCTGCCCAGTGTGTGGCAGAAACCAGAAAAGCAAACAAGATGCTAGGAATTATTAGGGGAGGGATGCAAAATAAGACCAGATATATTATAATGCTTCTGTATTGCTCTATGCTGTGACCTCATCTTGAGTATTTTGTTCAGTTCTGGTCGCCGTATCTCATAAAAGATATAGCAGAATTAGAAAAGGTTCAAAGAAGAGCAACCAAAATGATAGAGGGGATGGAACCGCTCCCATATGAGGAAAGGCTAAAGAGGTTAGGGCTCTTCAGCTTGGAAAAGAGATGATGGGGGGGGGGGGGGGGGGGGATATGACTGATGTCTACAAAATCCTGAGTGGTGTGGAACGAGTGGAGGTGAATCAATTTTTTACTCTCTCTAAAAATACAAAGACCAGGGAACACTCAATGAAATTGCATGGAAATACTTTTAAAACAAATAGGAGGAAATAGTTTTTCACAAAAAAAATAGTTAAGCTCTCAAACTCATTGCCAGAGGATGTGGTAACAGAGGTTAGCTTATCTGGGTTTAAAAAAGGTTTGGAGAAGTTCCTAGAGGAAAAGACCACAGTCCATTATTGAGATAGATATGGGGCATGCCACTGCTTGCCCTGGGATTGGTAGCATGGAATAGTGCTACTAATTAGGTTTCTTCCAGGTACTTGTGACCTGGATTGACCACTGCTGGAAGCAGGATACTGGGCTAGATGGACCATTGGTCTGACCCAGTATGGCTATTCTTATGTTCTTATATGTGTGTAAATGAGTGATTTCTGGCTATGTGCCAATAACTGGTGGCATGTACTTATGTTTACACGTGTAGAGTATCGGCAAGGTGCACATTTACACACATAGACTGGATTCAATAAATGGTGCTCAAATTTGGGTGCCAGAAAAAATCATTGCATAGCTCTATTCTATAAAGGTCACTCTGAATTGAGCGCTCTTTATAGAATAGCTCTTAGAACCCATTCTCATGCCTAGATTTGGTTGCCGGTATTTATGCCAGCTGAAACTTGGTGTAAATGCCAGCACCCAACTCTTGGCATTTGTACATGAGAATGGTGGCATTCTATAACTCCATGTGCAATTTTTTGGAATGCTTCTACCCTGCCCCAGGCCATGCCCCTTTTTCATGTTGTGAGCTAAGGGATGTAGGTCCACGGGATTATAGAATAGCACATAGGAAGATATGAATGTAAAATCTAATTGCTGACAATTAACTGCAATAATTGATTGACATCAATTTATTGCTAGTTAGTGGCTTGTTAATTTGCATGAGCATCTTTGAACCACACACAGGTTTTGGCGCCCAAATTTGGGCACCATATATAGAGTCTGGAGAATAGATTATATAATACTACAGTCTATGTGTGTATTTACTCCTCACTTTCTCCTGCTCCTTCAGCACTGGGCTCCAAAATGGCACCCCTGAGCCCTAGTGGTAATCTCATGGTACTGCTGATAGGGGGTCAAGGCTGCCAAATAAGGATTTTTTGCTGTTTTTGGCAGTCTGATCCCTAGCAATAATACTACAAGATTACTGCTAGGGGTCATGGGTAACATTTTGAAACCCTGAGCAATAGTAGGAGACAGTGGGAATTGTTCCTGCTTCCACTAAACACCAGGGACCCCGGTAAGGCCCAGAGAAGGATGGGGAAGGGTGCGATCCTGCAGGGTGACCTTGAGAGGGATTGTTTTTCTTGTCAGGTGCATGGTCTTTATGCTGGGAAGAGATCAGTTGGGGAGATAAGATATATGGGGGGTAAGATATAAGAATTGGGGGGTTAAGGGTGTCACTATACCTTCAGGGATAATTGTGGGCATGGGGAGGGGGTACTGGTGTTTCAGGATCAGGATTCTGTGCATATAGGAAACAGCAGTTTTAAAAAGCTGCTCCCAAGCACATGTGAACTATGGAAACACTCTTTTTATGTCTATGTGTAGTTAAAAAAAAAATCATTGTTCTCTGGACACACGGAGTCATTCAAGTGCAGTCCTACACCTGTTTTACAAAAATCTGCATTTGGCAGAGCCTCTTATAATATGAGAATTTTCCTCATCTTGACCTGGATGTTTAAATTCCCCAATTCATATTCTAAAATCTGCCTTTTGTATACTGGAATAAAATTGTTCTTCAAGAGAAATCCTCCCCCACCACTACCTTAAAATAAGGTTAAATAAAGTAGCAAAGATAATTGGATTGCATGCCAAAACCCTACTTTCTTCCTAATTCCTCTAGCTCTAAAATGTTGCGCTCATTAATTTATTTGCAGAAGACTTTTTTATGATGTTGCCGGAAAGTAAGATGTTAAAATTACAAATTGGCTGAGTTAGTCTGTAGTTATATGGAGCAATGTTTGCTTGTCAACCGGCCTCATAATTAGCAGCAGTGTACTTGCTATCAAGGCAAGGGATCATCAGATCAAGTTTCATGTTTATTCCAGATCTGGCTGCTAATGAAAGAGTCTCTCAGGGACTGGCACATTTGAGGTGGCAGTTCTGCAGCATCACTCTTTGAACTTCAACTCCAGCCAAACCCTCCATTACCATACAGTTTTTGTTTTGATTTTAATCTCATACCATATTTATTCATAGGGCCAGTTATTAAGTGTGCTTACATTAATCAAATAGAATATTTTCTAGTATTTCTAGTTCTTCCCTGCAACGTTAAGGAAGAATGTTCTGTACATGGATTCACAATATCATCAGCATTGTGGGCTCCTAATTCAGGATAATTTGCTCCTGAATTTCTCCTCTAAGAGCTCATACTGTGCTGTACTGGGCAACACATTTTGTAATAAATTTAGGATAGGGAAATTGGGATAATGGAAATGAATCTAAGAGAAGGTCTACTGCAGCAGATGATGAAGATATGTCTGCTATTCATAGATTTCCAAATGCTACATGGATAATATTGGGTTGGAAATTCCTCTAACCAGCTCAACACTGTCTGTCTGTAGTGAAGGTGCAGAGGGAAGATGGAGAGACAATAGTATCCAAAGAGCGGCTTGCTGGATGATCTATACTTTAATTTAGCCTTTCAGAATAGCTGGACTAAACCAAACAGATAGTGACAGCAATAGTCAACAATCAACAGATACATTCAACACCTCTATCTTTAGGCGTCTGTCTGTCTATCTATAGAGAGAAAGTTCAAATAAGCATCTGTCATCGGAACATTGGGCACAATATACTAATACACTATCCCGGCACTGATCCAAGATATCCGCCCAACTACATTGACTAACATGCCAATTAGTGCCTAATTTTGGATGCCATATACAAAATCTGGGGTATAGTGTATTAGATCACTGTCCTTCATATCTATTGGAGTATTCCTCTCCAGGTATTTTGTTATGGATTGCTTCTTTAGTTTATACAGGCTTGCAGGCAGGTTATTTTTCTAGAGTTGGGATGGATAGCACTTACCCCTATTCAAAAATCTAGTAATTTGGATATGTCATTGCATTCTAGTTTTCAACCAAATTGTTAGTATACATTTATTTGCTAAATTAATAGAAGCTATAGTAGTAATTAGATTAACTTGTTATTTGTGTACAGTGCATTATTTCTAGCAAAAAAGGTGCTGGTACTCAAATTCCAAGCCACCCTTCAGGGGTGAGGTGATCACTGAGAGACCCACCCCACAATAGCCAGGCCCCCTGCAACCATCACAGAATCTATGACGAGGCAGAATTGGTGTGTAGAGCTTGAGCTCTTTCATTAAAATGTGGCGACCATGGGTCAAATTAACTAATTTATTGACTGTCTGAAAAAGTACCATCAAGACTAAAGGAGAAGATTCTATAACAGTAGCATAATAAGATCTTTTTGCCTTAGTCAAATTTAATTTATATTGTGCCTTGTCCTGCCTTCTCTGATGCAACTTCCTGCTCTGCATGGGCAGGACACATCACAGGGAAGAACTGAGGCTACAAGGCTGCTCCTTCCAATTGTCAAAGTGTCTCTACCAACAATGATCAAGGTGGTTAGCACCACCAGTGAGCCGCAAGGAGCAAAGGGGAGGGAGCACTGCCAGCAGCTGGAACAGTGGGACAATGCATAAGTGGAGAGTTGGGGGGGGGGGGTGCTCTTGTGGAAGATGCCTATGTCATGGTGCAATTTTTCTAATCACTCGCATGAAATAACTATCTAGCTGCGAATATTCAGCACTTCACTGGCTAAATTTAGCAGCCAAATCAGAACACCTGAATTGCAGTCCTATCTTTTTGGCTGCTATAAACTTAACCGGCCAGCGCTGAATATTAACTTGGCTGGTTAAGTTTAAGCTGGCCACAAAAAAAAACAAAAAAAACATTCAATTCTAGCCACTAGAAATGGCCCAGCATTGAATATCCAGGATCAGCACCAATTGTGGCACTTGGCCGGCCTGCCTCTCGCAGTCTGAATATTGGCTAGACATATGTTTAAATTAAAAGTCTACAAAAAATGGTCGGACCACAAAGTCGATTGCTAGTTAGTATTAGATACAATGTAAGAAGGGTTAAAAACTGTAAGATCCAAAGAATGGCCTTTAATATAAGTCTGAACCAGTGTAGAACCAAAATAACTGCAAAGAGTGCAAAAAAGATTTCAATTACCTTATGTTATTTATCTAAATCATTCTCCAGATGTAGGTTCAAATCTCCCAACAAAATTAGCTTAGAAATGTAAGAAGAGTAATAAGGAATTGTATCAAACAGTTGTTATTGTTGAATTTTTGACCACAAACCTGGAGTTCAATAGATAAATATACATCCAATTATACTAGGAAACTTAAAAGTAAAATCAGTTAACTGAAAAATACCTAACTCAAGCCCCAGAACTGTGCACAATTTGGGAGACTGACCAGCTTATAATCGAACGAGAAAAACGCCCAAGTTCCGACCTAAATCGGGAGATGGGCGTTTTTCTCACAAAAACAAATAAAGCGGTATAATCGAAAGCCGAACTTTGGACGCTTTCAACTGCACTCCGTCGCGGATGCGGACAAAGTTGACGGGGGCGTGTCGGAGGCGTGGTGAAGGCGGAACTGGGGCGTGGTTATCACCCGAACAGAGATGGGCGCCTTTCGCCGATAATGGATGCGTTTGTAGCTAGAATTTAGGGCACTTTTCCTGGACCCTGTTTTTTCACGAATAAGGCCCCAAAAAGTGCCCTAAATGACCAGATGACCCCCAGAGGGAGTCGGGGATGACCTCCCCTGACTCCCCCAGTGGTCACTAACCCCCTCCCACCACAAAAAAATGATGTTTCACAACTTTTTACTTTCACCCTCAAATGTCATACCCTCCTCCCAAGCAGCAGTATGCAGGTCCCTGGAGCAGTTGTTAGGGGGTGCAGTGGACGTCAGGCAGGTGGACCCAGGCCCATCCCCCCCCTACCTGTTACAATTGTGCTGCTTAATGCTTAGTCGTCCAACCCCCCCAAACTCACTGTACCCACATGTAGGTGCCCCCCTTCACCTCTTAGGGCTATAGTAATGGTGTAGACTTGTGGGCAGTGGGTTTTGAGGGGGATTTGGGGGGCTCAACACCCAAGGGAAGGGTGCTATGCACCTGGGAGCTCTTTTACCTTTTTTTTTGTTTTTTTAAAAGTGCCCCCTAGGGTGCCCGGTTGGTGTCCTGGCATGTGAGGGGGACCAGTGCACTATGAATCCTGGCCCCTCCCACGAACAAATGCCTTGGATTTATTCGTTTTTGAGCTGGGCGATTTCATTTTCCATTATCGCTGAAAAGCAAAAACGCCCAGCTCACACCTTGGCGAATAAAACATGGGCGTCTATTTTTTTTGAAAATACGGTTCACTCCGCCCCTTCACGGACCCGTTCTCGGAGATAAACGCCCATGGAGATAGGCGTTTCTGGTCGATTATGCCCCTCTGAACCTTCAAAAAAGAGAGAGGATGGAGTTGGTTCAAAGGGCAGCTACTAAAATGGTCAGTGGCTTTGATCATAAAGCGTACTTATTTATTTTCAGTATTTATTTATTTATTGGGCTTTATTAACCGCCTTTATGAAGAGGTCACTCAAGGCACTGTACAGCAGGTACAGTTTAAGATAAAACATAATTTTGTTAACAGCATAACAATAGTAAAATAACCAAGAATAAACGTGAATACAATAAATGAGGTAAACGTGAAAACAATAAATTGAAACATAATAATAGAACTACTGTGAAATATCACCTAGACCTAAGCGGTTTACAATTTTCTTTTTCAGGTACCGATAC
The DNA here is from genome assembly GCF_901765095.1 of Microcaecilia unicolor. Classification (NCBI taxonomy): domain Eukaryota; kingdom Metazoa; phylum Chordata; class Amphibia; order Gymnophiona; family Siphonopidae; genus Microcaecilia; species Microcaecilia unicolor. Next base: position 417,987,763 of record NC_044031.1, read on the forward strand.
TGCCCCTAATGGGCTTACAATCTAGTATTATATTGTACCTTATAGAGACAGACTTAAAGATCTGTATATGTATACTTAGACAAAAAGGTGGAAGAGGGGAGATATGATAGATGCATGTCAGGCTTAATCGACTTACCTACCAGAAACACATCCAAATCAACACGAACATATCTAAATCTACACTACCCAAGCTGCAAAGGACTTAAATACAAATCCATCTATGCATCCAGCTTTTCCTACATAAGCACACAACTGTGGAACGCGTTACCAAAAGCCGTGAAAACAACGTGCGCCCACCTAAACTTCTGGAAAATACTGAAAACCACCTTGTTTAAAAAGGCATTCCCTACCGACCCAACTTAAATGCCTGATCCCGGCTACACAAGAAAACCAAAGCACGTAATGAACGTAACACAACTCTTCTGCTCTACTATTCCTATTGTGGCTCTGCCACACGAACTTTTTTCTATCACAACATCAAATGTATTTGTTCACACCGGAGTCTACTAACGACTCTCGGTACTATGTAAGCCACATCAAGCCTACAAACAGGTGGGAAAATGTGGGATACAAATGTAACAAATACATAAATAAAATAAATAAATATTTCCATTAAATTTGTGGACAAAAGGAGAGCCAATTGAAACAAAGTTCTGGAATGAGGGAGCATAGGATAAGGCAAAAAAGAGAAGGCTCAGGAGTAATCTAAGGAAATATTTATTTTCAGAAAGGGTGAAGGGTGTGTGGAATGATATCCTGTGGAGGTGGTAGAGACGAGGATTGTATCTGAAATCAAGAAGGCATGGAACAAGCACAGAGGATCTCCAAGAGAGAGAAGAAGTTGTGGAGATTAGTAGTTGGTATGGATGGACAGGACTTAATAGGCCATATGGTATTTGTCTGCCATCACTTTCTATTTAACTATGTTTCTATTAAAATGAATGAAAACAAAAAAGAACCAAAAAGGTTTTGTGTGCACATTCCTACTAGCTGATGATGAATTGCAACATGAGTGTACGAACACTGATGATAAATGCTCATGTTATTGACATACATATTTATATGTGGGTAGGGTTTGTAGCCAATGCATGTATTTGGCATAGATACAAAAACAATTAGAAACAAGGTCTGTGAAGATGTATTCTTGAAGCTTTGAGACAGAATTTAGGCCCTATTAATTCTACATTGCTTTCTAGAATTATCTGTTTAAAGGTTAACTGTCCTCAGACTTATGAAAGGGTATTTCTGTTTTGTTTTTGATTTGCTTATATATCTGATTCATAAAACATAACTGTACAGAAAGCTTTAATTTATCTAGAACCTGCAATATATATAATTTTCACCAAAGTCTTCATTTTGATTTTTTTTTTAAATTTCTGTGGTTCCGCTTCTTGGATGCTTAATGAAAATGATAAAGCAGTATTTTGATTTATTGAATGCAGAAGCAAATAAAACACTGCAAGAGCAAAATAACCTAATTATATATTATTGCTATCAGTGCTTTCTTTGCATTTTATAATACGTTTGACATAAAATATGAGAAGACTCTCAGGGACTTCATGTGTTGTTCTTCTCCTAACATTACCATAGTTTGATGACTGAAAAAAAGAAAGTCTTTTGCAATCAATCAAAAATAAAACCATTATGGAATTATTTTTGATTGCAAAATAATTCCATAATTGGTTTTATTTTTGCAGTCGTTTTTTGAAATAGGTATATACTGTGTTACATCCCATGTTAAGATTGTGATATCTTTCTTGAGAGGTACCACAAAATTCCTAAATACATATGGAGAGTAATTCTAGAAACAGGTCTATTTGTACCCTGTCCTATAAGGAAAAGTAACTGTTTCCATTGACCTATAGATTACTAGGAAAAATGTGCCTATATTTTAGGTGAGATTGCCTAATATTAGCCATACAGCTGAGGTAAATTCTGACACATAGATTGTTAAAGAATGCATGCACAGATGTAAATTGTTGTTCACCTTGTGTTGCCCAAACTTCAAAGAAACAACAAGAGAGGGGTCTCCGTAAAAGTCACCAACAGCAAAAGAGCAGAGGTGAACATCAAATGAAGAGGCAAAGTCACCAAGAAGTCCAATTCAATATTATCACCATTTATTGAAATAAAATCACACTGACCTGACACAGCTGTGTTTTGGTGTATGTTGCCTGTGTCAGGCATCTGTGACTTTAAACCATGTGTTCATATGTCAGCGAATGGTCACTATCAGTATGAAGCTTTCTGACATTCAAACAAAAGGTACTGTTATTGCTACTGCTAGTGATAGCATTTGATTCCAAAAGCTTCATAATGACTGATCTTACCCTGATAGATGAACATATGGTTTAAAGTCACAGATTCATATTGACAGTTACCTTACGCTGACATATGAATACATGATTTAAAATCACAGAGTCCTGGTGATGATTTGGACTTCTTGGTACTTCGCCTCTTCGTTTGATGGTCACCCTTACCCAAACTCCACCAATGTGAAAGCCTACCTGCAAAGTATGTGTCTTTGACAACTGGTACTTACAGAAAAGCATATACCCAGAAAATGGTCATTTATGAAAGCTCTCAGCAACAGGTTCTCGGCTGAAGACAGGTAATTTGGCTGAGCTGAACAATTGCACACAGCAGCAGGGAATTTGTCTGTGAGGTGAGGGAAAGGGGAATGGGGTTCCGGTGATCATGGCTGATGTAGGTTTGAGTGGTAATGAGAGGTTTGAATGAGAGGTTTGTTTACCTCAACTGGTGTTCAGCAGAGAGTGGGGAAGAGGGGGGGGGGGCAGTCCAGAAGTGGCTGTGTGGAGAATTTTCTATTGTTGGATATTTGGGGGATTCCAGGGCTTCTCGCTGTTGGTATGGTTTGAGTTTGTGGTGGCTTTAGCAGTACTTTATGGCTGCTTTCCTTGGAGACATATGCCAGGCTCCAGGAAAGGATAGGGTGTTATGATGATTGCTTTACAACTAATTTTATTTATTGCATTTGTATCCTTCATTATCCCACCTATTTGCAGGCTCAATGTGGCTTACATAATTTGGGAAAGGGCTGTTTTCAGAGGACAGCATCTTCACAGGGAATTTCTTAAGTGGAGGGCTTGGTGAGAAGCAGAATGACTGTCTTAATAGTCAGGGCTGGGTGGAGTCAGTGAAGACTTCTGTGGTTGTAATGTAACCAAGGGGCTAAAGGAAAGAGAAGAGGAAGGGAAAAGAGGAAAAAAATAATACTTTATAGTCTATGGGAAAATCAAAAGTAAAATGGGGTTGTACTTGTGCTGGCGAACATTCCGCCGGTCAGCAAGGTAACTTGGAATGGGAAACTAAGGAGAGGTTGTCTAGGAAACGGGAGCTTGTGACAGTTGAGTGGTGCTTGTGCTTTGAAGAAGAAGGGTGTGTTGTGAGTGAGCTCTGAGAGAGAGTTGAGGATTTGAATAGGGAATTGCAGTACAGCTTAGGTGTTAGAAAGGAATATCTACTTAATTTTATTTGGATTAGAGAAGTTGGCCACAGTATTGCAACATTGTTTAATATCCCTTGAAGGTTGCTGGCAATTTTCAGGGAGAGAGGGTTTTGCTTCCACTTATTTTAGTTTTAAGAGAGAGGTGTAGGGAGAAGAACGGAAGAAGAAGAGAAAATACCTCAATGATCTGGGCCCCAACGCAAGAAAGTGTTGCAACTTTCAACATCAAACCAACAGCTAAGTGACAGAAATCCCTAAAGGAGAAAAGAGACAGAGAAAGAAAAAATCTTACCTGAAAGTTGGTCTGAGTATTGGTGGCTCCTGGAAAGGGGTAACCTGTAATGTTTACTAAGTTATATTGTGAAGTGTGGTGTTCTGTGTAGAAATATGAATGTTTAGTTATTGATACAGTTTAGAAACAGAAAAGGGGGAAAAACCTGTTATTACTTGTTGCATGCAACTAAATTATTTACAATTAAATGTTTTTTATTTAACTGGAAAGGAGTCTATTGTGTTTCTGCCCAAAATCAGGGGAAATCCCTACAAATAGATTATTTTTCCTCTCTTGTCCTTTGAGGGCACGAGACGTGGTTAGTATATTTGTTCTCCTTCCACTTCTGGGAGCTGGGTTCAGAGCCACGACTACATACAAAGGCAAACAGAAGCCAGCGTTTACCACACATTTCAATCAGAAGTGAGGGGGAGATACAACAGTAAGAAACGTGGCGGGGGCATAATTGAAAGGGGCGCCGAAGTTTTCCTGAGGACGTCCTCTCAGGACGTCCCTGCGAAGGGGCGGGGAAACCCGTACTATTGAAACAAGATGGGCGGCCATCTTTCTTTTCAATAATACGGTCGGGGACGCCCAAATCTCCACATTTAGGTCGACCTTAGAGATGGTCGTCCCTAGAGATGGTCATCCCCAATTTTCAGCGATAATGGAAACCGAGGACGCCCATCTCAGAAATGACCAAATCCAAGCCATTTGGTCATGGGAGGAGCCAGCATTCGTAGTGCACCTGTCCCTATCATATGCCATGACACCAACCGGGCAACCTAGGGGGCATTGCAGTGGACTTCACAAATTGCTCCCAGGTGCATAGCTCCCTTACTTTGGGTGCTGAGCCCCCCCAACCCCCCCAAAACCCACTCCCCACAACTGTACACCACTACCATAGCCTTAAGGGGTGAAAGGGGGCACCTATATGTGGGTACAGTGGGTTTGTGGTGGGTTTTGAAGGGCTCACATTTACCAACACAAGTGTAACAGGTAGGGGGGATGGGCCTGGGTCCGCTTGCCTGAAGTGCACTGCACCTACTAAAACTGCTCCAGGGACCTGCATACTGGTGTCATGGAGCTGGGTATAACATTTGAGGCTGGCATAGAGGCTGGTTGTCCCCGCGACGGAAAGCAGTTGAGGGCGCCGAAAATCGGCTTTTGATTATGCCGATTTGGGTGACCCTGAGAGAAGGACGCTCATCTCTCGATTTGTGTCAGAAGATGGGCGCCCTTCTTTTTCGAAAATAAGCCTGAGAGTGTTAGCTGGGGGGTGGGGGAGAAGATTGACTATTGGTGAGTTTTGGATACGTTCTGTGCTTATTGATGGTTTGGGATTGCTAAGGAAAGGAGGGAGTGTTGAAATGAGGGATTAAGTGGAGATGTGTTGGTGACCTGATTAAATGGTATTTGGGGGAATTCATCGAGATGTGATAAATATTTGCCTTTTACTGCATTTTGATGTCCTGCCAGATTCAGCAACCTGTGGGATTCCGATACCACAGATTGCTGAATCCTGTGGTAAAAGAATAATGCTGCATGCAAGCCACCTCACAACAAGCATTATTCTATGTGCCTGGGATCATCAGGCCAGCTGCATCCCAATGCTCCCAGACATAGGAGTCAACTCTGTGGAGTGCTGTGGGTGCTTGAACACCCCCAATATTGAGAAACTTCTTTGTATGTGTTCAAAGAAGGGTTATTTCCACTGGGCTTAGCACTCCCAATAATGTTGAAAAATTGGCTCCTATGCTTCCAGATCACCAAAACTGGGTCTCTCCCAGCTTAAAAGCCTCCTCAACTCACGCCCCTCCCACAAGTTCAAGCCCCTCAGTCCCCCTCCCCACCTGCATCATTGGTGGCCCTAGGGTGGATGAGTCTTCAGCCAGGAGTCCCAGTCTGGCGCCAGTTCCAAAACTGTGCCCATGGCCGTGCCTAGGGTCTCTGGCGCCCCCCTGCAGACTATCAGTTGGTGGCGGCCCTCCCCCCCCCTGTGAAAATGATCGCTCACTACTTGCCACACTGACAGGAGTTGTCAGCAATATTCTTAGAAACAAATTGCTATACATTGCAAAATAAGATAGCAGATGTAAATTCTCAAAGTGGACATATTCCAAACACTAAAATGAAAATAAAATGATTTTTTTCTACCTTTGTTGTCTGGTGACTTTCTTTTTCTGATCATGCCCAGTATCTGATTCTGCTGCTATCTGTCCTCTTAACTCCGTTTCCAGGGCTTCCTTTCCATTTATTTCTTTCCTTTCCTCCTTTCTTCTTCATTTCTGGTCCTCAGCTTCTGCCTCTTTTCTTCATCCATGTGCAGTTTTTCTCCTCTCTTCCTTTTCCCTCATTTCATCTCCTTCATCTCTCTTCCCTCCCCTCTATGTCCAGCAATTTCTCCTCTCTCCCTGAGCCCTGCCCTCCCATCCATGCTCCTCTGTCCCCTGCCCCCTCCATTCATCCCTATCCAACAATTCCCCTCTCTCCCTGAGCCCTGCCCTCCCAATCCATGCCCATCTATGCTCCTCTGTCCCCTGCCCCTCCATTCATCCCTATCCAGCAATTCCCCTCTCTCCCTGAGCCTGTCTTCCTTGACGTCAGAAGAAGGCAGAACACAGCAAAGGGAAGGCTAGAGACGTCGGGAGCGCCGCCTCCTTCACTGACACTGTGCTGCTGGACCGCCACAGAGGTAAATTTAAAAAGAAAAAAAAAGAAAAGGGATGTTGGGGGGGGGGGGGGGGGGAGAAGAGGGCGGTAAGTTGAACAATGGGAGCGGGAGGGCGAGCGAGGTGAGCATGGTGCGCTGGCACCCCCCAGCGGGAGGCGCCCCCCTGCCATGCTTACCTCACTTACTGTGTTGGCACGGCCCTGACTGTGCCCCTAGTAGTAGTCTCACATGACTAGCACTGGGAGTCATATTACCATATAATGTTAAATTAGCCCTTTAAGGAGGAAAGGGCTACCTTTGAGGTGGGGGATAGGAGGGCTTTTTTGAGTTGGGGATCCTTAAGCCAGGATTTGGGGGGGGGGGGGGCTGCTCTGGCATTCTGGGAGCATTGGAATGCGGCTTTGCAGCCTCATGCTCCTGGGTGGTAAAATAATCCCAGCTTATTTTACCATGATTTTTGGATCCAAATGTGACTTCTGGTGTATCACTGCAATTTGTGTTAGGGTATTTGCATATGATTAGAAGGCTCATACATTTTCTCTTTCATCATTACTATTGTCAGGATCCTTCTGTCCTCCTGGCTCCTTGGAGTTGCAATCCAGGTCCTAGCTCTATTTAACTCAAAGAGCGGCCGGCATCTTGCTCCCTAGGACTGCCACTTGGAAAAAAAAACAACAAAAAATAAAAATAAAAACACACACTGGCCACCAACTTGGGCCAAATCCTTCAACCTCCTTTTTCTCTATTTCAGTCCCCAGTGATAATATTCAGTTAACAAAAATATAAACTGAAAATTAGAGTCTGTTTGGAACAGTATTATTATCCAATGCCTATATAAATATACAATCCTGAGAGTATCCATCCAACAAAAGCTCCCTCATAAAATTTCAGTAGTTTTCAGGGAAAGAGCAAATATCCCACTCTTTCCTTCCCAGGGAAGTTTTCCATTTGGATAGCTAGAGAGACTTCCTTTCCTGATATAAATCTCTAGTTTGAGTCACTGGGGTATGGCTCTTTCTCCTGGTTGGTGGAGGGGAGATTGAAGGAAATATCATTTAGTATTATTATCAAAATCAACTAATAAGGCTAACACATGATTATATGATGCCAGTTAGGTAGAGTTTGTTTAATTCGGTGATGTTTATTGATGAAATTGTTGAATACAACTGCCACCAAATGGCCACTATTTGAATGTTAAGGTTGGTCTTTATGTGTTTATGTGGTACAAAGGAAGATGGAGCTGAGCTGAGGGTATATAACTTGGCTGCACTGCAGCAGAGGATTAGTTTGTGAGGTGTGGGGACAGACCAAGACAGAGCTTATTGTCTTTCCACCCAAACCCACTTCTCCTCTCCCTCCACTCTCTATCTCAGTCGATGGCACCCTCATCCTCCCCGTCTCATCTGCCCGCAATCTTGGAGTCATCTTCGACTCCTCCCTCTCCTTCTCTGCGCATATCCAGCAGATAGCCAAGACCTGTCACTTCTTTCTCTATAACATCAGCAAAATTTGCCCTTTCCTCTCTGAGCACACCACCTGAACTCTCGTCCACTCTCTCATCACCTCTTGCCTTGACTACTGCAACCTACTCCTCACTGGCCTCCCACTTAGCCATCTATCCCCCCTTCTATCCGTTCAGAACTCTGCTGCACGTCTTATCTTCCGCCTAGACTGATATGCTCATATCACCCCTCTCCTCAAGTCACTTCACTGGCTTCCGATCAGGTACCGCATTCAGTTCAAGCTTCTCCTACTAACCTACAAATGCACTCAATTTGCAGCCCCTCATTACCTCTCTACCCTTATCTCCCCTTACACTCCTACCCGAAACCTCCGCTCACAGGACAAATCCCTCCTCTCTGTACCCTTCTCCACCACCGCCAATTCTAGGCTCCGCCCTTTCTGCCTTGCCTCTCCCTGTGCTTGGAATAAACTTCCTGAGCCCATACGCCAAGCACCCTCCCTGTCCGTCTTCAAATCCTTGCTCAAAGCCCACCTCTTCAATGTCGCCTTCGGCACCTAACCATTCTACCCCTATTCAGGAAAACTCTAGACTGCCCCAATTTGATTGTCTGCACATTTTGTCCATTAGATTGTAAGCTCCTTTGAGCAGGGACTGTCCTCTTTGTTAAACTGTACAGCGCTGCGTAACCCTAGTAGAACTTTAGAAGTGTTAAGTAGTAGTAGTAGTAGTAGTAGTAGTAGTAGTAGGGTTGTGTGGAAGGAGATGTAGTCTGGCAGTGGTTGCCTGGTCATGTGCCCCTTACCTGAAAGGGGAATTGAATAGATGTTGGTAGGATAATTTGGGGTGGAGTGTTATGGTTGTGACTTGGTCAGTGTGTAGGAAAAATAGGGTCTTCTGTATTCTCTGTGCTATCCAGAAAGGCTGGTGAAAGGAGTAAACATAGAAACAGATAAAACATAGAGAAATGTATGTGGCTTAAGACCATATGGTCTATCCAGTTTGCCCATCCATGCCATCTACACTCCCTATCACTTGTCCCATGCTATCTTAAATTCAGATGCTGTTTTCATCTCCACCACTTCCACTGGGAGGCCATTCCACGAATTCACCACCCTTTCCATGAAGAAGTATTTCCTCAGATTAGTTCTATCCCCTTTCACCTTCATCCTATGTCCATCTTGTACCAGAACTTCTTTTCAGTTGAAAGAGACTCACCTCCTGTGCATTTATGCTGCAAAAGTATTTAAATGTGTGAATCATATCTCCCCTCTCTCATCTTTCTTCCATAGTATATATATTGAGATCTTTAAATCTGTCCCCATACAATGTTGCAATAATGGTTCTTTCAATTTGCCCTTTGTAATACAATGTTTTTCTATCATCTGAGTCTTGAACATCCTAGATGTTTGATCAATATAGAGGAGTTTTAAGGGGCAAAAAAACTGCATAAATAGCTCTTATTGAAAGACAAGAAGCATGAAGAAGCAATGTATATTTACAACCGTCCTGAAGATTAATACATTTATTGAGCTCCTCTGTCATCTCACAAATAGAACGTTGTTGATATTTAAAATTTCCCACCCTCTTGCCCTCTATGATCTGAGATGACAGGGACAATACTATTATGTTCTTTGTCTGCCTCAGCTCCTCAAAGTCTGCTACTCCAGTTTCCTGGGATCAGACTTATATCCCAGGGTGCTAGGAGCTCTTTGCACTGAGTACACATATATGACCTCTTACTAACTGGAACATAAACATGTGATGCTTAATGCAGTAAGACTGAATATCCCCATCTCATTGCTGGCCTGCTGTCTGCATCTTAACATTGGCAAGTTTCTATTAAAGGGGCCAATATTTTCAAAGCCATTTAACTGGGCAGGAGAGACAGATATTCAGTGGAATATAACCAGGTGGTATCAATGAACATCAGCACATACCTCCCCCGCACTATCTGGGTAGTGCCGGAGCAGTCTGGGGACAAAATCTGGGAAGAACTGGCATTTGTCTGGGCACTGACAATATTCAGGTCTGTCTTTGCTCAGTTAACTATCCGAGTACTGGCACTGAATATTGACTGGTACCTGGATAACTTCCAGGTAGTGGCCTGAAGAGTCCTGTGGTTTCCCTTCTTCCTGAAGGGCATTGGGCTCCCTCCCTCCTGAGTCCCCCAAAGAACATTGGCCCCTTTCTCTCATGACCACTGAAGAACATTGGTCCCCTCCTTCCCAACTCCCTCAAAGAGCATTGGCTCCTGACCCAGTGGCGTAGCAAGGGCGGGGGGGGGGGGGGGGGGGGGGGCGGTCCGCCCCAGGTGTCAGTGGGTGGGGGTGCTCTGCTCCGTCCATCTACACCCCCCTTGGCATGAAACCGCCTCCCCCCCGACGCAGTCCCCACATGCCAACCAGGTTCCAGCTCCGTCCACCCCCAGCGTGGCGCCACCTCCCCCCCACGCAGTCCCCACCTGCCAACCAGGTTTCAGCTCCGTCCACCCCCAGTGTGGCGCCACCTCCCCCCCCACGCAGTCCCCACCTGCCAACCAGGTTTCAGCTCCGTCCACCCCAGCGTGGCGCCTCGCATCTGCAGCGCTGCTGTAAAAAGAAGAAAATCGCCTCCTCGTTGGCCCTTCCCTCACTGTGTCCCACCCTCGAGGAAATAGGAAGTTATGTCAGAGGGCGGGACACAGTGAGGGAAGGGCCGATGAGGAGGCGATTTTCTTCTTTTTACAGCAGCGCTGCAGATGCGAGGCGTCACACTGGGGTGGATGGAGCTGGAACCTGGTTGGCAGGTGGGAACTGCGTTGGGGGGGGGGGCGGGAGGCGGCGCCACACTGGGGGCGTCACGCTGGGGTGGACAGAGATGGAACTTGGAAGGCAGGTGGGGACTGTGTGGGGGAGGGGGTGCGCAGTGGCGATCCGCCCTGGGTATCAGGCAACCACGGAACTCCACTGCCCTGACCAAGCTACCTTTGAAGAGCATCAGCTCCCTCCCTCTCAACCCCCTAAAAAAGCATTGTTCCCCTCCTTCCTGACCCCTCTAATGAGCATTGCCCCCCCCCCAACAAGAGTCAGCCTCCTCCCTCCCTCCCTCCCTTCTAGTATCACAAGAGTGCTGCTAGAGGTCCCAGCAGTCATTTTGAAGCCAGAGCTGCCATGGACAGAGGCAGGTGAAGATTGATCTTACTTTTTCTACCCTAGACCACCAGGGTCTGTAAGAATAGGTCTGGGAGGGGTCTATAAATGGTAGAGGGCCTTTAATGGAGGAAGGATGGAGGGGTTTTAGCTCTGGTTTGGGGGGGGGGGCAATCATAAGACATAAGTATCTTTTGCATGTGCCCAGCTGAATATTGGCTGGGACTCACATAAGTGCCGGTGGCTGTCTCCTATCCACTCAAGCCTGGATATTCAATGCAGGTTCCTGCATATGGCCTAGCATTAAATAACTGGGTCTAATTTAGCCAGCAATGGTAAGTATTTGAATAAATGCTCATTGCTGCCTGCTGAGTATTGACTGGTAAGTTGCCAATGGAGTAAGGGTATGTAAACTAAAGTCCATTAAGATTACTAGTTATATGATATGCTATATATTTTAAGGCTTCCCTCAAGGAACTGAAAACACTGTTCAGTATTCAGTCAGTAGCCCTGCGTTGACAGCAATACAAACTACTGTCCCCAAATGTGTGAGACCTCTGCTGATATCAAAAACATTTCAATACAGTAGGTTGTATAGCATTCTATGCAGGGCTCAAGCCGTAACAAGAGAGAAAAAATAATTCTCAGCTAAAACCTAGGGCAAAGGTAAGCTTACCATCAGAGGTTCCCACTTTGGGTTTTTGGGTAGCTGCTTTAACCATTAGACCACAGCTCCAGTACCTCCTTCTCCTAGGTGAAGTTTGGCAGTCTCTTTCTTCCAGTCATCCTTGTACTCTGAAGCTGCAATCTACAGAGGGCACTAGCAAAAAGGCAAACCGGTTCTGCAGTGCATACCCGGTTATATAGCTGATAGAGCCCGATTATGTATGTAGCTGGTTACCATACCCTTACACATAGCCAGCTTCCAAGTGCCATGTACCCAGGTGTGATGACGATGGTACCTGATGACATAGGGATGTAAATTGGGGCACCATGCCATCTGCCCCTGCATATGGGGGGGGGGGGGGCACTAGTCTTTTCTTATCTAGGTACTTGCCCTAGTTTGGGCCTGTTGTCCATGTGGGATCAAAAAGTGTGGCCATGCTATCTTTTGCATAGTTCATTGTTATCTTAAGCAGTATTCAAAAGCTGATTTCAAAGTTAGGCGGCCTACAGGTCGGCGAGCCCAATATTCATTATCGTGGTTTGGTTGATTTATCTGGCGATCCTTTTGGAAAATTACCAGCTGATATTCAGAAACATAACCAGTTAACCTTTGGCACTTAAAATGTGAATCTATAGATAAGCAGTGCTTTTTTGTAACTGGTTAGCTTGGCACTAATTGCAGTGCTGAATTTTTATTACATTTGTACCCCATGCTTTCCCACTCATGGCAGGCTCAATGCAGCTTACATATTATATACAGGTACTTATTTGTACCTGGGGCAATGGAGGGTTAAGTGACTTGCCCAGAGTCACAAGGAGCTACCTGTGCCTGAAGTGGGAATTGAACTCAGTTCCTCAGGCCTAGAGTCCACCACCCTAACCACTAGGCCACTCCTCCACTCATCATCTGGGCCCAGTTTCCAGGATATCCACAAGAAATATTTACAATCTATATTTGCATATATTTAGAACAAAAGAACTGCCATACTGGATCAGACCAAAAGTCTATCTAGTCATGAGAACCAGGGAAACTAGGTTCAATTCCCACTGCAGCTCCTTGTGACCCTGGGCAAGTCACTTAGCCCTCCACTGCCCCAGGGACAAATAAGTAGCTATATATAACATGTAAACTGCTTTGATTGTACCCACAGAAAGACAGTATTTCAAATTTCAACTCCTTTCCCTTACAACAGTGGTCAATCTAAGTCACAAGTAACTGGCAGGATTCCATGCTACTGACCCCCATAACATAACAGTATCAAAACTGCAAGGTTTTGTGGCAGATAAAAATAAACAGTTTATTTTTATGTTCCACAAAACCTTGCAGTTCGATACGGATTACAAGACAAGAGCCTGGACATTCAGTTAGGGAAAAAACATAGTCATTAAAAATAGAATTCAATCAAATCCCCTCACATTTTTGAAACAAATAAGTCTTAAGATGATGCTTAAACTATAAATACAACACACAAGGGTGGAAGTGAACAGATTCCAAGAAACCAGCCAGCCAAAGAGTAAGAGCATGCTTTTACTCTTTGGCTGGCTGGTTTCTTGGAATCTGTTCGCTTCCATCCTTGTGTATTGACTTTTGTTTTTAGTGGAAGGAGTGGACCCCCTTGACTTGCCACTTAAAATCTAAATACCGCCATGCCTGCAATATCAAAAGGGAAACCTCTTTACCTGACCTGGCTGCCTGAAATGAAAACAGGGGAATCTAAACATCTCATTCTTCTCTTGCCCCTTACAGAGGGAAAAGAAAACAAGTTAATCATTCTAGAAGGCCTTACTAAACTAGATAGTACAAAACAATTTACCAAATACTGTGGAACCATCCTATAGGAAACTTTATACAACAGATAAAAACATTTAAAAAGAATTCTGGCAGATAATGGAAACCAGTGAACCTTAATATAATAGTAGAGTTGATCTGATTGTTTCAAGGAAAACATCAGTCTCAGTGTTGTGTTCTGAGTTGTCCGCAACCTTTTCAATAAAGACTGAGGATAGCCCAGATAAATAATGTTACAATAATCTAAAAGACTCAGTAACAATGCTTGAACAAGCAACCAAAACTGATTGATCCCTAAAGTACTTTTGAATGCAATGTAGCTTACGCAGAAGGAAGAAAGCCCGTTAAACTACTCTGTTCACTTGAAGCTCCATAGAGCCTCTTAAATCTAGAAAAACTCCCAAAATTCTTTTTAACAAATAAGGCACAAAAAGGTGCTGAAATGACCAGATGGCCACCGGAGAGAATCGGGCATGACCTCCCATTACTCCCCCAGTGGTCACTAACCCCCTCCCACCCTCAAAAAACATCTTTAAAAATATGTCGTGCCAGCCTCTATGCCAGCCTCAGAGGTCATACTCAGGTCCATGACAGTGCATGCAAGTCCCAGGAGCAGTTTTAGTGGGTACTGCAGTGCACTTCAGACAGGTGGACCCACGTCCATACCCCCCTACCTGTTACATTTGTGGAGGGAACAGTGAGCTCTCCAAAACCCACCACAAACCCACTGTACCCATATTTAGGTGCCCCCCTTCATCCATAAAGCCTATGGTAGTGGTGTACAGTTGTGTGTAGTAGGTTTTGGGGGGGATTTTTGGTGGGCTCAGCACACAAGGTAAGGGAGATATATTCCTGGGAGCATTTTATGAAGTCCACTGCAGTGACCCCTAGGGTGTCCGGTTGGTGTCTTGGCATGTCAGGGGGACCAGTGCACTACAAATGCTGGCTCCTCCCGCGCCCAAATGGCTTGCATTAGGACGTTTTTGACATGGACGTATTTGGTTTTGAAAATTGCTGAAAGTCAGAAACGTCCATGTCTAGAGATGTCCAAATCTAGGGACGTCCAAATTTAAGGATTTGAAGGCCTCTGATGGTATTTTCGAAATGAAAGATGGACGTCCATCTTTTTTCAAAAATACGGGTTTTCCCACCCCTAGATTTCACCATTTTGCAAGGACAACCAAATTGCAACTTGGACATTTCTTTCGACAATGCCCCTCTTTGTGTGATGTGAGGTTATGATACGTTTTGGATAGATGAGAATAGTTGATTGCTGTTGTTTGTGGGTAGGAATTTTTTGAACAGGTAAGTCTTTAGATTTTTCTGAAAGTTGATGTGAGGTGTTATGGATTTTAGTAACTTGGGAAGGACATTCCACAGCTTGGAGCTTTGGTAGGGGAAGTTCGCTGAGTGAACGGACTTGTAGATGAGCTTAAGACATCTGGGGAGTAAAGAGTCAGGTAGTTCCTTGCCTCTTTCAGGTGTTTTTTAAAGGTAGGATAATCATGCCCAAGAGGTATGCTGAGGCTGCTCCGTGGATTATGAGCCAGACCATGGTACAAAGTTTGAAAGTTATACGAGCTTTGATTGGGATCCAGTGGAGTGCTTGGAGTAGAGGGCTGGTCTTTCATATTGTGGTTTCCTCAAAATGAGTCTGGTGGCTGTGTTTTGAGCTGTTTGGAGTCTCTTGTGACTTGCTGTTTGTATCCTGAGAAGATTACTGGGTACTGGGCTTAGTGGGTTGCACCTGTGGTAGTGGGATATCTGCACGTTAATCATGGATGTGTTGAATACTATTGTAGCTGACAACTTTGCTGGATGTGGATGAGAGTTTGTAGGGGAGACTCAGGAGGAGATACCCCTATTCCAGAGTATTTAGGCCCAGGACCCACTTTCTGGATCTCACTGATCAGTAATGCCTTACCTGGGTCGCCAAGAGACACAGCCGGGCCTGGGGCAGAACCGGACTGTTGCAAGCCACCCCCATTCCCACTTACACCGCTGCCCCCCACTCGTGCCACCACTCCTGCCCACCTACCCCTTTACCTTTCTGTCTTTGCCTCCTTCTCGGTGGCCCTGTGTCTTACTAGTTACAGTTTTGATAGAGTTGCCATAGAGCACCTCATCCAGCAGCTACAACTTCTCCTCCAGGCCAGGACATGCAGGAATAATCCAGTGCCAGTCCACCTTAAGGTCACTACCTTCCTCGCCTTTATTGCTGCTGGCACTTTTCAGTTAGTGCTAGCAGTCACTTCAGGCCTCATCCAGCTCACCATCTCCAACTATCTTGCCCAGTTCCTTGATACCATCCTCACCCACACCTCACACTATATTACCTTCCCCACTACCTCCCAGGTTCTCCAGAACAACTTGGCTCAGTTCTATGCGGTAGACTACTTCCCTTCAATCACTGGCATCATTGATTGCACATACTTCGCACTCAGACCCTCTGGGCACAGGAGGAGACCTGTAGAAACAGAAAATCATTTCATTCCATGCAGGCCATATGTAATGAACAGAGGGAGATTGTGGACGTGTGTGTTTGCTACCCAGGGTCTATCCATGATGCATATATCCTACAGAATTCTGGAATGAACCGCAGGTTTGACCGAGGGGAGATCATCGGCAGCTGGCACATAGGTAAGCAGTACTGGAATTTCTAAGCCCCATACACACTCCCCCCCTTTACATCAACACTCTCCCTCCCTCAAAATGCCCCCTTGCCCATCCCCCACAACCCACACCCATCTACAAGGTCCACATACAAATACACACCCATGTCTGTGATTCTTGCTCCCCCCACAGGTGACAGAGGCTACCCCCAGCGAACTTGGCTGATGACTCCCATTGTCTACCCCCAAAATGAGGTGGAGGAGGAATATAATAAGAGCCATAAGAATACCCATACTATTATTGAGTG
Organism: Microcaecilia unicolor; assembly: GCF_901765095.1. Lineage (NCBI taxonomy): Eukaryota > Metazoa > Chordata > Amphibia > Gymnophiona > Siphonopidae > Microcaecilia > Microcaecilia unicolor. The sequence continues at coordinate 418,004,145 of NC_044031.1, forward strand.
TACTTTTCGCCAGCTCAAAAACGGATTCAGATGCCTCAACTGTTCCAGGGGGGAAGCTCCTCTACAGTCCTGAAAAGGTCGCCAAGATGTTCATGGCCTGCTGCATGCTGCAGAACTTCACACTGCAAAGAAGACACCCTTTGCCAGAGGACACAGCAGCAGCAGCAGCAGCCAGAACCAGAGGAGTATGACCCCCTCCTCCCTGCCCAAAGAGCTGACCAGGGACCACACCAGCTGGGGGTCCACACCAGACAAAGATTAATACAAACCAATTTTCAGTAAACATTGGTATTTATTAGTGCTCACCATATATTTTTCTATTCCCCCCCCCCAACAACACTACCACCCTCCCCCCTCCTCTCCTCTTCCCCAGCATACTCCTTCCCCCTCCTTCTAGCACATCCCCTACCCTTTCTGCCCTGCACACACCACCACCGAATGGGAATTAGTTGGGTCACAGCTCTACCTCATCGTCCCCCTCTCCGTACCCTCTAGGGTCCTCTCCCACCCCTCCCTCTACCTGCTGGAGATGGTCCAGGCCTTGCAGGAACAAACATAGTGTCAGAGTCCTCCCCTGTAAGGTGTCACTTCTCTCAAAGATGCTAGTATATACAGCTGCCACTGCCACCCCTTGAAAATTTGGCCATCTGGTTGGCCCTGTGGCTGAGCTGCTGCTGTGCCCAGCACCCAGCAAAGCAGTTTGATGGCCTTGAGGGACCTGTCCTCAAGGTTGACCCACTTTCCTGGAGTCCATTGAGTCCCATCCACTGCCACTTGGTCCTCCTCTTCCTGCCCTGCAGGTGGTTCCTGGCTGGTATTTTCAGGGTGCCCTTCTGCTGCCACAGTGCCCTCCTGTGACCCCTTTGTTGCCACCGACTCTCTCTCCTCTGCTGTTGCCTGCACTGGCTGCTGGGTGCTGGTTCTAGCCTCTCCCTCCAACTGAGAGTCCTCCTTGCCTGCATAGAGAAAGTAGAAGAAATATGTCTGCTGTACTAGCTAACCTGTCAGTCTGTTACAGCCTTCCAGAACCTATCCCTCCATGCGCACTCGTATACCACAGGTGATGAGGACTGCCACTGTCTTGTCAACACATGATGTATACCTCCAAATCACACAATGCAGGAGACATGGGGAACGGTGTACTGTGGACCTCAGAAATCAAGATGCCAGACAGCCATGATGGGAAAGGAAAACGGATAGTGGGAGTGGTCTGGAGGCCAGAATGACAGATGCCTTGGAAGCAGGAAGAGCCATTGGTTGGTGACAGGCCCAGAGAGAAGGGGGGAAGAATGCCCGCAAGAAGCAATGGACACAGCAGGACTGAGTGCTCCCAGACCTAGGCACTAACCACTAGTCCTTGCTGAATTACTAGGGCATGGTCCCTGTTAACCAGCCTTTCTGCCTGTAGTCTGGTGTGCTTATTCCCTCTCCCCCCCATCTCTCAGATAAGCTGTAGTACAGATGAGTTTCCTATCAGTCCCACACACTGTCCAAGCTTGATGGACAAAAGATGACATATAGAGAGCAGACAGCACATCTTTATTCCCCCAACCTTACCTGATTCCCCAGCCTGTGCAGAGGTGTCCTGGATTCCCAAGCCATGGATGATCTCCTTAGGAAGGATCATGTATGCTATGTGCTCCATAGGGGTGAGGTTCACAGTGTCCGCTCTGTGGGTTGGCTCCAGCCTTGATACGCCTCTTCAGCTGCTTCCATTTCCTTTTGATGTCCTCCATATCATGATTTGCGTGGTGGACCACATTAACCCTGTGGAATATTGCCACCCATTCTCTCTTCTTGGCATAAGCACAAATTGTTTGCACCTTGGGAGCAAACAGATTTGCATGGTGTGCCACTATGATCTTCACTAGGAGCTCGATCTTAGCATTGCTGAAGTCAAGCTTCCTGCTAGGGGCCTTCTTTTTGGATGCCATTGCAAGTGGTAGCTCTGGAGATTTGAAAATCCGAGATGCTCGTTTTTATAGGGCACTTTATATGTTTCAGCTGCAGCACTTAGATGTTTGGGAGATAAATGTTTTTATTTTTTTATAATGGCTACACACGAAAACGTTTTGGGGAGAATGACATCTAAATAAAGCAATTTAGACACCATATTCAACCCTCAATGTTGCCTTAACCTTGCTAAGGGGGAGGTGCCTTATTAGCCAGGAATCCTCAGCACTTGGGAAAGTGACTCTTATGCTCTCTATTCTGTCCCCACAGCATCAGACAGCTGAACCCTGGGAGCCATGAGCCAGCTGGAGTCCCCATTTGCCATTGTCTCCAGATAAACAGAGACCTCTGAACCTATCCTTCCCCTTCTGGTAGGGAGATGACCTGAGATTTTGTCTGCCCCAAGTTTCTGCTAACAATGGACTCCATTGTTAGCAGGCACTAGTCAGTAGCAACACAGGAGACAGCAGTGGACTTTGCAACACACTGTTTTTTTTCCTATTTATGTATTTATTGTTTTAATGCTGAAATGAAGTAACTGTGGGAATATGTGTAGATTGTGTGCAAACCATTTTGTGGCTGCCTTCATGAGAAGCTGGATGAGGGTTGGAGTCCCTGGGAATGGGTCTGTGCACCATGTGCTCCTCAGGGCTCAGGCTCAAAGGGTCCATATCCAGTGGATTCTCTTCAACTTTGCCCTTCATATCCCTCTTCAGCTGGCTCCTGTTTTTATGGCCAGTCCTCAACATGTCCATTTGTGTAATAAACTCCACTAAACTTGGGGCATATATCCATCCATTCCCAACACTGAGGTTTACAATATACAGTATCATGCACCTATGTCCCTGTCCTGGCCTTTATTTTCAGTAGGCCCTGAAGCCTAGCTGTTGGATTCCCTGAAGCTGCTGCTGGGGCTACACAGGACCTGCTTGGTTACAATCTAACACCTGTGGTGGCTGTTGCCTCTGGAGGCTTCACCGGTTCAAGTGGGAGGGTCATATACTTGCTGGGTGGTAGTGTGCTGGACAAGGCCTGAGTATGCACACTGTGTATAGACTATTCCCCTACCCTCTGGCCTGCTGAACACAGAGTAAACTGTAGTCTGTGTAATGGCAAAGGAGGCCTGCTGGGTTGTACCTGAGTGGTCGCTATTGTGAGACAACAGACATGTGTATAATAGTTCCTTTCCCTCCGCATATATATCCCCCATATTTGTATATAATTGTTTTCCCTTCCCTCGCCTGTAATTTTACAGTGGTGGAAATAAGTATTTGATCCCTTGCTGATTTTGTAAGTTTGCCCACTGACAAAGACATGAGCAGCCCATAATTGAAGGGTAGGTTATTGGTAACAGTGAGAGATAGCACATCACAAATTAAATCCGGAAAATCACATTGTGGAAAGTATATGAATTTATTTGCATTCTGCAGAGGGAAATAAGTATTTGATCCCCCACCAACCAGTAAGAGATCTGGCCCCTACAGACCAGGTAGATGCTCCAAATCAACTCGTTACCTGCATGACAGACAGCTGTCGGCAATGGTCACCTGTATGAAAGACACCTGTCTACAGACTCAGTGAATCAGTCAGACTCTAACCTCTACAAAATGGCCAAGAGCAAGGAGCTGTCTAAGGATGTCAGGGACAAGATCATACACCTGCACAAGGCTGGAATGGGCTACAAAACCATCAGTAAGACGCTGGGCGAGAAGGAGACAACTGTTGGTGCCATAGTAAGAAAATGGAAGAAGTACAAAATGACTGTCAATCGACAAAGATCTGGGGCTCCACGCAAAATCTCACCTCGTGGGGTATCCTTGATCATGAGGAAGGTTAGAAATCAGCCTACAACTACAAGGGGGGAACTTGTCAATGATCTCAAGGCAGCTGGGACCACTGTCACCACGAAAACCATTGGTAACACATTACGACATAACGGATTGCAATCCTGCAGTGCCCGCAAGGTCCCCCTGCTCCGGAAGGCACATGTGACGGCCCGTCTGAAGTTTGCCAGTGAACACCTGGATGATGCCGAGAGTGATTGGGAGAAGGTGCTGTGGTCAGATGAGACAAAAATTGAGCTCTTTGGCATGAACTCAACTCGCCGTGTTTGGAGGAAGAGAAATGCTGCCTATGACCCAAAGAACACCGTCCCCACTGTCAAGCATGGAGGTGGAAATGTTATGTTTTGGGGGTGTTTCTCTGCTAAGGGCACAGGACTACTTCACCGCATCAATGGGAGAATGGATGGGGCCATGTACCGTACAATTCTGAGTGACAACCTCCTTCCCTCCGCCAGGGCCTTAAAAATGGGTCGTGGCTGGGTCTTCCAGCACGACAATGACCCAAAACATACAGCCAAGGCAACAAAGGAGTGGCTCAGGAAGAAGCACATTAGGGTCATGGAGTGGCCTAGCCAGTCACCAGACCTTAATCCCATTGAAAACTTATGGAGGGAGCTGAAGCTGCGAGTTGCCAAGCGACAGCCCAGAACTCTTAATGATTTAGAGATGATCTGCAAAGAGGAGTGGACCAAAATTCCTCCTGACATGTGTGCAAACCTCATCATCAACTACAGAAGACGTCTGACCGCTGTGCTTGCCAACAAGGGTTTTGCCACCAAGTATTAGGTCTTGTTTGCCAGAGGGATTAAATACTTATTTCCCTCTGCAGAATGCAAATAAATTCATATACTTTCCACAATGTGATTTTCCGGATTTAATTTGTGATGTGCTATCTCTCACTGTTACCAATAACCTACCCTTCAATTATGGGCTGCTCATGTCTTTGTCAGTGGGCAAACTTACAAAATCAGCAAGGGATCAAATACTTATTTCCACCACTGTATATGTTATTTTAAAAATGTAAATATGTAGATAGGAAGTAGCTGTTTGCGCATCTTTCTAAGCCCTCAGCCAAATTGGTTGTGGGTAAGGCAGCATGCTGAACAGAGAGCAAACTTTAGACTAGGCACTGCCTAGGAATACCAGCTGGTTGGTACTACACTGGTAGCTAGTGCGAGACAACAAACCTTTACTTAGATTAACTGAATGCAGTCTGGCAAATGGGTATGGGTCTGCAGGGTGGAGAGGGTATATGAGGATGGACTTTCGCTGCACTCTGGTTGGCACAGACATGGAAATGCTTAGGTCGGGCCAAATGTGGCTGATATGAGTAGCTGTTGCCCTCTTCCTGTGGGTGGCAGTGCAATGGTCTACCTATCCTCTTTGTCAAGAGACACCTATAATGGGAACTTTGTTCCAGGCTCTAGCATGGAGCTGGACTGGGGACCCAGCATGTTGGTTTCAACAAATGTTTTTGTCATATACCATCCTGCCCCATTAACTTCAACTGTCCCACAGACCAGATCTCTGTAGGCATCATAGTCATTGGATTATGCACAGATTGTAAACCCCAGTGCAGTGGTGATGTAGATGATCAATCAGCCCTTTCTTGTGACCCACAATGCTGTTTCTCTGAACTGCTTTGTCTTCTCATGCCCAGGTTACAGTAGCACACCTGAAAAAACTGAGGTACTCTCAATCTTAATAGTGCAAAATTATATTATACAAAGAGCCTCACAGATCCACCTTGTAACTCTACAGAGGACAAAAAAGGACCTCAGACGTCACCAGATGTTGTAACTGCTACCTGGTTTGTGGCTCTTCAGCACATCCAAAATGCAAAAACAATCATTGGTCCAATGAATGAGCTACATACAAGGAGATTGGCATTGTTCAGTTTAGCTGGCCACCCTCCCCCAACTCCCCAGAGGGACACTGGCTGGGCTCTGACTGAAGGTCATCTGTGAAAGGGACCATTCCTGAGATGAAACCTTGGGCCAGATATTCCCTTGACAGTTCCTGGGGACACCCCAGCCCCTCAGGCGGTGAGGAGATGCTCAAGGAATCTGTCTGAGAGAGATAAGCAGGCACCGACAGAGAGGTAGTATGGTACTGTGCTATTGCATGGCTGGGGCCATTGTTATAGCTGTTGTCAGGGATGCGGGTGTGTGTATGTCCTCATGCCTATGTGGTCTACAGCTGGCTGGGAGATGGCAAGAGACCCAGTTTGATGTTCAGATCCTTCTGGTCATCTCTGTTGGGACCCTCCCCCCTGAGAAAGGCAGTTTATATACTGCAAAGTGGGAAAACTAGGTTTGGGGCATATATTTGTGATGAAATCAGGCTAGCTGACTTGGGGCATCCACAGATGGCAGGGACTGCACATCATCCCATGACTCATAGGTATGCTCCTGGGGTGAGCACGGTGGGGGGAGGGAGGGAGTTATATATGGGTGGTATTTTTCTTAAGTGGGGGTTTGTGTGCCACTATCATGTAGAGGTTTGAAGGACCCACTGCCTGGGCCTTGAGGGATGTTTCACAGGGTAGCATACCTCACTTTGGACCTCACAATGCTATATACAATCAATGAGAGGTCTGGGCCATGAGAGACCATCCATTTGGGTAGCAACTTGTGCTATCACAGCCCTCTGTGGTCAGCATACTGTCCTCCTTGTACATTCCATTGTCAGGTACTTGTGTGGTGTAGGAGTTGGCCCCTTAATGCAGGGGATGTGGGTGTGATTCCACTATGAGTCTTTATGGTCACTGTCTTATTTATCCTTCCATAGCTGCTGCAATGTGCTGGGTAGGCATGTGTGACATGCTGGCCACTTTTGTTTTGGCCAAAGGAGGGTGCTCTCCAACATCCCTTCTCCCTCTCCCTTCCTTTCCATGTCATCTCATAGGTTTAGGTTTGACTGCAACACATTGTAGTGGATAAGGAGGTTGTGGCCACACTGTCATGAGGGTAGCTGATCCAGGACAGTGCTGTTATAGGGTGCAATGCCAGTGGTACTTATGTCAGGTCCTGAGGCGCTCCCTCATGCACCAAATAAGGCATGAATCTTCTCACCGTATTTTACGGTACCAGTGCCTGAGTGCCACAAGGTCCCTGTGGATGATAAATCTCCTATAAAACAAAAGTTGGTGGAGATCAGGTTCAGATAATGGGCCTTCTTGGAATCACATATATAATTTTTAGAATGATATGTTGTATAATTCTCCTCAATTAGCCTGTTGCAGATGGCTACGGCCAGATTGGGGAGGGGGGCTGAGGGGATGGGTAGGCAGTACACAGGCACAGCTGCTGTGTGAGCTGAGGTAGCCATGGGAACAGAGGGTGGCATGGTGGCCTTTCTGTGGGACATGTGTACTGATGCTCGGAGATAGGGATGGGCAGTGGGGTAGATCAGGTATGCCTTGGGGTGGTTCAATGTACTTTAGTGAACTGCTGCCAACATTCTTATCAGTTTGTAGGCATGGGGCAGCATGCTGGTATGTGGGGGTGGGGAGGGGTCCAGATATGTGCAATCTCTCATTTCTGCATTGAAGGGATAGAGGAGGGGGTTCCATTATTACTTGTCATTGGATATTCTTGGTTTTTATTCTTGCTTATGAAAAGTTCAATGAATTGCAACAACAAAGGGAACTCACTGTATGCGACCCTGCCTATGTATGGTGCTTGCACATGAGTGGTTCTGTGATCCTGAGGGGCACTGCTTCAGATTCACCTTGCCAGGCTGCCTCTAATGGATCTCCATGCACTCATAGAAACATTGTGTGGTGACAGGTGGTGGTGGTGCATAAAAATTTCTTTCCTGTCTCTGTCTCTGCACAGTACAATTAGGCTCCCTATGAAGAAACATGACTGGCAATGCTGATGAATGTTCCTCCACGTGCAGGAGACATGTATTCATGTTTTGCATGTGGAGGGAATGTGCTGCTGTTGCTGTGAATATTTTGCAGACATGGGGACCAGTACTGCCATTTCACGTTTTGTATAGTGTATTTCCAATTGGCAGAAACATTTATCTCAAAATGTCTATGACATGTGCAGTACATCCTCTTCCTAAACATGTTTTTGTGTATTTTTGAATATAGAAACACGTTTATGTATTTCTTCCATTATGGAACGATGTTTTTAAACGTTTTCCGGCAAATTTGTTTTTTTTGCCATTTGGATGTCATATCAAAAATGCCCTTCCACAGGTCTCTATTAGGTCTTTCTGGAGTATTTAAAGAGCCTGAAAAGGCCTGTGTAAAAATTTTTTTTTTGTTTTTTTTATTTCTTATTTATGCTTTAAAGATTAATTTACTATAAACAAAGTGAATAAAGAACTATAAACAATTATTCCAATGGAAAAATTTAACAAACCACAAAGGAGGGGCGCAATATATCAGGTTGTTCCAGTATGGGAGCCAACAGGAAGGCCTCCTTATGCTTGAAGAAGGCCCAATTGTGGGTGTCTGCCCCTTTGCGAGTTAGGGCAGTGAGAGGTGCTGTAAGGCTAGAGTACTTGTGGAAAAATTGCTGGTAATAGTTAGCAAAGCCCAGGAATCTCTGAAGGGCCTTAAGGCCCATGGTTTGTGGCCAGTCCTGGATTGCTGCAGATTGTCTGGATCCATTTGAAGGCTAGAAGAAGAAACTATATACTCCAAAAAGGGAAGGTCCATCTACTCCAATGAAAATTTCTCCAGCTTAGTATAGGCCATTCTCCCTTAGGTGCTGCAGCTCTATCTTGACATAAATTTGATGCTTGAACAGGGAGGTAGAAAACACCAGGATGTCATCTAGATAGACCAAGACACAGAAGTAAAGGAGGTCTCGGAATACCTCATTTATGAAGTATCGAAAAACAGCGGGGGCATTGCATAATCCAAACGGTATCACCAGGCATTCGTAATGTCCTTCCCATGTGTTTAAGGCTATTTTCCACTCATCATCAGCTTGGATCTGGATTAAATTATAGCCCTCATGGAGGTCCAGTTTTGTGAAAATGGTGACCCCATGCGGTCAAACAGCTGTGCTATGAGCAGCAAGGGGTATTTGTTCTTGATGGTGATTGCATTGAAACCATGGTAATCAATACATGGCTGCAAGGATCCATCCTTCTTCACTGCAAAAAATAAACCTGCTCCTGCCATAGAGATGGAGGGTCAGATAAAGGAACGTTGCAAATTATTCTGGATGTACTCTCTCATAGCTTTGGTTTCCAGAATAGGGAGCACATATACCTTGCCCTTGGGTAGCATCTTACCCGGTAAGAGGTCAATAGGGCAGTCATATTCTTGATGAGGCAGTAGGGTCTCGGCTTGCTTCTTGCAAAACACATCCGAAAAGGCACCATACACTGCAGGAAGACCTGGGAGTGGGTATAGCTCGGCTTCAGTCAGAGGTAGCCAGTGGTGCACTGATTACCATTCGATATGGGGTTCATATTTTTGTAACTAGGGAAGTCTCAAAACAATCTGGTTGAGTGACTGAGGGAGTATGTGGAACTCTATGACTTCCTAGCGCAAATGGCCCACTTGGAGAGAGATGGGGCTAGTTATCATCACCAGGTTTCCAGGCAATGGAACTCCATAGATCGACAAGATACAAAGTGGTCTCCAGAGGGGATTTACAGGGATCCCATGTTGATGTATCAGTCGCTCATCCACAAATTCCCAGTGGCCCCTGAGAAGGAAGACTTGAACCAGGAATCATTTGTCTCCCCACCAGAGGGTGAGTGATGAGGGAAGTTGACATAGTTTGAGGTGGACCTAGGGGTGTCTCCCCAACCAACCCTAGGCTTGGTGTTTCATGCTTTCTTGGGAAATCTAGTGGCATAATGTCCTGAGTCTGCTCAATTTAAATAGAGGTCTTGTGCTCTGCAGAATCGCCTTTCCTCCTTGGAGAGTCAAGAATGCTGCATGTGCATTGAAACCTCCTCCAACAGATTGGGTGGCAGGTTCTATCCTGCAAGATCATCCTTAATGCACCCAGCAAGACCCTGATAAACACCACCTGAGCTTCTTGGTTCCACTGAAGTTCCAAAACCAGGTTCCTGAAGCAAAAAACTTACTGGTCCATGGTCAGTGTTCCTTATTCAAGGTGCAGTAGCTTGGATGCTACTAAGAAGGAGTGCCATGGCTTATCAAACACCTGCAGGAAATGATTGAGGAAGTTCACCAGGCTGGACATAATCGGGCTATCCTGTTCCCAAAGAAGGAACGCCCAGGCCAGCACCTGCCCAGAAAGGAGAGAGACAATGAAGATGATCTTGATGCTGTCAGTTGAAAAACTGGTGGGCTTCAGTTTGAAGTTTATCAAACACTGATTAATGAAACCCCGGCAGGCCTTGGGGTGCCCATCAAAGCACGGTGTCACCGCGACTCGAGGCTAGGGCACCGGTGGAGTCAGAGGTGGAGCCGCTGGGGTGGGGTGGGCTCTGGAAAATTTGGCACTACTGGGAATGTAGTATGCATTGCCATCAGCCTGCTGTTATTGGACCACCCTGGGCTAGGTCCTGAAGAGGCAACTTGTCAGCGGAGCTCATGGCTTCAGCAAACTGTCACAGCTGGAGAAAGTGAGTCTTAGGGACTGTGACTAGGTTGACTCTACCTGTGTGGCATAAGCACTGCACTGGCCCTCATCAGCAGTTGCTGAGGGGACTATCTGGCAACGTTCTGGAGCTGGAGAAGTCAGGACCTGACTCAAACAGGCTGAAGTGTAGCTGACTGGCTGGAACACAACAGAATTTGTCTAGAGGTTGGCTCTTAAGGGAGCTCTTGAGGCTGGCCTGACAGAGTCAAGGCCAGGAAGAAGCTGGAACAGCGAGACTGGAGACAGGAACAAGCAGGTCTGGAGGACTGGAGCTACCTGTCTTCAAATCTATGCTGAAAGCTCAACTTTTCACTACTGCCTTTGGCTCCTAACCGCTACTCATTTGCCCTCCCCCCCTGTTCCTCTTTACCCTATAATTTCCTTGCCCGTAATGTCTTGTCTGTTTGTGTTACCTAGTGTTATGATTGTGGTCATAACCCCTCTCAAACTTACCTTTTTCCTGGTGGTCAGCTTCTTAGCTGGCATCTGTTTCCTGTGTCTGTCCTTTCTGAGCTAGCTCTGTCTCTCTATGCTGGCAGCTTCCAGCAGCATGGCTCTAATTGTTTCACTATACTGCACCTGTGTGAGTTGCCTGAGTTGCTCTACCTCTCTTTGGGTGTACTGGCTTCAAGTGTTTCACGGTGCTGCATTGGTGTGGGTTGGGCCTCTCTGGGTTTCAGTGTGCTCTCTGGGCCAGTGTGCTGTTGCCTGGGTCTAGGGAGTGTGACATCATCAGGGAGGGCCTTGATAAGGAAGTGGTGTTGTTTCCTTCACAGCCTTTGCAACAGTGGTGTTTGCTTTAGGTAGGGTGGTGCAGTGTGCACTTCTGACTTTGTGTCTAGTTTCCCTGCTTGATTTTGCTAAGGTCCAGGTTAGTGTTAGTGCAGTGTGCACTGGTGTCTGTTTGTTTAGCTTTCCTGCTTTTCCCTCTTGGTTTTGGAAGCATTGCTATGTGTAGGGCTTTGGAAGCTCTGTTGCTGATAGAAGTACTTCAGGGTTTGGTGTTGTTAGGAACACTGCAGAGTTTGCTGTTAGAAGTACTTCTGGTGTTTGTGCTATTGGGAGCATTGCAGTCTTTGCTGTTGGTGTTTGGTGATTTAGAATCACTTTTGGCTTATGTGTTAGCTTCCCTGCTTTTTCCTTGTGGCTCCCTTGTCTTCCCTTTTAGTGCTAGGAGCTCTTTTGGTTGCTTGCCAGAGTAGTGCTTAGGAAGCTCCTTGTTAGTTTTGTATCTAGCTTGCTAGAGCAGTGCTTAGCTAGCTTGTTAGTTTTGTGTTTAGCTTGTTAGTGTAGAGCTCTGCTTGTAGCTTAGTGCTTAGTAGCACCTGTGTTAGCTTTGTGTTTAGTTCTCTGCTCTGTTAGTTTAGGGCTTAGGAACTTCCTTTCTTGAGCAGGGCTTAGGTGCTCCTGTTTAGTATAGGGCTTAGGAAGTCCTTTTGTCAGTTTCTGTTAGGAACACTCCTGCTGGGTTAGGGATTGGGAGCACTTAGATCAGTTTAGGTTTAGGAGTACTTCTGTTTCCAGTCCTGGTCCTTGTGTCATCCGGTATCCAGTAAGTCCTGCCGGCTACTCAAACCCAGGAGCTCAACTCCTGGGGGGCTTAGTAGCTAAGTGCAGGTGAAGCTGTGTGGACCAGTCCGGTGTGCTCCAGTCCGATGTTCCAGTCCTGTGTCCTCCAGTCCGGGGGATTCCAGTCCATGTGTTCCGGTTCGCTGGGCAGTGCCTGCAGTCCCTGCCGGTGTGCTTGCCCAGTGTTGGTTGGTGGGTTTTGCCTGCTGCTGTCGCTCCTCGGCAGCAGCCCAAGGGCTCACGTTTGCTCCAGATCCCGGCTCCGCGGGCTCTGAACCTGAGAACCTGACACCTAGATTGTAAGCTCTTTGAGCAGGGACTGTCTCTCTATGTCAAATGTACAGCGCTGTGTGCATCTGGTAGCGCTATATAAATGCTATTAGTAGTAGTAGTACGTAGGGTTACCATATGGCTCCAGAAAAAGGAGGACAGATTGAGCCAGTCTGGGTTTTACTTCTATTGCTGTCAATGGAAGCAAAACCTGGATAGGATCAATGTGTCCTCCTTTTTCTGGAGGCATATGGCAACCCTAAGTAGTAGTAGTAGTAGGTAATGAACACTGGAGAGGCACAACTCTGGAAGCCTGTTGCCAAAGCACTGGAGGAATGTAGAGCACATCCTTATAAATCCCTAGCCAGTAAGTGAGGTCATCTGTCAGTGCCCCATCTAGGGCTATAAAAAGGGAAGTGCAGCAACCAAGAAGTAAACATTCACAAGACTCTTTGGCACATGCTGCAGGACTGTAACGGCTTCCTGAATCAAGTAAGGGGCATAACATGAGGTATGGTAAAAGAACCTGTGTGTGTGTGTGTGTGTGGGGGGGGGGGGGGGGGGGGGTCAATATTCTAAGTGAATTAACTGAAGTTATCCACTGATATGCAGAGGCACTTAAACAGTTAGTGCAACTGAATATCAGCATTAAACACTAAAGCTTTTGCTGGCTATTTTGTGGGCTGTCCGGAGGTGGAGTCAGTACGTATGCAGTTAAGTGCCAATATTTATTTATTTCATTTCATTTATATCTCACATTATCTCAATAGATCATGTTCAATGTGGCTAGCAACTTATTGAGATTAATAGTATGAAGAGTGATGCAGGATAGTATACATTAAGTAGTAATAACAAAATAAATTAGGATTGAGTAATTACAATGCAATATGGAAATGAATGCTAGACGTAAAAAGGTAACAATCCATGTATAATAACAATTAGATTGGAACTGAGAAATTGAACAGTTATACAATTAGGGGTTTCAATTAATTATGATCATCTGTGAAAAATTGCTCAAACAGAGAGGCTTTAAGGTATTTCCGGAATTTCAAATAATTAGGTTCCCATCTGATGAATTTTGGGAGGGAATTTCACCACTTGCTACAGAGGTAAGGGAATCCTGACATGTAGACTGACTTGTAGATCATATTTTTGCAACTGGGATAGTGGAGGGTTAGACAATCTCTTGAACCAGGGAAACTGTTGCAAAGGGGTGTGGGGGGGGGGGGATCAATTAAAGGTTGCATATAATCAGGGGTTAAACCATATAATGTTTTGAGAACAAATGTACATAGTTTGAACGTTATTCTGGCTTTGATTGGGAACAGGGGAACTTTATAAGCAAAGGGGCTGCACTTTTGAATCTTATAACCTTGTAGACTAATCTGGCTGCTGTATTTTGAGCAGTCTGCATTTTTTTTCAAGGAAGATTCCTTACAGGTAGCATAAATGACATTACAGTAATCGAAGTGTGATAATACTAATGTTTGTACCATTCAGCACTTAATTGCCAAAGTTAACTGGACAAATCAGATGGCATAAAACACAGTCCTATCTTTGCCCAATGTAACTAAGGGGGCCTTTTATAAAGCCACAGTAGCACTACTGTGGCAATGGTGCATGACAAATCGGCCTTACCTCCGGGCTACCACAGGAGCCCAGTTTAGTTCTGGTGTGTGCCACATGCTATTTCTGGTGCTCGGAAAATAGTATTTTTTAGTGAGGGGCTTACCTGGCGGTAATTGGGCAGTGCTGGTTAGCGCAGGAACCCTTACCACCTCCAGGGATCCACCAGGAAATGGCTGCACAGCCATTTTCTTTTTTGTTTTAAAAAAAACCTCCTTCTACCTGTTGTGGTAAAAGGGGGCCTCAGTGTGCGGCAAACCTGTGTGCCGATGCCACTACAAGGGTCCTTTTACCATAGCTTTTTACAAAGACCCCTTAGGCAGTTGTGTGCTGAATATTTCACTTACCACATAAGCGATAGCCAGCTACACATAACTGGATATTGAATACCGTGCCCAGACACAGCTCAGCATTGAATATCTTGAAATACTGCTAGCAGAAGCCAAAACAAATGCTGACTGCCACCGGCTTAATATTTATCCCTGTTCAGGGTAATAATAGAGCACTTATGGAGGTTCTTCACCTGTGTACTCGATTCTTATTTTTGACTAAATATCCCCTTTGACGACAGTTGCTATTTGAGAAAAGCAGTTTTTCTTAGAATATTTGCTCTAAAAAACCCCCAAAATCATAGGCGCTGAAGCAGGCCCAAGAAAAATAAATGTATGGTTTTCATGTTTGAATCTGAGCTCTAGTAGTAGATGAGAGGTTGCGTTGCAGGTCTTAGATGCCACTGACGATTTCCATGGTAAGCACACTTTAATGCAGGTCAGTACTTTAAGCAATTACTTATACATACTAGTCCTGTGATCTTTAGCCACTCTAATGGGAAATAGTTCCTATGGTAATACCGTGGTTTTGTAGTTGCAGAGCACTAAGCAGATTTTGATTAAAAATGTTCTTTGCTTCTCTTTGAGAGGCTGCTATTGCTGTTAAAAGGGTTGGGCCCAGATTGTTGTCTTTTTCTGCTGTCGTTTCATAATGGTTCATTTTGGGTTTCTCTTTATTGCTTCTCATGTGTGTTCTGAGCACCTTTCATCTGTTCAGATGGGATCATTTGGAGACTCTGGATCTCTTCCTCTAGCTGTGCGCGGCTTTCACAGGTTCTGAAGTTCATTGTTGATTAACAATGATCATTGAGAGTAACAATCACCTACTAGTTATTGGTCTGCAGTGGCTGTCACTATAGGATCTTGCACCTGAGCATCTGGATAACTAGAGCTGTGAATGCAGCTGGAGTTATCTGTCAAATCTCCTGGGAAAGCAGATGAAATAAGGGCTGTTATGACTATACCCCTAGCTTGCCAAAACAACAGACTTGAAAATAGCTCAGAAGGGAGTTACCTCCTGCTTTCTCAGCCTTAGAAGTTTATTAATTTGGGGGTGTAGAATGAAGGGAATGTGGTGTTTGTGGATCCGGCTTAAGATGACATTCTGATGGGACAGGCTTTGAAAGAACTAATGATAACCAATTTTTAATCTTACTATTAAACAGCTAGAGAACACTGACTGAATGCTTTTAAATTATCTGTTCTGATGAGGGCTTCTTCCCCCTCAGTGAATGACTTCCTCGATCATGTCACACTCAACTGGCAATCTTCACCTCAGCTGAACTCAAAATCTCAGCAAAGGGTTTAGTCTAAACCAGGGAATGGTGATTCAACAAAATGACTATTTTACTTAATCAAAAACTTAGTGTCATCAACAAAATTAACTGTTATTGGCTTCCACAGCAGAAGTTCAAACAGACAGTAGTATAGAGTTTAGCAGCAAAAGAAATGGCTCCATGCATTCATTTCTGGGACAATCCAGCACAGTTCATCCACATTCTCAGTCCAGAAATTAGGATAAATGATGAGGCTTCCATAAGCAAGCTTGTTCTTCCTCTGATGTGTACACAATTCCTCCTTGGGTTTTTTCAATAGAAAGAAAATGCCTTAGGCCAAGAAATAAAGTTTCTCATTCTCTCCCTCCATGTGTGACCACTCTGCACTAGCATACACCAGCTAAGATTAAAAAAAAAAAATCAACATCCCCAGAGGGAGAAAAAAAAAACCTACTGCACATCAACTCCCTTATCCCTAGGAGATGTCACTGCTGATATCATCACACATCTCAAAGGTGCAAGTCTCTTTTACCACACTCACCTGCCTAAACAAATAAATGACATTGTTTGATATAGATGGAGGCTATGTTTATGAAAAAGTTAAGAATTGTACCATGGTTCCCAAATCACGTAATGCCATCTTTGTACTTTATGGGGTGTACTTTCACACAGTCTGTATAATTTTAATGCTAATGGAACTTAGCACTAGTTTTCAAGTTGAGCGTGCAATCATTTTTCAGTTTGAACATTTCCTAAGGAAAAAATGCTGGTAGACAATTTCACCTCTTACTAAAAAAGAATACATCTGTTCCTTTGAAAATACAATAGTGGGTGCATCATTGCAACCCCTGCCCTAGTCCTAGCTTCTAGGAATGACTCTTTTGAGTTGGTAGAAGTTCATATGTCATGGAGGATGGACAGTTTTCAAAGTGCCCATTTTCATAACCAAACTGCTGTTGTACACCATGGAAATGACCTTGAAAATGGTCATCTAAATGCAACACTTCACCCATCAGTGCTTCTTTCTTAGAGAAGGATATAGGCATGGGAATTGCTTCCCCTTCCACCTTCTAGACAGTGAATAAGAAACAGAGGTTAGCGTGTATGCTGCTTAGCAACCTGTCAGCGTCAATCACATTATCTTTTGGGAATGAAACAGTATAGGGACAGGATCTGAGAGAAAGAAACATCCCTGAGGCATGATACAGGACTCTGTTATGAAAGGATGGGGAAAGCTACATGTGCAGGAAGCAAGGGAGCCGTTCTTGTCGCAAATCCCTGTTCAGAGTTACAGTAGGATCTGTAAATGATCAGTGCTAGATTATTTCTGAATCAAGACTAGAAAATGACTAAAGCTGTTTTACAGAATGTAAGAAAGAACTGACCTGTTGGTTTTCTCAAGTATACAGAACCCCCCAAATTCTATGTATGGTGCTCAAAATCATGCACTCAAATTTGGGCACGCGTCCAATTTGTGCATGCAGTTTAATTGAATAATGAGCTAATTAGCGCCAATAATTGGGCATTAATCAATTGTTGGCACTAATTGGCAACAATTTGAATTTATATGTGCATCTTTCTAGTCGGCATTCCATAAAGATGTAAATTTGTAAGCGCAGATCTGAAAGGTGGGTGTGGCCATGGGAGAGGCAAGGGCATTCATAGAATTCGCATGCTGTATTATAGAATAGGGCAGATCCATGCCTAATTTAGCTGCAAGGATTTACACCAGGTTTCAGCTGAATTTAGTTCAAAATGAAGTTGGGTAGGCAAAAGTTATACTGGTCCAGAGCACAACCAGGTGGAGTGATTGCTTCTTCTGAGATATTACTTCAAGCAACACATTTAGTAAAGGGGCCCCTTTACTAAACCTTAGTGTACACGAATAAAGTTTGTGCACACTAAGGATTAGATTCTATATAATCTCGCCTAAAAACTTGGCACTGAAACAAAATATGAGTATTTTATGAGGTACACCTTAATTTAGGCATACTTTACAGAATAAGCCTAAATTTCCGCATGGTAAATAGAATAGGCTGAGCGCCCGTCCGCGCGATTACATTTAGTCACAGGAAGTTACGCCAAGTAAAACTTGGTGTAAAAGCCGAAGGCTAAATTACATGCAGACTGGGTGTATTCTATAACAATGTACATGGATTTTGGAAACGCCCATGGCCATGCCCCCTGTTCAGCTATGCGACTTAGAATTTACGCACATCATGTTATAGACTATGCTTAGACAGTTGTGTATGTAAATTCTACTTAGTGCCAATTAGTGTCAATAATTGATTAAGTGGCAGTTATTGGCACCGATTGGCTTGTTAACTAATTAAGTTGCATGCACAAATCCAGAGTAGAATGGATTTGCGCGTGCAACTTAAATTGTGCTATATAGAATCTGGCAGTAAACGCTGCATGTCCTATTTTATACCTATGGGCCACATGACACTTAGCACACGCCAAACTTTAGTCAAAGGGCTCCTTAATTATGTAGTGAAAACTGTGGTGAGTCGAATATACCAGTTATTATTGGTATACCCAGAAACTACCTATAATTCTCATCCTGAGGGACTGCAGGATATGAAAGTATACTGGATTATAATACATTGTACAGTTGACTCAAACAGTGGAATGCTGAAACATGAATTCCAACAAGGTGAAAAATCAGTACTGCTGATTCACTGCCATAAAGCAGTCAGAAAATGACCAACCTTATCAGAGGCACCAATATTTGGATAAACATAAGATGCTGGAACCTATATCCACTCTTTATGGCATTTTTGGGTGAATTCTATGAATTGCACCTAAAAAATTGGCACAGAAAAAATGCTTAAGCGCTATTCTATAAGTCCTGGGGGTCGCGTGTACATTTAGGTGTGCCAATTTGCACCAATGAAAACATGGTGCAAATGCCCCACCTAAATGTGCATGCAGAACCCTCGTATTCTATAATTGCATGAGTAACCCAAAACCATGCCCACAATCTGCCTCAGATTGCCCATGATCCTCCCATTTCTGTCCCTCCTTTTTCAGGATGCACGTAAAGTTTAGGCACAGATCATGCACCTGAATTTACGTCCGTACATCTTAATTGATTCCAATTAATGCCAATAATTGCTTTTTTTCATAAGGTAGCCGGAAAGAGGAGGGGAAGATGGGGATCTGTAGAGCTCTGCTTTCTCTATCTTAGAGCTAGCTTAAACTGTGCTCACATGGATTCTGCACTCTTGTGTTTCAGTGTTTTTTCTATGTACTATTAAGTTAACTAATTAAAGTTTTTTTTTAACACTGACACTTTATTTTGTACCTATTTATATATGTATGCACATGTGAATCTTGTAAAAAAAAGAAAAGAATGTCAGGAAGTATTTTTTCACGGAGAGAGTGCTGGATACTTGGAATGCCCTCCCGCGGGAGGTGGTGGAGATGAAAACGGTAACGGAATTCAAAAATGTGTGGGATAAACATAAAGGAATCCTATTCAGAAGGAATGGGTCCTCAGAAGCTTAGCGGAGATTGGGTGGCAGCACCGGCGGCTGGAAGGCGGGGCTAGTGGTTGGGAGGCATGGCTAGTACAGGGCAGACTTCTACGGTCTGTGCCCTGAAAATGGTAGATACAAATCAAGGCCAGGTATACATATAAAGTAGCGCATATGAGTTTATCTTGTTGGGCAGACTGGAAAACTCTTTTTATTGGAAAAAACTAAAAACAAATAACATACAAATCAAAAACAAGCCCCTAGCTATACACGGTCCTCCTATCTATGTACACCCCCTCCCCCTCCTCAATAGTACAGTGGAAACTGTTTATTAGAAAAACCAAAGAAAAAAACCAGACATGCAAATCAAACCCCAGGCTCCTAGCTAGACATGGTCTGCCTATCTATGTACACCCCCTCCCCCTCCTCAATAATACAATGGATCAACCTCCCCGACCCCCCCCCCAAACCCCTTCAGACAACTGGCACACAATCCCCTGGGTAGCATGTCCCCTCATGGCGGCTTAAGCCTCACGTGTCTCCACCACCTCGAAGCCACCCCCACCCCTTTTTCCACCCTTTCCCACTTCGCCGCTTCCTGCACCGCCCTTACCACATCCCAGCTGACTACCTCCGCCGGCCGGACCTCCTGGTACAGGGACACCCTGCAGCGCGCCATCCAGAGGCAGTACCGCAATATCACCGAAATCAAAAAGCGTGTTACCGGATCCCCGCATCCCCCTCCACCCTCTGGGCCGTACACCCAGTCCGCATAGCTGTAGTTGCGGAAACTGGGGATCTGCAGCAACGAGGAAACCCGGTCAGAGACCTGGACTGTAAATGGGCACCTCACCAGGAAATGCTCCATCGTCTCTTCAGTTCCAGCACATTCCTCCCGTGGGCACCCTCTATCCCGCACATTGCGATATTTCAAATTTCCTCGGACGTACAGTCTACCATGAAAGGACAGCCACGCCAGGTCTTTACACTTCGCCGGGATGTGGTTCGAAGCAATCAACCGTAACCCCTGCTGCACCCGTGGGGCCGGCGCGTCCCTCAGCGCCAAAGGAGCTGAGAACACCTGCGCCCGTACTCTGTCCATCCAGACCCCCCGTTGTCCTGCCTTCACCTCCCCCACCATCAGCCCCCGCACCCTCACCAATTTCACTAGGGTCTTGCAATAACTCACCCCCCCCCGGGGCCCCCCTTCGCAGTGCCACTACCCTCCCCCCCTCCCGCCATAGGTCCCAATATCTCGGCCACCACTGCAGGACACTCCTAGCCCACCCCGGTGGCTCCCGCCCTACCGCCCTCCCCAGATTGAACTGCAGGAACAAAGCGCTGAAAAACAGGACTGGGTTTATCATGCCCACCCCCCCCACCCCCTCCTAGGCAGATATGTAACATTCCGTTTTACCGGATTCGTCCTGTTGCCCCAGAGCAGCCGGAAGAACACCCCATACAAGGCCGCGTACCGGCTCTCCGGCAGCAAGCAGATGTAACTGACGAACAGAAACAAAGGAACTAAGTGTGCCTTGATGAGCTGTACCCGCTCCCCCATGGTCATTCTCCACCCCTTCCATCTATCCACCCTCCCCTTCACTTCGTGGAGACACCTATCCCAGTTGTAGAGCCTATAATCCCCCTTCTCAAAGTATATTCCCAAGACCCGTATACGTTCCACAGCTGTAGGAAACCTACCTCCCAACTCAAACTGCAGCCCCTGATCCCCAACCCACAGGCTATTGGACTTTTGAAAATTGACCTGCGACGCTGTTGCCTGCGAGTATTCCTGGATCAGGTTCTGCAATCTACCTCCCTCCCTCTGGTCCGCTACCCATACTGTAATGTCATCTGCATACGCCACGACCCTTAACTGGCTATTGTCCCCCACCTCCACCCCTTCCAGCCCCTCCGCCCCCCCCTTCTCCAGCCGTCTTATAAAAGGGTTGATGGCGTATGCATACAACAGCGGGCTGAGCGGGCACCCCTGCCGGACCCCTGCCCCTACCTCAAACCCCTGCCCTCTCCACCCGTTAACCAGGGGAAAACACCCCGCATGCCGATAGAGTAGCTGTAATTGCTCTATCCAGCCCTTCGGAAACCCATAGCGCTCCAGAATGCTCCATAGGACACCCCACTGCACTCTATCAAACGCTTTTTCCTGGTCGAGTGTTACCAACAGCCTACCATGCCCTCCCACTCTACTGCGTTCTACCCCCTCCCGCACCCACGCTGCCGCTTCCAAGACCCCTCTCCCTTTAACCCCACATGCTTGTGAAGCTGCCAGCAAATCCCCAGACACCTGCCTCATTCTCTGGAATAGCATTCGCGCGAAAATTTTCCGATCTGTATTAAGCAGTGCTATAGGCCGCCAGTTGGCCAGCATCGCCGGGTCCTTCCCCTTACTTAGTAGGATAAGAGCCGCCTCTGTCAGGGAACGAGGCAAGGAACCCTCCAACTGGGCTGCCCCCCATACCCTCACCAGGATCGGCACCAGCTGCTCCTTAAAGGCCTGGTAGAACTCAGTTGTTAGCCCATCCGGCCCCAGCGAGGTCTTCCTGTGGAGCGCCCCGATGGCTTCCTCCACCTCCTGTTCTGTCCACGGGTTCAAGAGGGCCTGAAGCTGGGGCCCCCCGTGACCTATCCCCGGGGTTCCTTCCACATAACACTCCATCTGCTCTATATCAATCTGCTGCGCTGAAAGGAACGCCGCAAAGTGGTCCCTCACTGCCCCCAGAATCCCCTCCCTGGTGTCCTGCAGGACCCCCTGTGCGTCCCGCACCCCCTCCATCACCCTGCGCGCTCTCCGCTCCTGGCAGCATGTGAAGGGGTCCGGGATACACATTTTCCCGAAGTCCCGCTCGTACACCAAGGAGGTGTAGCGGTTGTACTGTACCTGTTCCAGGAGTGCTTGGAAATCATGTATTTCTTCCTCCCTCCCCCCTTGTGAAATCAGTGTGTCCCTCTTTTTCTTTATCGCCATGCCCAACTTTGTCCTTTCCCTCCCCTCCCTTCTCGCCTGTCTGAGAAAGAATCCCCGCGTTCGTCTTTTCACTGTATCCCACCACTCCCCCAATGACTGAAATGCCCCCTGCACTGACACCTGATCTTCCAAAAACCGGCGGTACTCCTCCCGCACCTGCTTGCTACCTAACCACTTTAAATTCAGTCGCCATAACCCCCTCCCTGGCCTCTGCGCTGCCGCCCCCCCCCCCACCTGAAGGAGGACCATGTGGTGGTCTGAAAAGTCCACGTCCACGTTTCGTGGACCCCCCAGACAAACCCCCTTCTTTACCAGGAATCTATCGATTCTACTCTTACACTGCCCTTGAAAGAACGTGAACCCCTCCTGTTCCTCACAGAAGGCCACATGCGCGTCTACCAGCTCCGCCTCCCGCATGATCCCTGCCAGCCTCACCCCGTCATAGCCCACCTGTACCGATCGTCCCCCACTATCCTTTTTCCGCAATATGGTGTTAAAATCTCCCCCCCAGACTACTTGGCGCGAAGTGTATAGGTAGGGCTTGATCTTCCCAAAGAGGAGCACCCTTTCCTTCTTGCTTTGGGGCCCGTACACATTCACCACCCTCAGTGCTCTATCCTCCCAAATCGAATCCACAACAAGACATCTCCCCACCCTCAGCTCCACCACTCGCTGAATATTCACCCGGTGGGACTTAAATAAGATCCCCACCCCACCATACCTCTCCCCCGCCAACCCCCACACCGAGGGACCCCACTTCCAGGCCCGCCTCACCCGCCTGATCACCTCAATGGACCGCAGCCGAGTCTCCTGGAGCAGGAAGCAATCTGCTTGGACCCTCGCGAACCAGTCATACGCTAAACCCTGCTTCTTCGGAGAGGCGATGCTGGCCACATTCAGCGTGGCAAATGTCAACACTAAGCCTGCCATCCTCATTGCGAGTCACGGGTCTGCTCACTCCCACCTTCTTTCCTTATCTTCTGGGATACCCCCTCCTTACCCTGAAGCAGGTCCTCTGCTATGCGGTCTACGTCATCCCCTGCCAGATCCCCCTCCCCCCCCCCCGCAGCCGTCCTGTCTGCACCTTACCCCCCTCCCCCTTTCTTCCTTCCTTTCTTCTTTGCTCTATCCGGACCCACCCCCTGATCCCTCCCTCTCCCCTCTCCCCCCCACCCCCTACCTCCTCCTCCGAGTCCTCCACCTCCCCCAAGTCCTCCAAGTCCTCCAGATCCTCCTCTAGCTCCACTCTGTCCCCCCAAGCCTGTACTTGGGCCTTCACCACCTGCCCAGGCCCCTCAGCTTTCCTCTTACTCCCCTTTCCCCTCCCTCCCTCCCTTCCCTCTTCCTTCTCCCTCACCCCTCCCCCTCCCCCCAGAGCCTTCCCGCCCTTCTTCCTACCACCAGTACCCTCCTCCAGTGCTTCCTCATATTTCCGTTTGCCCTCTCCAATCCCCCCTGCCGCCCCCTCTTCCTCCATTAACTCCACCTCTTCTCCTTCCCCCTGTTCCTCCCTCCCAACCTCCCTATCCTCCTCCTCCTCCTCCAACACCTGAAATCTGTTCCCCCCTCTTCCCCTGCAGCAACCCCTCACCACCCACCCCTAGTTTCCCCCCCCTCTGAAACTTCCCTTTCCTCTGTGGCACTTGTACCCACTCCCCCTCTCCCCCCTGCTCCACTCCTGACCCAGCCCCCTGCTGCCCCCCCTCCTGCATCCCCTCCTTCTCCCCCCCTTGCTCCTCCCTGCCTATCACCCCCTGCCCTATCCCCTCCTCCCTTACCCCCCCTCCCTGTCCCTTCCCCCACATATCCCACTCGTTATGGGCCGCCCTAGGGCAGTTCCAATGTGCATGGCCTAACCCGCCGCAGAGGTTGCACCTGATTGCGGTGCAGTCCTCTGTGGCATGCTGATCCCCGCATCTTCCACACTTTACCACTGGGCATGACATGCTGAAGTGCCTAAACAAACCACATCTGAAGCACTGCCGCGGCTGCCCCTTGTAAAAGCACAGTATCCTGTCGCGACCGATAAAGGCAGCCGAAGGAATGTGCTGGACTACATGGCTCTCCTGTCTCAATTTGACCAGGGCTCCCCAACCTCCTGCCCAAACCCTGCTTGGATCCGGTAACTTTGTAAGCGGAGATCTCAGCTCCGCGTACCTCTGTAGCCAGTAGGCTAAATCTGCCCCAGAGATAGACTCATTTCTCAGGAGCAGGGTGACCTGCACCAGGTCCGGCTTGCTGATTGGAATGGCCCTGAGGTCCCACCACTCCCCCTTTCCCCTCACCCCCTCGTACCTTTCCCAGAATATTTCCATCCCCCTCTGGGTCATGAAGCTCAAGTCATATTCTGGGATGTTGATGGGGTGTATACACGTGTAAAAGTCCTCGGGTATAAACCCCATCCCCATCACCAGCCTCAAGACCCGATCCCTGGAGGGCATTGCCCCCTCCCCTATCCATTTCAGCTATACCACATTTCGCCGCTTAGGCAGCTGTCCACCCCCTGTCCCCGCTCCCCCCAACCCCTCCCTGGGCCCTCAAAACCATCCGATCTCCCCCCCTCCTTCCTTCCCCCTCCCTGGACTACTGCCGCAAAGGACTTGGACCCCAGCCCCCGCCGCCCCCCCTCCACACTTGTTCCAGCCCTTCCCTCTGCCTCCCCCACCTTCTGTCCCTCTGCCCCTCCCCTCATCCCTCTCCCTTCCTCAATATCCACAGCCCCCTCCCCGTCCCGCTGTCCCCCGTCCCCTTCCCTCTCAGACAAACATCCAGCAACGTCCATAGTCAGTTCTGCTGCTTGGGCTGCCTCCAACTGACTGTCCTGCCCATCTCCACTTCCTGGAACATCCCTGCTCGTCCCTGCCACTGCAGGCTCCAGCCTCTGGGCTAATCGCCTCCTCTCCTCTGTCTCCTGGCGATACTCTGGCTCCTGCCCAGTCAGGTCTGCAGCTGGCGATACCAGACTCCCTGCTCGCTCCGCCCCCAAACTCCCTCCAACCTCCGGCACCAGGGGCGAAGCCTCCGGAACTCCGCCGCTCCCCTTGGCTCCTCGCTCCCAGCCGTCCTGCTGGCAGGTCCGCTCCACCACCCGCTGCACATCTGTTGGACTTGCCATGTCCACTTCTCTAGTCAACGACAGTCTCTCAACAATCGGGTTACTTCCCCCTTGCTTCTGGTGCAGTCCCTCCTGCGTTCTCCCAATGGCTGGCGCTTCCCGGGGGCATGGCTTGTCTGTTCCTGATTCCGCCACAGGCTGGCTGTTAGCATCCCCCGATTTCACCTCTTTTAATGGACAGCTGGTCAAATGAGCTCCCAGCTGCTGCCCGCTCCTATTCCTCTCTCTCCGACCCCTCTCCTGTAAACCGCCAGCTACTTCATGCTCAGGGAAGACCTCCCCTGCTCCCGGACTTCGTGGGAGGGGCTTCTCCAGATGCCATGCTGCCTCGGTTTCCACTTCAGCCATTGCAGACCCGGCCAAAAATACCGGAGTCTGCCTCTGCTGACCCTTTTCCAACAGGGCCTCCTTCACGGCAACTGTCTCTGCTGTTTGCACAACTGCAGGTAAGCCCTTCTGAGACTTCGACCACCACCTCTGTAGAAAACAGGCTGCTACCTGCGTCTCCCTCTGCTGCCTCCATTATCTGGAGTTTTGAAAAGTTACTGAGTTCTTTCCTCCCCTCCACAGGTAGGATCTCTACTCCAGCCCCCACCTCAGAGCCATGTCCTGCTGCTGCCTCCTTATCCTCTGGCTGCTGGGTAAGTGCTCTGGACTGTGTTGCCAACTGTCTCATGTATTTTAAAGTGGGGTCACCTCTGAACCCAGACAACTCTTTTGATTCTAATGCTGCTGAAGACACTGAAGCTTGCTGCAACTGTAGTGTTCCTGAACCCCCAGACTGTGGTATAGAAGCCATCCTTTTTCGGTTATCATAGAGCTCCCTCAAAGGATTCACAGAGCCCTTTTTTAAACAGTTCAACAAGTGTTCTTTTTTCCCCAACAACTTCGATATTCGGGCTTCCTCTTTAACATACATTTGTCTGTGCTCCGCTGGGGCAAATTTACACATAGTTCTTGCCATTTTCAGACATATTCCTAGCTCCACTACTTCTTTTTCCACCAGCTTAATTTGTCTTACAATATTTACCACACTACTTGCTGGATCATCAGGGTCATAGCTCACTTCAAGGAACTCCTCATCTGACGATCCACTCTCCTCACTCTCACTCTCATCTGCCTCCAGCAAAGGCTTCTGGCAAACTTCCATCGCCTCTTCCTTCTCCCTTCCTTGGAAGCGCCCTTCTGGGGCCTGTACTATTTTCCTCCCCCCTCCACCGTCTTCTCGCTTACCTTCCGCAAGCTGGGCCATGGAGGGGGAAATGCTCTGGTGGCCTCCACTGGGCTGCTTCTCCCTTCGGTCCACTGGACTCCTTTCCCTTCTCCCGGTAGTCAAACCAAGCCACTCCTTTCGGCCTTCTGGTCCCGGGCCCCAGGAGGCCCCACAGCCTGGGACTTTCCTGAGGCCTTCTCCCCAGGGACCCTCCTCATCTTTGGGGAGGGAGCTAGGTCTCACTCCCTTTCCACTGGAAGTCAGCAGAGCTCTCTAAAACACCTCCTTCCTCCTCAGCAGACTGGATGGACCGTACAGGTCTTTTTCTGCCATCACCTACTATGTTACTATCAAGCTTATTTTTGAACGAGAAGGGCGCCCATCTTCCAACTCAAATTGGGAGATGGGCGTCCTTCTCTCAGGGTTGCCCAAATCGGCATAATCGAAAGCCGATTTTAGGCGTTCTCAACCTCTTTCTGTCGCGGGGACAACCAAAGTTCACGGGGGTGTGTTGGCACCATAGTGAAGGCGGGACTGGGGCGTGATTAAGAGATGGGCGTCCTCGGCTGATAATGGAAAAAAGAAGGGCGTCCCTGACGAGCATTTGGCCGACTTTACTTGGTTCATTTTTTCTTGCGACTAAGCTTCAAAAAGGTACCCGAACTGACCCGATGACCACCGGAGGGAATCGGGGATCACCTCCCTTTACTCCCCCAGTGGTCACCAACGCCCTCCCACCCTAAAAAAAAGCTTTAATTTTTTTTTGCCAGCCTGAAATGTCATACCCAGCTCCCTGACAGCAGTATGCAGGTCCCTGGAGCAGTTTTAGTGAGTGCAGTGCTCTTCAGCCAGGTGGACCCAGGCCCATCCCCCCTACCTGATACACTTGTGGTGGTAAATGTGAGCCCTCCAAAACCCACCCGAAACCCACTGTACCCACATGTAGGTGCCCCCCTTCACCCCTTAGGGCTATGGTAGTGGTGTACAATTGTGGGTAGTGGGTTTTTTGGGGGGTTGGGGGGTCAGCACCCAAGGAGCAATTTGTGAAGTCCACTGCAGTGCCCCCTAGGATGCCCGGTTGGTGTCCTGGCATGTCAGGGGGACCAGTGCGCTACGAATTCTGGCTCCTCCCAAGACCAAATGGCTTGGATTTGGTCGTTTTTGAGATGGGCGTCCTCGGTTTCCATTATGGCCGAAAACCGGGGACGACCATCTCTAAGGTCGACCATCTCAACATTTAGGTCGATCATCTCTAAGGTCGACCTAAATATTGAGATTTGGGCGTCCCTGACCATATTATCGAAACGAAAGATGGACGCCCATCTTGTTTCGATAATATGGATTTCCCCGCCCTGC
Organism: Microcaecilia unicolor; assembly: GCF_901765095.1. Classification (NCBI taxonomy): domain Eukaryota; kingdom Metazoa; phylum Chordata; class Amphibia; order Gymnophiona; family Siphonopidae; genus Microcaecilia; species Microcaecilia unicolor. The sequence goes on from NC_044031.1 coordinate 418,031,749, forward strand.
GAGGACACTCTCATAAAAACTTGAGCACCCCGTTCGATTATACCCTTCCACGTAATTACATTTTATATTAGTCCTGCCATTTGCAGTTAACTGGTCAGAATGCTGCAGTGATACTTGATATAAGCCTGGCAGTAAAAATGAGAGTAAAGTTAAGCCCCTTCCAGTTTATCTGTACCCCAAAGGTGTACAGATTTACATATTAAGCAGAAAACTCTGTGACATTTAAAATCATTTGACTATGGTTGTACTTTGATTTCAGTAATACTCTAATTCCTCACTTCTTATTGGGTGGAGGAGTAGTGCAGTGGCCTGAGAACATGGGGAATTAGGTTTAATTCCTACTGTAGCTCCTTGTGATTCTGGGCAAGTCACGTAGGGGGTCTTTTACTATAGATTAGCTCGAGTTATCTGCAGCAGGGCCCATAGGAATAAAATGGGACCTACTACAGATAACTCAAGCTAACCTTTAGTAAAAGATCCCCTTAAACTTCATTGCCCCAAGTATAAACTAAGGACTCCTTTTACTAAGTGGCGGTTAGCCCAACGCGGGCTTACCACTCGCTATACATGAAGTACAGCTGGGCTACTGTAGCAGCCCAGCGGTACTTTCCACCACTAGTGCACCATCATTTCCAACACTACAAAAATGTGCTTTACTTGCCGCCCGGCCATTTCCTGTCAGAAAGCGAAACTTTCCTTTTACCAGCTGCGGTAAAAGGGGGCCTCGGTACGCGTGTAAACAGTGGCATAGGAAGGGTGGGGTGGTGGGGCAGTCCGCCCCGGGTGCACGCCGCTGGGGGGGTGTCAGCGCCGCTGGTTCACTGCTCTCTCTGCCCCGGAACAGGCTACTTCCTCTTCCAGGGCAGAGAGAGCAGGGAACCAGCGGAGCTGACGCAGCTCCCAGTGATGTGCACTCGGGGCGGAGTGGTCCTCCTGCCCGCCCCCTTTGGTAAGAATGTGCTCTTGGAGGGGGTGTGCCATGCTGTACCCGGGGGGGGGGGGGTGCGCAGCGGCGAACCGCCCCGGGTGTCAGCTGCCCTCGCTACGGCACTACGTGTAAAACACGAGCTAATGTCAGCGCCAGCCCCCTTTTGTCACAGCTTGGTAAAAGGGGGCCTAAGTACCTGAATATAATACGTGACCACAGAAAGGCAGTATATCGTCCCACTCTCTTTCCCCTCCTTATTAAAGCTCTTGATATACTTATCACAAAGAAGAGATTTATGGCTAAAATATAGACATGTTCTGTTCCAGAACTATTAAACACATTTCTGGAGAAGAATTTGCTATGGCCACTCTGTTCATCCTTCATTTCTGCCCATGCTCTCCCAGAGAAAGAATACTGTTAAAGTGTGTGTTTGTGTTTGCTAATAATGTACAGCAGGTGGACTTTTCCTTGATCCAGAAATCAAAGTGTACATTTAGGCTGCATCCTAGCAACAAACAAAAATAACCATGGCTCCATTAGCTCTGGTGTGGGCTAAAAATGAAAATCCCTAGTGTTAGATTCAAGAAATCTACTACCATTACAGTTTTTGGGAGCCCCTTCCTTTTCTGGTCTCTCCTGCAAATACATTTGTGGTTCAGGCACTGTCTGCTCAGCTGTGGTAGATGGGGGGAAGGCTGGCAGTCGCTCAAAAGTGCATGGTTTGGGATAAGGTATTTTTCAAAGATATCACCAAAACAGGGAAGATATGGTATCCTGATAGTGAGGTTGCAAAAGAGACCATAGTAGATCAGGTGTCCTTAAATAAAAATAAAAAACAGACAAAAGATTGCAATTTAATACTGTCAAGTGCTGAGCATGATGTAAATAGGAACAACAAACATAGTTTGAAATGTCTATATATGAATGCCAGAAGCCTAAGAAATAAGATGGGAGAGTTAGAATATATTGCACTATATGAAAAATTAGATATAATAGGCATCTCTGAGAGCTGGTGGAAGGAGGATAACCAGTGAGACACTGTCATACCGGGGTACAAATTATATCATAGTGATAGGGTGAATCGAATTGGTGGAGGGGTAGCATTGTATATTAACGAGAGCCTTAAATCAAATAGATTGAAAATTCTGCAGAAAAAAACCCACTTCTTGGAATCACTGTGGATTGAAATTCCATGTGTAAAGGGGAAAAGGATAGTGATAGGAGTGTACTACCGTCCGCCTGGCCAGGATGAACAGATGGATGTAGAAATGTTAAAGGAAATTAGGGATGCAAATAAACTGGGCAACACAATAATAATGGGTGATTTCAATTACCAACTAATATCACAACCAAATTCTACTCAAAAATAACCGTGTTTTGAAGGTGTTTTAATTCATTTATTCATGAAAATATGTGGAGAAAAAAAGACTTCAGAAACCATGGAGAAATCTCTTAAAGGAGAACCTTTTCAAATATTCAGAGAAACTCCTCTTCAATCACTAGTGTTCACAAAAAAAACTCCACCCTTCATTCATGAAATACTTATACAAACACCTTTTACAATACACTAGGGTAGAGGCGTTATTTCAACAACATATATCCAGTGAAAAATCCAGTCAGATTGAGTCTGCGTATGCTGACGTCAGTAAGTAATGAGGAAGGAAATGACGTGTATATAGTGAAGGGAAGCCGTCCTGGATTCAAAGACGCCATGAAGAGGTACAGTGTGTGGTGAATGTGAGAAGCTTGATAATTTGGATGCAGTGTCTAGCCCTTGAAACAGCCTGATGGTGGCGAAACAGGGTCTCCTGTTGGGCTTTATGGACATCGAAGACTGTGAAAATTAATGTGGACCAGTGGCATCATTACTATTCAAGCTAAGTTACAAATGAATGTTTTTTCACTGGATATATGTTGTTGAAATAACGCCTCTACCCTAGTGTATTGTAAAAGGTGTTTGTATAAGTATTTCATGAATGAAGTGTGGAGTTTTTTTTGTGAAGACTAGTGATTGAAGAGGAGTTTCTCTGAATATTTGAAAAGGTTTTCCTTTAAGAGATTTCTCCATGGTTTCTGAAGTCTTTTTTTCTCCACATATTTTCATGAATAAATGAATTAAAACACCTTCAATACACGGATATTTTTTAGTAGAATTTGGTTGTGATATTAGTTGATATATATTCTACTAATTCCTTTATTATACACCAGTGTGATTTCAATTACCCCAATATTGACTGGGTAAATGTAACATCGGGGCACGCTAGGGAGGTAAAATTCCTTGATGAAATCAAGGACTGCTTTATGGAGCAACTGGTACAGGAGCCGACGAGAGAAGGAAAAATTCTAGACCTAGTCCTTAGTGGAGCGCATGATCTGGTGCGGGAAGTAATGGTGCTGGGGCCACTTGATAACAGTGATCATAATATGATCAGATTTGATATTAGCTTTGAAGTAAGTATACATAGGAAATCAAATACGTTAGCGTTTAACTTTAAAAAAGGAGACTATGATAAAATGAGAAGAATGGTGAAAAAAAAACTTAGAGGATCAGCTGCGAGGGTCAAAAATTTACATCAAGCATGGATGCTGTTCAAAAACACCATCCTGGAAGCCCAGGCCAAATATATTCTGTGAATTAATAAAGATGGATGGAAGACCAAACGACAGCTGGCGTGGTTAAAAAGTGAGGTGAAGGAAGCTATTAGAGCTAAATGAAAATCCTTTAGAAAATGGAAGAAGGAACCGACTGAAAATAATAAGAACCAGCATAAGGAATGTCAAGTCAAATGCAAAGCACTGATAAGGAAGGCTAAGAGGGACTTCGAAAACAAGATTGTGTTGGAGGCCAAAACACATAGTAAAAAAGGTTTTTAGGTATATTAAAAGCAGGAAGCTGGCAAAAGAATCGGTTGGACTGCTAGATGACTGAGGAGTAAAAGGGGTGATCAGGGAAGACAAAGCTGTAGCGGAGAGATTAAATGAGTTCTTTGCTTCGGTCTTCACCGAGGAAGATTTGGGTGGGATACCGCTGCCAGAAATGGTATTCAAAGCTGACAAGTCGGAGAAACTTAATGAATTCTCTGTTAACCTGGAGGATGTGATGGGCAGTTCTACAAACTGAAGAGTAGCAAATCTCTTGGACCGGATGGCATTCATCCCAGAGTACTGAAAAATGAACTTGCGGAGCTATTGTTAGTAATTTGTAATTTATCCTTAAAATCAAGCGTGGTACCAAAAGATTGGAGGGTGGCCAATGTAACGCAGATTTTTAAAAAAGGTTCCAGAGGAGATACGGAAAATTATAGACCGGTGAGTCTGACGTCGGTGCCGGGCAAAATGGTAGACTATTATAAAGAACAAAATTACAGGGCATATTCAAAAGCATGGATTAATGAGACAAAGTCAACATGGATTTAGTGAAGGGAAATCTTGCCTCACCAATCTACTACATTTCTTTGAAGGGGTGAACAAACATGTGGATAAAGGTGAGCCGGTTGATATTGTGTATCTGGATTTTCAGAAGGCGTTTGACAATGTACCTCATGAAAGACTCCAGAGGAAATTGAAGAGTCATAGGATAGGAGGTAGTGTTCTATTGTGGATTAAAAACTGGTTAAAAGATAGAAAACAGAGAGTAGGGTTAAATTGTCAGTATTCTCAATGGAGAAGGGTAGTTAGTGGGGTTCCCTAGGGGTCTGTGCTGGGACCGCTGCTTTTTAACATATTTATAAATGACCTAGAGATGGGAGTTACTAGTGAGGTAATTAAATTTGCTGACGACACAAAGTTATTCAAAGTTGTTAAATCACAGGAGGATTGTGAAAAATTACAAGAGGACCTTACGAGACTGGGAGACTGGGCATCTAAATGGCAGATGATGTTTAATGTGAGCAACTGCAAAGTGATGTATGTGGGAAAGAGGAACCCGAATTATAGCTATGTCATGCAAGGTTCGACGTTAGGAGTCACAGAGCAAGAAAGGGATCTAGGTGTCATTGTTGATGATACGTTGAAACCTTCTGCTCGGTGTGCTGCTGCGGCTAAGAAAGCAAATGGCATGTTAGGTATTATTAGGAAAGGAATGGAAAACAAAAATGAGGATGTTACAATGCCTTTGTATCGCTCCATGGTGCGACCGCACCTCAAATATTGTGTTCAATTCTGGTCGCCGTATCTCAAAAACGATATAGTGGCATTAGAAAAGGTGCAGAGAAGGGCGACAAAAATGATAAAGGGGATGGGACGACTTCCCTATGAAGAAAAGCTAAAGCGGCTAGGGCTCTTCAGCTTGGAGAAAAGGCGGCTGAGGGGAGATATGATAGAGGTCTATAAAATAATGAGTGGAGTTGAACGGGTAGCTGTGAAGCGTCTGTTTACGCTTTCCAAAAATACTAGGACTAGGGGGCATGCGATGAAGCTACAATGTAGTACATTTAAAACGAATTGGAGAAAATTTTTCTTCACTCAACTTGTAATTAGACTGTGGAATTCGTTGCCAGAGAATGTGGTAAAGACAGTTAGTTTAGTGGAGTTTAAAAAAGGTTTGGACGGCTTCCTAAAGAAAAAGTCCATATACCATTATTAAATGTACTTGGGGAGAATCCACTATTTCTGGGATTAGCAGTATAGAATGTTTTGTACTTTTTGGGATCTTGCCAGATATGTATGACCTGGATTGGCCACTGTTGGAAACAGGATGCTGGGTATGATGGACCTCTGTCTTTCCCAGTATGGCAATACTTATGTACTTATGTGGTTGATGCTGAAAGATTAAATGAAAGTATTACAAACCAAATGTAAACTGATGTTTCTACACATCCTCTGGGAAAATCAGTGGGGAAGTATGCAGCCCAAAACTTTTTCCAAAGTCGGTAGCAGCATTTGTATTTGCTTCAATAAGATAACTTTAGTGTGGGTAAAAATGAAAACGTCAATCTCAACTTTAATTTGATCCCTCCCTTCTCATTTGTCTGTTTTCTTTTTGTAATATGTACTAAAAATCTTGATCTGATGCTCTTTCAGTCTCTCTTGTGAGACCTTAACTTTTGAGTGCTACACTTTTAAATCTGTACAGTAGATTACTTTTGATTCTTAATCCTGTATCTCAGGGGTGTAGGCACGGGTGGGCCTGGGTGGGCCTAGGCCCACCCACTTAAGCCCAAGGCCCACCCAGGAATGGTGCACCCTGAGTCGCAATAAGAGACCCCGCGTGGCATTCCTCCTTCCCTCCCTCGCCCGACTGTCAGACCTCCTCCGCTCCTCCTCCGTGCCCCCCCTCAGTTCCGTCCGTCCATCTGCCGCCCCCCTACCACGCAAATGTTTTTAACCTGTCCTTTTTGTTTCAGTAGCAGCGACCTACGTGAAGACACTGCTTCAAGTTCTCCCTTTCCTCTTCACTCAGTGTCCGTCCCGCCTTTATGATGACGTATTTCCTGTTTCCGCGAAGGCGGGATGAACACTGTGTGAACAGGAAAGGGAGAACTTGAAGCTGGCGAGCGTTGCAGTGCCTTCGCATTGCTCGCTGCTACTGAAAGAAAAAGGCCAGATTCGTGTGCGGGGGGATGGAGAGGACTCGGAGGGCTTTTGTGGAGCTGAGGGAGGGCAGGGAGACTCGCTGGCCATGGGTGGGATGGGAGGTGAGGGGGGAATGGAGAGGACTCGGAGGGCTTTTGGGGAACTGAGGGAGGGCAGGGAGACTCGCTGCCCATGGGTGGGATGGGAGGGGGGAACGGAGAGGACTCGGAGGGCTTTTGGGGAACTGAGGGAGGGCAGGGAGACTCGCTGGCCATGGGTGGGATGGGAGGGGAGGGGGGACGGAGAGGACTCGGAGGGCTTTTGGGGAACTGAGGGAGAGCAGAGAGACTCGCTGACCATGGGTGGGAGGGGAGGGGGGAATGGAGAGGACTCGGAGGGCTTTTGGGGAGCTGAGGGAGGGCAGGGAGACTCGCTGGACATGGAGAGGAGGGCGGGGGGGGGGGGAGAGAACATTGCTGGAGGGAAGGGGAGAGAGGAAATTGCTGGACATGGATGAGGAGAGGAGAGGGGAGGGGAGGGCAGGGGGAGAAAACATAAGGACACAGGAGGATGGTGGACATGGTGAGTGAAAAAATATCAAATAGAAAGAAGACACTGCATAAAACAGAAGACACTGGGACCAACGCGAATAGAAAAACTAAATGATCAGACAACAAAGGTAGAAAACATTTTGTAATTCAGAATTTATTAATTGGAATATGTCAGCGTTTGGAAATGTGCATCTGTGATATTTTGCATGTAAGTTTCAGTTTTTCTAGTATTGCTGCATGCTGAGTCTGCCTTCTTGAGGTAAATTTCCAGTTCAGAAATTTGCCTTCATATCTGTTGTGTCATGTGTTTTTCATGTGTGATCAAGGTGCAGTATTCTGCTAGCGTGTAGTATTTGCAGCCTTTTTTTTGTTTTTTTTTGTTTCACTAGGTTGTGTACTGGTGTTTTAGAGCCCGGTGTAATTATAGTGCTGCCTTTCCACGCATAAGGTTGTAGCTCGTCCTGTCCTTGGAATTAGTGCTGTTTGGTAAGGTTATAAGTGTGTTTTTGCATAAGTTTGTGTATAGTGTTTTGCAGTGGAGAATTTGTGTATTGGCCTTACTGAGGTGGCACCAAAACATCAGAAAGGGTGTAGAGCCTAAATCATGACACACTACCTCTTGAAGGATCTATATATGGTCGTTAATAAAAGGAGCTCATTGTGAACACTATCCACCCTAAAAAGGTGTTTTGTGGCTCTACATGAGAATTGTGATATGATCCCTTGTTTCATATTGTTGACGGTCTGCATTTTCTGTATCGGTATATTGGTGTATTAGGGTCTGCCCAGTGTAATATTTATGGTACAGTAAGGTTCTGAGTGTGTTTTTGCACAAATTTGTGCATAGTGTTTTGCAGTTGAGCGATTGTTGCTTTGATTGATGCTTTGAGCAACCACTTTATTCTTTGACATATGATACATATCTAATATCTAAAATTCTTTGACATATGATACATATCTAATATCTAAATTTATTTAAAGGTATTAATTGTCAGTGGGGTGGAGCTAGGAAGAGGTGCCAGACCATAGACTGGAGGTGGGGAAGGAAGAAAAGTGCTGGACCGATTGGTATTAATTGCCTTTGGAGAAAGTCTTCAGCTAACAAAGCTTGAGGATCCTCATTAGCTAAAGTATTTATATTTTGAGGTGGAGGTATGGCGGAGCAGTGATAATTTTGTGCCCACCCACTTTAGGTTCAGGCCCACCCAAAATTGGCTGTCTGGCTACGCCACTGCTGTATCTTGTAGTGCACATCTGTGCTAAAGTTGTTTTCCCACAAGGCACAAAGTGAAAGAAACACCTTTCTGAACAGGCCCCTTGCTAAGTTTCATTTTGTACTTTATGGGTGTTTCAATATCAGTTTTAAATTGTTTCTGAAAATGTTTGGGAGAAAGTGATGTGTAAGAAACTACAAACAAAATGAATTTTAACACATTGCTGTATGGTTACTGATCATGTCCACCTCTTGTGTTTATTGTACTCAAAATTTTCTTTGTTAAAATCTGCACCCGTTTGTATTGTACTCAAAATCCTTGTTTGTATTTTACTCAAACCTTCTTTCTTAAAACTACTAGAGCAAGCAATCCACAAATAAAGTATTGCTCTGTAACTTTTTTTTCATAAAAATATTGATTTGCTTACCTGCAACTTTTCAAGTAAATAATAATGATCAGTAGAGATGAAATTCTTTTCAAATGCATGGAGGATGCCTTGTTTTTTTTTTTTTTTTTGAACTACTGCCTTTCCTATATGGATGGGGTGGAGCTGTTGCTTGGGATCATATTTTTTAATCAGGAGAGAGGGTGGTGAGACATGCCAAGCCAGTTTAAAACCACACTCTTCCTCACACAATTTCGTAAAGTTCTATTTCACATTTCAAATTCCTTTCTCCAAAAAGACCTCATTCCTGAAGGGTGCTTGAATGAGGGCTTTTTGTGGAGGAGACCTGTTTTCTAGGAGGAAGCCAAGAGAAAGGAGGGGAAATGGGGAAGGGGAATCTGTGAAGCTGGGCTTTCTCTATCTTAGGGCTAGCTTAAACTGCATTTACAAAAACTGCTTTCCTGACTTATGTTACAGTCTTTTGATTCAACCCTCTGTGTACAGAGAGAAAGGCGGTGACTTGCTTTCTTTTCTCTATCTTGGAACTAGCTTACATTGCATACACACAAAAAAAACAACAAAAAACTCTACACTACAGCCTTTGGTGTCTGTCTGTGTATGGAGAAAAAGCAACTGGCTTTCTCTGAGTGTCTCTTAGGAGAGAAGAGGAAGAGGAGGGAGGCTTCAGCATTTGTAAAAACAAAAGTGTGTGTGTGTGTGTGCGCGCGATGATAAATGAGGCTAAACACAGACCCTTGCAAACATCTGTTTGATGGTACAAATTGTAAAAAACAGAAGGTCTGAATCATTTGCTCTTGGTCAACCATAAAAAAAAGCTGGGAAAATAAAAAGAACCCAACTGCATAGTCTATGGCTTTAGGGAGTGATATAGATGTCACTTCCCATCATATGGTTTACACTAAACGCCACGATCTGGGATTTGTGACATCTCACAAAGTGATCCTATGGATGTCACCATATTGGATTTATGTGACCCATAATCACTGTCATCTTGAAAAATAGGCGTGGCCCAAGCAAAGTCATCACGTTACTTCTTGTGACATCACCAAATAGGCAGGGTTTAGGTAGAAGTTATGACATTACTTCCAGTGACATTGCCAAAAGAGGTAGGGTTTAGGGATGAGTTATGACATCACTTCTGGTGATGTATTTAAAGGGCGAGCAGGGGTGGTAGGGGTATGGCTTGAGCAGAGTTAGGGGATACCCCATAAAGGCTATTGAAAAACCTACTTGCATGCTAGATATGCACAACATGGCTTGTTACTTCATTATAAATGTCAAACTGATACTGACATATTTATGTGTGTTCTTCCTTATTCTGTCCTGTCACCTTCAATAGCTGCTCTAATTCATCATCATTGGCATGTTCTTTTATCATCTCCACTTGAACTACTGATTATAGCCCTATAGAAGAATAAAACCATTGTGACTTTTTATCTTGGAAGGAAACTAAGTCGCAGAATCAACGGGGCTACCACATGGGTTGTAGTAATTGCCAGTGGTGTACCTCTACTATTGAGGGCTTTGAATGGGAGTTTCCTTATACAAAATGTTGTTTGTTTGCAAAAACAGATTCTGACTGTAATTCTTCTTATATTATTTATGCTATTATATGTCCCTGTTCAAAAGTATATATAGGGGAACAACTAAAACTGTGAAAATCCATCTTACAGAACATAAATCTCATATTAAGAATGAACAGCTTACAGCTCCTCTTGTATCTCATTACCTACAAGAAAAACATTCAATTCAAGATATTAAATGGAATGCTATTGATTCTCTTATTAGTGGGTGGGAGGGTGGAAATTATGAATTCAGATTGAACTATATGAAACAGCACTGGATATTTGAACTTTCTACTAAGGGGCTTATTTTCGAAAGAGAAGGACGTCCATCTTTCGACGTAAATCGGAAGATGGTCGTCCTTCTCCCAGGGACGTCCAAATTGGTATAATCAAAACCTGATTTAGGACGTCTCCAACTCCACTCCTTTGCAGGGATGGCCAAAGTTCAAGGTGTTGTGTCAGAGGCGTAGCATGCCTAACACTTGCATGTCCTTGACCCATAATCGAAAAAAGGACATCCTTGACGAACACTTGGATGTTTTAAACCGGACCTGTTTTTCTTACGACTAAGGCACAAAAAGGTGCCCGAAATGACCACATGACCACCGGAGAGAATCGGGGATGACCTCCCATACTCCCCCAGTGGTCACTAACCCCCTCCCACCCTCAAAAAACATTTTTAAAAATATTTTGTGCCAGCCTCAGATGTCATACTCAGGTCCATCACAGCAGTATGCAGGTACCCGGAGCAGTTTTAGTGGGTACTGCAGTGCACTTCAGGCAGGCGGACCCAGGCCCATCCCCCTCCCTACCTGTTATGTTTGTGGAAGAAACAGCGAGCCCTCCCAAACCCACCAGAAACCCACTGTACCCACATCAAGGTGCCCTCTTCACCCATAAGGGCTATGGTAGTGGTGTACAGTTGGGGGTAGTGGATTTTAGGGGGGGTTTGGGGGGGCTCAGCACACAAGGTAAGGGAGTAATGTTCTTGGGAGCAATTTATGAAGTCCACTGCAGTGCCCCTAGGTTGCCCGGTTGGTGTCCTGGCATGTCAGGGGGACCAGTGCACTACAAATGCCGGCTGCTCCCATGACCAAATAGCTTGAATTAGGACATTTTTGACATGGACATCTTTGGTTTCTAATATCTCCGAAAGTCAGAAATGTCCATGTCTAGGGACAACCAAATCTAGGGACGTCCAAATTTAAGGATTTGGACGTCTCTGACAGTATTTTTGAAAAGAAAAATGGACGTCCATCTTGTTTCAAAAATACGGGTTTCCCCGCCCCTGGATTTCACCGTTTTGCAAGGACGTCCAAATCACAACTTGGACATCCCTTTCAAAAATGCCCCTCTATGTCTCCTGGGGGTTGAACGAGGAACTTCATTGAATGTCGCTTGTTTGAATCTGATTGGTGAAGATTTCTTTATATATGATGTCAGACGCTACCACCCTTTTGAGCCAGTTACATTGATGTGAGAGAGACATGTGCCAAGACGTGTCTTGGAAAATAGTTTATTTTGGGGGGTTTTGGGGATCATTTTGAAATGATTTTGTGTGCACTCCATTTAAGTGCACGTCGGATAAGCACATGCTCTGTTTACCTGCATGCCGTACTTTGGTCCCGTTTTTGGCACCATCAATTTCTATGGGGACAAACTTTGGTTTAACGCATCACTGATAAGTGCAAGATTCGCTTATATGAATGGTTCAAGACCGCTCCTTTGCAGGAAAGACTCCGCATAAGCGCGCACATGGAATAAGGAAGCCAATTGATGCGTGACAACCAACGAGATTTCAAATTTACTGCCTTTTTAACTGCCACTTGCAGAATAAGCAAAAGAATGTTGTTAGAGCGTACACCAGGGTCGTCGCCATCGTCGCGGCGGAACTGTAAGACTTTAACACTGGCTGAATGAATAGAAGTTCTTAAAAAATTAGAAAACAAACAAAGTCAAGAATCTATTGCTAAAGAATATGGTCTCAATCCCAGTCAAATTTCACATGTCTTGAAGCAGAAAGACCAACTTCTGGAAGACTGGCATAATAATACAAATCCACAACATAAACGAAAATGGGCGGGAAAAGCTGAGGTGGTAGAAGATGCTCTTCTTCGGTGTTTTTCTCGAGTCAGGAGCAGACAGTTTTCTGTCAGTGGTCCACTGCTTATTGAGAAAGCTAACCAGCTAGCTGAAAGTCTTGGACTAACTGAATTCAAAGCCACTGTTGGATGGTTGGAAAGATGGGAAGAGAGGAACAGCATAAAATTCAAGAAATAGCAATGGTGAGAAACAAGACGCTGATGACTTTGGTGCTGAAAATTGGGTTGTTTCAGTTCTTCCTACCATCTTGAACGAGTTTGCACCTCGTGACATTTTCAATGCTGACGAAAAAAGTCTCCACTGGCAAGTGATTCCTGATGGAACACTTGCATTCAAACATACCGAAACTACTGGAGGTAAAATGTCGAAGGACCGACTGACGATCCTCCTTTGCTGCAATATGGATGGGAGTGAGAAATTGGAACCCCTCATCATTGGAAAGAGCAAACAGCCCCGTTGCTTCAAGAAAGTTAAGCAACTTCCTGTGTCATACGAGGCTAACGCAAATTCATGGATGACTGGGGAAATTTGGAAGCAGTGGCTAAAGAAGTTAGACACTAGAATGCGGGCACAAAAGCGTCAGATTTTGCTGCTTTGTGATAATTGTGCTGCACACAGGGATGATGTCAGGCTGTCTAACGTCAAGGTGGTCTTCCTGCCACCAAACACTAACTCTCTGATCCAACCTATGGATCAGGACATAATAGCCAATTTCAAACAACATTATCGGGCTCTTGTGCTACGTCATCTAATGAGCGTTAAGGATGACCAGACTGACAAGAATAAATGTGCTGTTGAACTGGCTCGTAATCTATTACTGTTGGATTCCCTACATATGCAGAAAGAAGCCTGGAATCATGTTACACAGACAACCATTGTGAACTGCTACAAGTGGGCAAGCTTTGTTAAGGATGTGAAGAGGGACGAAACAATGCAGCTGGTGGAAACGCGCCAGATGAAGAGGAAGAGGAGTTCCATCGCTACGTAGCTGTTGATCACGATCTACAAACAGCTGAAGACAGCACTGATGTTGAGATATGCGCCTACACGCAGGAAACAACGGCTGATGATGGAACAGATGAAGAAATGCAGCGAGGCACATGCTGAGGAAATTCAACAACCTCCTCCTGTCACTTTTGCAAGAGCGCTGGAGAGTCTCAACACTGTGCAGGCCTGTCTGGAGGCCAATGGATGTCAGTGCTATGACAGTTTTTACTGTCTGGCAGACGTAGTCTATGGAACTCACAGACCCAGGATTGTACAGAGGACTATAACTGATTACTTCAAGTAGGCCTAATGTCAGTTAATGGAGACAGTATAATGTACGTATAATAATAAACAGTACTGTACATATGTTTATCATATGTCAAGCTTCTTTGGGTCACAACGGTTAAGTGCACGCTCTAGTTAACTGCATGCATTTCTTTGGTTCCAGACCCTCGGATTGCACTGTATGTATGTATGTATATATAGATAGATAGATCGATAGATAGATAGATATATATAGGAGGCTCTTCTGGCTTGATCTGCACAAGACTGACTAAGTTAAGTCTCAAATATTTTATATATAATATATGATAAATTGAGAAAAATTGAATTTGAAGAGTTATGAATACATAGGACCAGTGCTTTTTTTCTGCTGGTACGCGCCGGTATGGTGTACCGGCACCTTTTTTTTTTAGGTCCGGCAGCTCCTTGACGTCCGTTCTGCCCCCTTTAAGTATTTACCAAAATTGCAGCGGTGAACTGGCAGGCGGCGCTAGTAAAAGCAGCAAGCAGGCAGGCTTGACTCCATCCTTCGCTTCCCTGCCCTCTCTGCGTCCTGCTTTCCTCTGATGTCATTTCCTTTCTGGGAGGGCGGGCGGGACGCTGAGAGGGCAGCGAAGTGAAGGACGGAGTCGAGCCTGCCTGCTTGCTGCTTTTACTAGCGCTGCCCGCCAGTTCACCGCTGCAACTTCGGTAGAGAGTGGAATGGAAGTGGAACATGGGAGAGGGGAGGGCAAGGGAGAGAGCACAATCGCTGGATATGGGAGGGCAAGGAAGAGAGCAGAGTTGCTGGACATGGGAGAGGGGAGGGCAGGGGAGAGAGGAGAATCGCTGGACATGGGAGAGGGGAGGGCAGGGGAGAGAGGAGAATCACTGGATATGGGAGAGGGAAGGGCAGGGGAGAGAGGAGAATCACTGGACATTTATGGGAGGGGAGGGCAGGGGAGAAGAGAATTGCTGGACATGGATGGGAGGGGCAGGCAGGGAAGAGAGAAGAATCACTAGACATGGATGGGAGGGGAGTGCAGGGAACAGAGAATTGCTGGACATGGATGGGAGGGCAGGGAAGAGAGGAGAATCACTGGACATGGAGGGGAGGGCAGGGAAGAGAGAATTGCTGGACATGGATGGGAGGGGAGGGCAGGGAAGAGAGGAGAATCGCTGGACATGGATGGGAGGGGAGGGAAGAGAGAATCACTAGACATGGATGGGAGGGGAGTGCAGGGAACAGAGAATTGCTGGACATGGATGGGAGGGCAGGGAAGAGAGGAGAATCGCTGGACATGGAGGGGAGGGCAGGGAAGAGAGAATTGCTGGACATGGATGGGAGGGGAGGGCAGGGAAGAGAGGAGAATCGCTGGACATGGATGGGAGGGGAGGGAAGAGAGAATTGCTGGACATGAATGGGAGGGGAGGGCAGGGGGAGAGAGGACAATTGCTGGATGGATGGGAGGGGAGGGCAGGGAAGAGAGAATTGCTGGACATAAATGGGAGGGGAGGAGAGAGAGGAGACTCGCTGGTCATGGATGGCAGGGGAGGACAGGGGGCAGAGAAGGATCGCTGGACATGGCTCGGGAGGACAGGGGGCAGAGAAGAATCACTGGACATGGATGGCAGGGGAGGACAGGGGGCAGAGAAGAATCGCTGGACATGGATGGCAGAGGAGGACAGGGGGGCAGAGAAGAATCGCTGGACATGGATGGCAGGGGAGGATAGGGGGCAGAGAAGAATCGCTGGACATGGATGGGAGGGGAGGACAGGGAAGAGAGGAGAATCATTGGACATGGATGAGAGGGGAGGGAAGGGGAGAGAGGAGACATGCTGGACATGGATGGAGGGGAGGGAAGAGAGGAAGGAGATGCACATGGATGGGAGGGCAGGGAAGAGGAGAAATGCTGGAAATGGATGGAGAGGAGAGCAGGAGATAGAGGAGAATTGCTGGACATGGATGGATGGAGGGGTTGGTGGAGAGAGAGGAGAAATGTTGGACTTGGATGGAGGAGAGGGGAGAGAGAATTATTGCTTTATATGGATACAGGGGAGGGAAGAGAGGAGAAATGCTGGACATGGATGGAGGGGAGGTAAGAAAAAAGAAGAAGATGCACATGGATGGAGATGAGGGAAAGGGAAGAGAGGAGAAAAACTGCACATGAATGGAGAAAATAGGCAAAAGCTGGATCCACGTTATACTTCCTCCAGTCAATTCCATGGAGGAGGACCCAGCTTTTACTTATGGATATATGGCAAGAAATGAAGAAGAAAGAAGGAAAGCAAAGAAATAAATGGAAAGGAAGCTCTGGAAATGGAGTTAAGGGAACAGATAGAGTGCAGCAGAATCAGAGACTGGGACCAATATGGATAGAAAAACAAAGTCTCCAGACAACAAAGGTAGAAAAAAAATCATTTTATTTTAATTTTAGTGTTTGAAATATGTCTAATTTGAGAATTTACATCTGCTGTGTCAGGTCCCTCAAGGCAGAACCTAGATTCGTGAGCCCTTGGGCCACTGCCGAGGAGTGGCAGCAGCAGGCAAGACCACCCTGGAACTGGATACACAGAGGAGCAGGACTGGAACTCTGGACTGGAGTAGTAACTAAGGCAGGACACTAGAACAGGCAGAACAGGAACAGCTTCACCTGCGCTTGGCCACCGTTCCTCCGGAGTTGAGCTCCGGAGTGCGGGTGGCCGGCAGGACTTGCAGGAAAGCAGGAACTGAAGATCCAGAGGACCCACCCTGGGTCTGGGATACACGAGAGAGGCTGGGCACGGAACTGGACTATGACTGAAAGCTGCACGCAGCCACTAAGCCAGAAACACAAGACAGACTAAGGAGACAAGATGTACACAAAGGCTAGGCAGAACGGAGTTCAGGATATACACTCAGGATATACACACTAGCTAGGCAGAGACAGGATTCAGGAAATACAAGCAAGCTAGGCAGAAACACACAGAGAGTATCAGGGTTCAGACTATAGTCAGCGACAGGCAGCAGGCAGAGAATATCCGGGTTCAGGCAATAGTCAGAGCCAGGCAGCAAGCAGAGAATATCAGGGTGCAGGCAATAGTCAGAGACAGGCAGCAGGCAGAAGAATACACCAGGGATAACAGAGTCAGGGCTGAAGCTTCAGCAGCACCAAACACAGACAGAGAGAAAATGGCTGACGCTTCAGACTCCAAACGTAGAGCAAGGCAAAGGAAGGACTAACTGTCCACAGACACAGAGCAGAAGGGAAGAGCCCACACAGAAGGACTAGCAGTCCACAGACACAATTAGCAGATGGGCAAGAACCCCAGAGAAAGGCTAAGTAGCAGCGCAGCAGTGCACTCACTAACCTCACGACCTTTTGGCATAACACACTTACTATGCAAAGGCCCTGAATGCAAGCACAGCACTTCCTTATGAAGGCTCTCACTGATGATGTCACCTACTGCAGGACAGGAGCAGGGAACGCACTCACACCAAGGAGAGGCTTGGAACACATAGGAAGTGAACATAGAGGAAGGGCAAGCAGGAGCCATCTTGGAAGCTGGAACAAAACAAGCGGGAGCCATCTTAGATGCTGGCTCCTCAGAGAGGCATAGCCCACACAGGTGAGGTCTAGTGAAGTAATCAGCACACAGAGACAGAGACAAAACTAGCACAGAAACAAACAGAAGCCAGCACAGAGGCTGACCCCCAGAAATAAGGTAAGTCTGAGGGTGGTCACGACCACAGACGTGACATGCTGTCTTATTTTGCACTGGGTATACTGGACCTGTAACAGCTTACAGAAATTATTTACAATGAAAAAAAATCACATTATTGTTTTCTCTTATACTAGTATAATATTTTCAATGATGTCTGTTTATATGCGCCATGGCTGGTATAAGGGGTGTGGCTAAGGTGGGTGTGGCTATCATAGGGGTGGAGCCATATGTGGTGACCCCGCTCATAGTGAGTACCGGCACCTTTTTTCTACAAAAAAAGCACTGCATAGGACAGTTAAAAAGTTATATTTATATAAAAGAATGTTGGTTAAATGAGGTTTAAAGGCATAACCATATTTATGCCATTATTGTAAGCCATTCTAGTTTGAAGCCTATACTTATTTTCTGATGGTCCTTTAAAATTTGAGTTCAGAGTTACCTTATTGCATGTGATTTTACTTTTGTGGTAATCTGATGGTTCAATATTGCTGACATTAGCTATCTGCAATTATTGGGCAGAGAGTGGGCATGGTTCTGATTGTCTGGCAACTTGGAAATGGGTGTGGCACCTGTCAAAATCAATTTTGCAAATTAGGCCCCCCCTGTTTACTAAGCCGTGCTAGCGGCTGCTGTGCGCTAATGCCGACACAGCCCGTTCACTTTGAATGTCTGTGTTGGCAGTATCGCATGGCTTAGTACACAAGAGGGCAGGTTTGACAAAAAGGTGTGAACCTTACTAGAGACCTGCGTCCTAGACAAAACCTTAGGAAAAAAATAAATAGAGCATACATAGAGACTAGAAAGAAAAGAAGTTACAGGCATGGACCTCATTCTACCACACCCTGCTGGCATCTAGAGCCTAACAACTGCTTGTGCAAATAGATGGGATTTTAGAATAGCTCTGAACTTTTTGTATGACAACTCTGCATGAAAGGAAGGTAGCAGTGCATTGCAGAGGGCTGGAACAGTAAAAAACAAGCCCCTATGCCTCGCGTAATCCAGTTGTGCACTTGATACCAATTGGAATTGACAAACAAAACTCCTGGGTTAAATGAACCATATGAGCAGAGATGTGTGGAATAATTAGAGAAGACCACTAGAGCAGTGTGTCAGCATACAGAGCATTGTGTACCAAACTTAAAAGCTTAAATTTGATTGTGACTTGCATAGGGAGCAATGATGTTGGTAAAGTAAAGGTGTGATATGGTCAAATATTCCTGCATGGCATAAAATCCTAGCGATATTTTGAATGGATTGATCAGTCATTTGATCAATACAAGAGTCATACCAGAATTTATTACATTATAGGCAGACAGCAACGTTTTTTTGAGCTGCCTATCTAGGTAATGTTCAGACTAAAACTGATGTAAAGCTAGGAAAACACATTTCAAAACAGCAGAGACCTGAGGTTCAAAGAGAGCGCTGAGGATGTTTTTTATTCCAGTGATTTTGGGTCAGTGTTGCATTTCCAGAGTTGATGTAGCATCTATGTTGGTTCATATTCCCCTGAAAGTCAAGAATGACGTTATAATGATGAAATTAGGTTTATTTAATACAAAGTCTGTTAGAAATAAAATAGTATGGGTCCAGTATCCTGAGCTCCTATAATTATGCACCTAAGTTAGCCTACAAATTTGTGCGCTATTTTCAGCCAAATTTAGAAGCCTAATGTTTCAGCTGAAAATTCATCTTAATTTAGGAGCTTAAGAGTTATGCTCATAATTTTAGTCCTGCCTAGATTTATGAACCTAATTTATGAGGCTAGTACTGAAAATTAGTGCTAAGTTTCAAACTTTTTTCCCCACCCTGTTGCCACACACTTTTTATTCTCCTAAATGTAAAAGTTTAGTGAAATTTTATGAAAAAATGTATGCACTCAGTCTTAGTACATTTTCAAAGAGGCCAATTTATGTGCATAACTCTGAAAGGGGCCCTTTTACAATGGTGTGGTAGGGCTACCGTGCGGGTAGCACATGGCAAAACAGCACTATCGCGTCATGCGGTAGTTCTGTGTTTGTTGCATGGTGTTTTCCACACCATAAAATATTTTTTTATTGTCTAGCATGGGGAGGGGGGAAGCAGGGAGTAGGTGTGCCCAGTGGTAATCGGCCATTGGCATGTGCTGTCCGATTACCATTGAGCGAGTATGTGAGCCCTTACCACCTTCTAAATAGGAGGTGGTAAGGACTCAGGCAGTAAATCGCCACACGTCAATATTTTTATTAGCGCACAGCCATTTATGATTTCCATTTAAAATTATGAAAATTCCTACTACGGTAAAAGTGGCCTGGGCACGTGCCAATTTTCATGCACCCACACTACCGCAGGCCACTATTTACCACAGCTTTGTAGAAGGGCCCCAGATTAGGAGCACAAATCCTTTGCATACCTAGCCCTAGGCATTAAGGATTTTTAAATGAGCATATTCTAGATATTTTCCCTCAAATTCTATATATGGCACCCAAATTTGTGCACCCAACTTTCCCCCCTGTTTGCTAATGCCGACACTGCTGTGGTAACGGAATCATGACTTTTAGATTCCAATATTGTTTTCATGAAGAGATATTGTCCTGTTAATTTTATCTGGGAAGTTAAATGTTGAGAAGGAAAGAGAGGTATGGAAGTGATGATTCTTTATAATCAAAGGATGAAATGTAAGAAAATGGAGACTGAGATCAATAAGCATTGTGATGTATTAATTTTAACATATTCATGGTTGACAATTCGTTTGACATATTATCCACTAGATATTCTGTCTGAGGATTGTTCTGTCTTCTTGGAGACACTTCTTGCTTTGCCATTTGATTTAACAAGGATGTGCCTCTTGGGAAATTTTAACATACCTTGTGATACAGATTCACACTGTTTTCTATCTATCTATCTATCTATCTATCTATCTATCTATCTATCTATCTATCTATCTATCTATCTATCTATCTATCTATCTATCTATCTATCTATCTATCTATATATCTAGTTTTCCTGGGGAAGGAAGCCTATTTTTAGTTGGAAGTTTAGATGTGATGACACTGTCCTGGTCTGACCACTTTTGCAGTTCTGTTTTTCTTAAAGATACCTTTTCATTATGTTCAAGTAGATAAAAGAAGAGACACTGCATGATATTTAGCTAGAGAAAAATTTGATATTACCACCCTAGTGAAAGCATGGGGACATTTACTTTCATCTATTAATTTTGCAGATGTACAGAATGCACTTTATGACTTTACTACCACAGCATATGTGGCTTTTTACAAAGTTGAACTTTTATAAGTTTGTAAAAGGAAATTGCAGATGTTTGATCACTGGTATCGTTATGAGATTTAAGATGATCACTCTGAAAGGTAGAGACATTGAATGAAGTCAAAGCTTCGAGATGATTGGGACATTTACTTGATGCATTTGAGTGAATATATGGCAACCTGCTACAAATAAATATGAACATAGGATTGATACTTCATTAAACAGACCTACAGAGTTAATTATTAACATCTAAGGCATCGGACTGTGTAATAACTCCCATTTGCAGCTGATGAGTTTGCCTTATTTTTTGGGAGGAAGGTAGATGTATTATTGCAATAGTTCAATATGGCCAATGATGCTCAGCTCTATTTTATGCTATTTCTGAGAGAGCTAGTCAAGCAGATTTGATATTGGATGGAGGATTTGGCTGTGGGGTCCTATCCCAGCCCACATATGTGAGAAGGGATCAACATGAGGTGATGTGTTCAAGCCTGTTTGGAACAAGTTTGAGTTAGTCTCTGAAAAAAAAGATTTAAATTGGTCTTAAGGTCACTGAATAGTAACATAGTAGTCGATGGTAGATAAAGACCTGTTCGATCCATCCAGTCTGCCCAACAAGATAAACTCACTACATAAGGTATGATGTAATAATTATATGTATACCTAATCTTGATTTCTCCTTGACATTTTCAGGTCACAGACAGTAGAAGTCTGTCAAAAGCTATACAGGGCATTTGCTCACCTTTGATTTTTCATATTCCTGGTTCAGGTCTTATTCTGATGCTTTGCTAATTTATGTTTAGGATTGGGGAAGTTACCTGTTTGTTTAAAAGCTGCGACTGTGCATCTCTTGTTAAAAAAGGATTTCTTGAACCGCAATAGCTGATTGATTTCATCATTACCATTTTTGTGGAAACTGATTGAGCAAGCCGTTTTGCATCAATTGATGGATTATGTTGAGAGCTCTGATCTGAGGAATTTATTTCAATCTTAGTTTTAGAAGAGTTCATGGTGTAGAACCTTCAGCCTTTCTACTTCCTCCGTTTCAGCCTAATCCATTCTTATGGGAGGCTTTCCTAAAGAAAAACACACTCTCTAGCAAATTCCTAGAAAAGTTTTACATCCATTGTGGTTCTAACCAAAATACATATTTAAACAAATAAACTTCCTTTCTCATCTTTGATCAAATTATCACGACTAAACAAATCATAAAGCACAAAGTTATTCAAACGGCACTTTCTGCTTTCTTTCCAAATAATATTACATAAAGCATATATCATTCCTTAAGCATTCCCACCTAGTGCTGTAGCTTATGAACCCTTCCCAGGTTGTTCCTGATTCTAGCCTGTCAATGCTGCCTCCATCTGGTTCCACAGCAATACCAAAGTTGCCAATTCCTCAGTAAAACCGCAGAATTGAGCAGTTTCCTGCTTCCTCCGCGGGATCTTTCGAAAGCCAGCAGGTTGCTGGTTTTTGGGTGCTTTTTAACCCCCGAGGCCACGGGTTGGGTGCTTTTCATTGCTGCCATGGCCACGGGTTTTGGTACTCTGCAGCTCGCCCTCCATTGGTGGAAGGCAGGAGATCTGCTGTGCATAGGCTCAGTGTACCACTACAAAAAGAGGTTCTACCTTCCCTACTTCTTTTTATACAACAGGTACTTCTCCTAGTTCCCTAACACCAAACATTCTGTTCCTGGGTATATTCTCCCCAGCTAAAGGGACTCAATTTCTAGTCTGGTTCCTTAGCAAAGGTTCCTCTTTACCTCCCAGCTCCAGCCCAAGCCTTCTTCTCTAGGCTTTCTTTCTAGACTGCAGTAATCCTTTAAACTTTAAAAGGTTTTCCTTCCATGCCCTTTCCCTTGGCCTTCTAGCCACGCCTTTACTTCTCTGGGTTTGCCATTACCTCAGGGACATATTTGCCCTAGGGTTTTCAGCCTGTGTGTGTGGGCTTCCTCTTTCTTGATCTACTGTTACTTCAAATACTGCTGTACTAGTGTGCTTCCAGCTACACTCTCCTGCTACTGACAGAGCAGCTAATGTGATATATGCCTGTCCCAAAAAGCTTTTCTCTCTGCCCCCCCCCCCCCCATTGGCTGCTGGATGTCAGCTTCCTACTGCTACCTCTCCTCCATGTATTCTGCTTTGCCTGATTGCAAGGAGTTTTCTTGGAATAAGACTAAGAAGCCTGCAGGTAAGGATATTTTAATGGAGTTTTTTTTCTTTGACTTTCTCCTGGGAATCAAGGGTCTCTCATATGACTAGGGACCAATTTGTAATATCTTTCCCTGGGGCTCCTGACCCAGCTTGTGGATCACAGTTTAGATGTTATTTTTGCCTTTGATGCTGTAGATCATATACATTTATTGAATAGGTTGATGACCTTTGGTTTTTCAGATACAAGTTAACAGAGCAACTTCTTCACACCAATCATTCCGAAATGAAAATACTTATTAATGTGAAGGAACCTTCTTCTCTGGAAGGAGGCAAAAGGTTCTCCTGGCTGCAACTCCCCTCTCTAATCCACAAATAGAATTCCATCAAAGGAAACTGACATTTAGGGTCCCTTTTACCAAGTGGCGATAGGGCTACTGCATGGATAGCATGCGGCAAAACAACATTACCATCGGGCGTGCCCAGGTGCCCAGCAGTTCTGAGTTTTGCCACACGCCATTTCCTGTGCTAGAAAATAATTGCCATGCGCTGTCCAATTACCTCCAGGTTAGAATGTGAGCCCTTACCACCTACTAAATAGATGGCAGTAAGGGATCAGACAGTAAATGGCTGTACGCTGATGTTGATATTAGTGCACAGCCATTAATGGCTCCAATACAAAAATGCCTTTTTCATGCCACGGTAATAAATGGCCTCAGTGCGTGGCAACACCATGGACTACTTTTTACCACCTCGAGGTAAAAGGGCCCCTTAATTATCTAAAAGGTACTAACATGCAAGAAATATGTCTACCACTATGCTTTTCATCATCCTTTTTGCAAAAATGTATTTCCTTTTGTTATTCCCATTGGCCACTCTCAATTTATTTGCTCTAATTCCACCGCTTTTCTGACTCTAGTAAAGCTTTGTTTGTATATTAATACCTTTCAAGTATTTAAATGTCTGTATCAGATCTCCCCTGTCCTTCCTTTCCTCTAGGGTATACATATTCAGGTCATCAAGTTTCTTCTCATATGTCTTTTGGCACAATCCACATAGCAGTTTTGATGTTTTCTCTGTCTTTAGCTAGATTCAACTTCCAAAACTGAACATAATAATCTACGTAGGACCTAGGATCAAAGTCGACTGCTTTAAACATTAGGCTACTCCTCCACTCCTAGCATGTGAGCCCTTACCAGATTCTGAATAGGAGGCGGTAAAGGCTCAGGCACTAATGACTGCATGCTAAATTGGAAAGTAGCGCATGCCCATAAATGGCAGAAATAAAAATTCTGCCATTTTAGAGCCACGCTAAAAAGTGGCCGAAGCGCACAGGAAACCCACATGCCAAACTTACCGCCAGCCACTTTTTAGAGCAGCTTAGTAAAAGGACCCCTTATTTAGCTATATATGATTTTTTACATTTTGTTATTATGCTTTATATGATTTCCAACATTATTGATTTAGTTCCATATGTTTGGTAATGATTGTTTCTTTTATGGTTTTATTTATGCATTTATTTTTAAATCAGTATAATTATGTACATTTTATGTATGTTTCTTCTTTATAGACTCCTGATGAAGGCCATTCAGCCACGTCGAGTCATTTAGAAGACATTGATTAAAAGATTTTGAGCACCATCGGTTGGTTAATTGTTTGTCTCCTCCACTGTTTCTTGTGCTTTTCTATACAGTGTGGAGTTTTGTTCTTCTGTTGCCTTTTTACTTGTGCTAAAATAGCATGAGTTAGTTGTATAATAACCCATCTTAACAGTTGATAACTACACCCCTTATTATTTAAAAGTTGGTCACCCAACCCAGAATTCTAAGGGGCAGTTTTACTAAAGCATAGCACGCACTAACAGACATCAACATGCACTAAATGCTGCATGTTCTCTTTTATACTTGTGGGCCATGTTGCACTTACTCCCAAATTCTATATATTACACCTTACACCTTAATTTTTGTGCAGAAATTGAAACATATTCTATAACAATGCATGTAACTTAGGGCTCTTTTACAATGACGCACTATCATTTTTAGCGGCATCCATATATTCCTATGAGAGTCTCTAGCATTTAGTGCATGCTAAAAATGCTAGCATGCCTTTGTAAAAGACCCCCTTAATTGGTTAACTAACTAATCAATGCTGTCAATTGGATGTTAACAAGCAATTATTAGCAGTACTTGGCATTAAGATTTATGTGCACAACTTGCTAAGCGTATTCTGTAATGTGGTGCATGTAAATTCTAAGTTGCATAGTTGAAAATGGGGCATGGCCATGGGCGGGGCATGGACGTTTCTAAAATCTATGCTCACTATTAAAGAATACACCCGTTCTGTGCTTAATTTAGGCATCGGGATTTATGCCAAGTAAAACATGGCCTAAATGGATGTGACCAAATTTGGTCATGTGGAGATGCGCTCAGCTTATTGTATATAACACATGGAAATTTAAGCCTGTTCTATAAAATTTAGGTGTGCTTTAGAGAATACGCCTAGGTGTATTTTTCAAGCGCCGTATATAGGATCCAGCCCTTAGTGCACGCTAAGCTTTAGTAAAAAGGCCCCTAAGAAAAGCAGTTTATAGCAGCTGGTTAATTTTTTTTTTAATTAACTTAAAGAAACATTTTGTTACTATGATTAATTTTCAGACCTCTTACAGCTCCTAATATGGGTTCTGTTTTGATGTGGATGATTCACCATTTAAATAACCATTTATCAGTTAGTATTGACTAGAAAAAGTTTTTTTCTTTGTTTCTGAACTGCTTTGTCTGCTCCATAATTATATGTTTCCATTTTTACTAGTTTTGTTATTTAGTGCTTAAAAATGGTTTAATTAATCCTTTTTTTGTCTCAAAAACTTGACAGACACTTGCAAGAGAGATAATAGAATGAAAAAGAACACTTGAGGGGGCCCTGAAGTACTCATCACTTACTAGGTAGGATACCTAAAACATAATACTGGTAAGATCAAGCCCTCCAGGACAAAAAATGAAAGAGGCAGTTAATTGGAACACTTAGCAATCACAAAACCAAGACAGAGGTTAAATTGTTTTGAGCAAAAGAAATTAATACATTAAAGGTTATATTTCCAACTGTGAGACTGTAGAGCCAGGCTCTTACGCAGTGTCAGAATTACATGAGGCAGAAGAAATGGCTCCAAAATGATTGTGGAATCATTAACAAAAGCTAAGGCAGAGTAAGACATTTCCCAGCAGGAGGGTGTGAAGAAGAATAAAGACATGGAGAGAGCTCATTAAGAATGAATTGCAGACCATAAACATTTGAAACCACTAAGTGTGGCGTTCTATCTGTTATCTAATGACTCAGAGATTATAGAACTAGGCAATGACTTTCAGGAAAGGAGTTGACTTTGCAGGAGGTTCTGTTTCCCAATGGAAAAAAATATATATAGTTTTTGCTCCTTGAAAAAAATGTTAGTTGACACTTGTTTTTAAAGCAGGCTATAAAGAATTTTGTCTGGGTTTTGAGACGTTATACAAGTCAGGACCAGTGTACCTGATGGAGAAATTGCAAAGTTATGTTACATCTTATAGACTGACATCTAGTGAGGAGGTTCTGTAAGTTGTACCACTGTTGAAGGAGGCATTATTTATAAGGACAAGAAATAGAGCATTCTCGCATACCATTCAGCGTCTATGGAATGCATTGCCTATGTTAGGCAGCAAAGCAATTATCTGGCTTTTCATCACCTTTCAAAAACATGGGACTTCCAAAAGGCATTTGAGGACTAATAATTTTTAGGATATGTGCAGTGAACTAAAATTGACTATAATTACCAGGACTCCATAAAGATTGGTTTTAACTTAATAATGGGTTCTTTTACTAAGTTGCTGTGGAGGAGTGGCCTAGTGGTTAGGGTGGTGGACTTTGGTCCTGGGGAACTGAGTTCAATTCCCAGCACAGGCAGCTCCTTGTGACTCTGGGCAAGTCACTTAATCCTCCATTGCCTGCTGCATTGAGCCTGCCATGAGTGGAAAAGCGCAGGGTACAACTGTAACAAAAATAAAATTTTAGATTGCAGTAAAAAGGTATCATCTTATTTTCTTTTCCATGTTTTATTTTGTTTGATTTCTATTGATAACCTTTAAGCATGGACTAACACGGCTACCACACCTCTCTACTTAGATTGCAGTAGAAATCAGCTGGCGGTAAACGCTGAGATGCCCATAGGAATATAATATAATCCAAATAGCACTCGTGCAAAAAATACTTATTAATATGTTTTTGAGACCTCAGTCAATCGGAGCTGTAGGGCACTCTATGGTTCAAGCCACTGCTCTCCTATTCGTCACTGGTCTCCTTTATTTTAATTTTGATTTTGATTAGGAATATAATAGGCATCTAGGTGTTTGCCGCCAGCTGATTTCTGCCGCACACTCAAAATGCGACCACTGCTTAGTAAAAGACCCCCCCTATATGAGGGCTCATTTTAGAAATAGAAGATAGGGTAGAGGGTGGAGATAGTCATTCTATGGAATTAGCCAGGCTTCTGACTTTTAATACCCTTTTATACATAAATAGAATGATATTCAAAGTAAATTTATATGTTCATCAGCTGCTGGGATATTTTTGAAACTTATATAGATATATAACAATATGAGTAGCCATACTGGATCAGACCAATGGCCCATGGTCCATCAGTAATCTACAAAAAATACAAAAAAGCGTTGAGAAGCCGTGCTGGTTTGTCTCCCATGCGATACCGAGACCCTGAAGCAGCCTTGCGAAACGCTGGCCATCGTCAGCTCGGCACATGAATAGAGGAGAGTGGAATACAGCACGAAGGCAACGCGATGCAGAAGCACCAACTCGAAAGATAAGCGGTGGTGCTACTTATTTATTTATCTGTATATTGAAAGAATTATTTATAATGATTTGAGACTGGCTACATCAGCAGGAGATATTGTACATCATAAGGTTTTTTGGCCGATGATGAAGGCAGGATCTTTTGATCCGTTCCAGCTTTAACAGATATATTTAAGATCTGTAAGCTCTTTGAGGCCTTTTTCCTGCTGTCATTAGACTGCGCTAGATGCAGTTTGATGGTCATTTTGAGGCAGCGTTTTTTTTTGCATTTTTTTGTACATTCTAGCCTATCTGCACCCGAGGACTATTTATTCTAGTTGATTTCACTACTGCGCATGTACCGGCGTTCTGGCCGACTGATCGAGAGGAGTGTGGGCTGTTCCTGCCTGAAGAATGGTGTTCCCCTGGTGACGCTACGGTGAAACATGCTTGCATGTAGGGCACCAAGAACAGATGATCACTGGGAACTGGTTTAGAAGCTCCACCACATTTTTGTTTCACTGCACGTTTTTAAAGTGACCGGGACCTCCACTAGCCACAGCTGAATCTACTGGTTAAGCACTAAGAGAAGTGGTTTGCCGTATGATTTTTTTATTTGGATAAGGAACATTCATATTATCCATATTAGTTACAATATAACATCTATGGTAGGCAGGTGGTATAGAGCAATGATGTACTATCGGGAACAACACATTTAATGGCTGCTTGTCAGTCTAGAGGTGGTTGTCCAGTCACTGAGCACTACTTGAATGCAAAGAGAAAAATATAAAAAAAAAAGTGGTTTTTGAAATTTTGTTTATACATTGCACTGTGTGAAACACACATACATATTACGTTAAGGGTTTTGTTTGTGTACATTAAGTTAAAATGTAATGTCAAGAAGTGCAGAGTGATGCGTTTGGGGTGTAGAAACCCAAAAGAGAGATACCGAATAGGAGGGGAGAGATTAACAAGCTTGAATCGGAGAGAGACCTTGGGGTGTTGGTGTCGGAGGATATGAAGGTGAAGAAACAACGTGACAAGGCGACGGCCATGGCTAGAAGGATGCTAGGTTGCATAGAGAGGGGTATAACCAGCAGAAGAAAGGAGGTGTTGATGCCCCTCTACAAGTCGTTGATGAGGCTCCACTTGGAGTATTGTGTTCAGTTTTGGAGGCCGTATCTGGCTAAAGATGTAAAAAGGCTGGAAGCGGTGCAAAGAGAAGCTACAAAAATGATATGGGATTTGCGTTGCAAACCGTATGAGGAGAGACTTGCCGACCTGAACATGTATACTTGGAGGAAAGGAGAAATAGGGGTGACATGATACAGACGTTCAAATATTTGAAAGGTATTAATCCGCATACGAACCTTTTCCAGAGAAGGGAAGGTGGTAGAACTAGAGGACATGAATTGAGGTTGCAGAGGGGCAGACTCAGGAGTAATATCAGGAAGTATTTTTTCACGGACAGGGTGGTGGATACGTGGAATGCCCTCCCGCGGGAGGTGATGGAGATGAAAACGGTAATGGAATTCAAACATGCGTGGGATAAACACACAGGGATCCTGTCTAGAAGGAATGGATCTATGGAATCTTAGCAGACACTGGGTGGCAACACTGGTATTTGGAGAATAAAACCGGTGCACAGTGGACTTCTACAGTCTGTGCCCTGAGAAAGGCAGGGACAAATCAAACTCAGATATACATATAAAGTATTACATACCATGTAAAATGAGTTTATCTTGTTGGGCAGACTGGATGGACCGTTCAGGTCTTTATCTGCCGTCATTTATATGTTCCATCTTTGCTTACACCCTATGCTGTCTATGAAAATGTTTTATTGCATATTGTGTTGACATTTGAATGTAGCATACTATGCCATGTCTTGTATTGTTATTTGAATACTTTCACTGCTGTAATTGTCTATTATTACATATGTTTGACTTATTCTTGATGTACACCACTTTGTGTGAATTTTCTCAAAAAAGTGGTAAATCAATCAATCAATCAATCAATTAAAGAAATAAATAAATAAAACACCTAGCTAAAAAGAAAGTTTGCATCTATAGATACTCTCTTAATTCTTTCTAAAAAGTACTGAACAATGATTCATTAAAACCATGCACTCTGTATGCACATATAGGCTTCCTTCAGTTTCAAACATATTCCAGCACTATATCATTTCATAAATGCCTCTGTGCAGTAATTCCAAATAATTCAAAATATAAATATATATATATGCAGGATGTAAAAATTGCCCTTGGATACATATATTTCAAGATTGTACTGTACTCCTGCTGAAATTATTGGACATAAACAATTGACTGCATGAGTGAATGAATATTTAATGAGTTTTACTTTATGTACTGAACACGGAGGTGCTTTTTTTATTTCATTTATGATGGCTTTGGGAGTAGTACAATTTTCTTTCCTTGTCCAAGTGTCGAGGGTCAAAACCATGATGGAAATGACCTTATGCTGGATAACACAAGAGTGAAACAAGATGGACTTGTTAGATTTAGTTATTCTGAACTCATACAGTTTATAGCTGAAGGACATGTAATAGAGAATGAGAACATTCCATATTATACTATCCTTTTCCAGAACCTTCTTCCCTAAAAATGTGAGGAGGGATTCTCAATATAGTCTAGAATTTTTTCTTTTCTGAAACTGTAATTGTCAACTGCATTTGCTAATATGAAGAATTATGGACAATAAAACTTCATTTGAATATATAATGCTATGCTTGTGTGATCTACCTTATCCAATTTTCTTCTCAGTGCATCATACATAATGGCTGCTCATTTTTAGACATGAAATTTTCATGACAGTTGAGGATCATTTTGTAAAGCATTTTTGTTGAAAGCAGTGCATACCAGCTACAAGGATGAAGTTCTGTCTGTACAGGTGTAACTTTACCTGGCATGAAAATATACATTTCTAGAGATGAGGTCAGGGAGGGGTTTGCATTTTATGCACAGATTTTTTTTCACTTATCTGTTTAGGCATGTAAGTTAACCCAGAAAAATTGTGTGTGGCAAAATGCAGGTGCAAAAGCATATAAATCTGCAGGAGTAATTATCAAAATAGGTTTATGAACATGCTTTTAATTTGAAACCTCAGTGCACTGCATACAAATAAAAGTCTTAAGAACACAGAACATAAGAATAGCCATGCTGGGTCAGATCAGTGGTCCATCTAGCCCAGTATTCTGCTTCCAACAGTGGCCAATTCAGGTCACAAGTACCTGACAGAAACCCAATTAGTAGAAACATACCATGCTACCAATCCCAGGACAAGCAGCAGCTTCCCCCATGTCCATGTGTGTGCTTAAAGTTAACCACCTATATGGAGATAAAAGTCAAAACATGTATGTATGTATTACAATTTATGGATTGCCTATCCAAAACTGGTTTTAGATAAATTATAAACTTCTAATATTAAAATACAGTGTAAACAAAAAATGTTTTCACTAAAACAATAAGGGCCCTGTTTACTAAGCCGCCCTATAGGTGCGCTAACGATTTTAGTAGGTCTGAGAGTTGTTTGGGACAGAACGTATTGAGGAGAATACTTTCCTAGTGGGCTGTAAGTTTAATGAGAACTCATTCATTTTTTCTAAGGTTCATAGTAATTATGTAGAGAAATGTTGTGAAAAAAGATTAGTAAAGGACATAACATTTTATAATTTTATTTCAGTCTGTTCTCTTGAAGATGCTGCCTTGGTGAAACATGGTCCTGTGTCGAGAACAGAAATCTGGGTTATGAGGATTTAATATTTCACTAAGCACTCACTGAAGCCGAAACTGAGAGGAACAAGAGTGATATAATTTTTTCACTGCAAAACCGCCAAAGCATCAGTCAACTCCATTCCTGGGACATCCAACAGAAAGCCTGTCCTGCCTGGATTCATTAAGAGATATTGGGTAACCCTTCTGAATATGATACACCTGTTGAATAACATCTCAGGCACCCTATTTGTCATTGGACAGTCCAGGAACATATATGGCTGAAGCATTAAAGCTACGATTCAGCAAGAACATAAGAATAACCATACTGGGTCAGACCAAGGGTCCATCTAGCCCAGTATCCTGTTTCCAACAGTGGCCAATCCAGCTCACAAGTACCTTGCAGAAACCCAAATAGAAGCAACATTCCATGCTACAAATCCCAAGGCAAGCAGACTATAGACTTGTCCAGACCTTTTTTAATCCCAGATACGCTAACCGCTGTTACCACATCATCCGGCAGTGAATTCCAGAGCTTAACTATTCTTTGACTGTAAAAATATTTCCTCCTATTTGTTTTAAAATAATTTCCATGTAATTTCACTGAGTGTCCCTTGGTCTTTGTACTTTTTGAAAGAGTGAAAAATTGATTCACTTTTACTTGTTCTACATCACTTAAGATTTTATAGACCTCAATCATATCCTACCTTAGCCATCTCTTTTCCAAGCTGAAGAGCCCTAACCTCTTTAGCCTTTCCTCATATGGGAGGAATTCCATCCCCTTTATCATTTTGATTGCTCTTCTTTCAACTTTTTCTAATTCCGCTTTCAGGCTTATTTTTGAAAGAGAAGGACGCCCATCTTTCGACACAAATCGAAAGGTGGGTGTCCTTCTCACAGGGTCGCCCAAATTGGCATAATCGAAAGCCGATTTTGGGCCTCCCTAACTGCTTTCCGTCGTGGTCACGGGGATGACCAAAATAGAGAGCAGCACGGGAATGGTGTTCGCGGGATTCCCACAGGGACGGAGGCAGTTCCTGCGGGGTTCCCGCGGGGATGGAAGCAGCTCTGCAGGGTTCCCGCGGGGACGGAGGCAGTTCCTGCAGGGGTCCCGCGAGGATGGAAGCAGTTCTGCGGTCTTCTCATTCATGGGGGCATGTCGGAGGGGTAGCGAAGGTGGGACTTGGGCGTGCCTAACACATGGGCGTCCTCGACTCATAATCGAAAAAAAAGGGCGTCCCTGACGAGCACTTGGACGACTTTACTTGGTCCTTTTTTTTTTGTTATGACCAAGCCTGAAAAGGTGCTCGAACTGACCAGATGACCACCAGAGGGAATCGGTGGTCACCTCCCCTTACTCCCCCAGTGGTCACTAACCCTCTCCCACCCTGAAAAAAATGGTTTAAAAATCTTTTGTGCCAGCCTCTACGCCAGCCTTAAATGTCATACTCAGGTCCACCTTAGGGTGCCCGGTTGGTGTCCTGGCATGTCAGGGGGACCAGTGCACTACAAATGCTGGCTCCTCCCATGACCAAAGGGCATGCATTTGGTCATTTCTGAGATGGGCGTCCTTGGTTTCCATTATCCCCGAAAATCAGAAACGATTGGCTGTCTGGCTACGCCCCTGCTGGCTGTGACTGTCTCTCTCCATTGAAGCAGGAAGTACACTCATTTTTATATGTCCATTCAGGATGACAGTAATTACACCTTATTGGATCTATGCTAATGTTTGTTTGTTACATTTGTACCCCGCGCTTTCCCACTCATGGCAGGCTCAATGCGGCTTACATGGGGCAATGGAGGATTAAGTGACTTGCCCAGAGTCACAAGGAGCTGCCTGTGCCTGAAGTGGGAATTGAACTCAGTTCCTCAGTTCCCAGGACCAAAGGCCACCACCCTAACCACTAGGCCACTCCTTAACAATGATTGGCTATGGTAATGAGTTGGTTAGTATTTACTGGAAAAGCCAATAATAGACCAGCTCTTACTGGAAGACTTAAGTCATCTTCCTGAGGAGTTACCTTGTTCTGTTTTTCACTAAAACATCTGAGGCCACTATGTTGCTAAACGATGTTACCCTGTTTTTCCACCTACGCCCGTTCCTCTTTCTGCTGCATGAATGTTACAAGAGATCATGAGTTCTGCAGTCACACTTGAAGTTCAGGTTAGCGTCATGGGCCTGTAAGATTTCTTATCATTTTAGATCTTGAACCAAAGTCTCAGGTCTTGAATCAAAGCTCTTAGCTATGATGATAATATTCACGATTTTCCCTCTTGAGTGCAGAGTTCCTCAAGGCTCTATACTCTCAGCGTTTCTCTTCAATATTTCCTTAGTCCCCTTGCCACACTGATCCAGGGTTTTAACATAAAATTCTTTATCTATGCAGATGACATTCTTCTACATTTTCTCACTTCGCCTTTTCATCCAGATCATAGGCATCTATAATCTTGTCTTTTAGCTATTTCCTAGTGGCTCTTAGATAATCGTCTTGTTCTAAGTACCTCTAAGACTGTTGCTTTTAGATTTCTGGCCCATTTTCTGTTCCCCCATTGGTTCCTGTTCTTTTTAATTCTGTTCCTTCCTTTAAGTATCTTGGTGTCTTTTTTGATTCGGCTCTTTCTTTTGTTCCTCAGGTTTCTGCTGTCCTTCAATGTGGATTCTTTTCCCTTCATTGTCTTTAGTCTATTTCTAATTTTCTGGATTTCTCCGATCTGCACACCTTAATACATGCTTTTGTGATTTCTCAGCTTGATTACTCTAATGATGTTTATGATGAGTGTCCTACTTCACAGTTTCGTCGACTGCAGGTTTTGCAGAATGCACCACACGCTTCCTTTGTAAGGCTCATAAATTTTTATCCTGTTTTCTCCCTTCTGTCCTCCCTTCACTGGTTCCCAATCAAGTTTCGGTCATGGTTCAAAATACTCTGTCTCACTCATAAAACACTTCACTCTGATTCTCCACCTTACCTCTCTTCTCTTATTATCCCCTACACCTCCTCTCATCTTCTATGATCGCTGGACTCTCATCATTTGGTTTTACCTTCACCAAAACAGGCCCTCTATGAATATACCCGTCACTCTGCTTTCTTTTTTCTGGCACCAAAACTCTGGAATGATCTCCCACCTGAATTGCATTCTTATCTCTCTTTCCCATGCTTTAAAACACTCCTGAAGACACACTTTTTTACACTTGCTTATGGTTTTTCTCCTTCTATGACTTAATGACAATCACCAGTTCCTGTTCAGATGCAGCTTTGTTGTGTTAATAATACTTAATGTTTATATTTTCTTCTATTTGATTGAGTCTTTTCTATCTGTTTTTGGAGTTGTTTTTCTAATTTTAACTTACTGATTTGTGAATCGCTGCAATCTTTTGTTAGAGGTGGTGGTATATTAAGCACGGTAATAAGTGTAAACATAAACATAACCTCTAACAAGGGCCGTGTGATGGCATGAATGTATGCATGGTGATGTTTGGCCACAGCCTGCCCTGCGAAGGGAGGGATGGGTTCACCACAGGGTGTTGGTGTAAGGCTACTGACTGTAACAGTTTGGTGATGGCGGTATCTGTCCAGGTTAGATGACACAGGCATCCCACACCATGGGCCCCCTGC
The DNA here is from genome assembly GCF_901765095.1 of Microcaecilia unicolor. Classification (NCBI taxonomy): domain Eukaryota; kingdom Metazoa; phylum Chordata; class Amphibia; order Gymnophiona; family Siphonopidae; genus Microcaecilia; species Microcaecilia unicolor. The sequence continues at coordinate 418,066,530 of NC_044031.1, forward strand.
CACACAATAATCAAGATGCAGAGACCATGCAGCATTTGCATGACACATTGGCACCTGTTGCCTCTTGTATACAGTATGAGATGGGAGGCCAAGGGTCTGGGTGTCTGTGCAGTTATGTATATTAGGTAACACTTACTGCTTCCCCCTGGTGAGATATGTCTAGGGTGCGAATTCCCAGGACTGCCTCCTCACCTAGAATCAGGAGGACCTGGTGATCAAAGTGTCTCCAAGCCAGGTTGGGAGCTGACACTTGCTTTCAGCTTTGAATTCCTGTGGAGTTACCAACACTTGTGCTTCATGTCCTCTGCATCCCTGTTATTGTGAAAGACACCATTCAGCTTGTGACAGATCCCAACCCATGTTTTTTCTTTAGTATAGGCACTGAGATGTTGTCCTGCCACACCAAAAAGAGTCTTTCGGTGTTTTAGAACCTTCCTGAAAAGCATCTCCACTTTCTCAGACGCAAACTTAGCCTTTTGGGTCAGACCTTGTTGCTTAGGAGCCATTCTGATGTTCCCTATACCACAAGTAGCAGAAATTGTAAAAGGACAACTTGCACATGCATATATATGTCAGAAAAACATCAAGTTAGGAGGGCTGAGAACTTTGATAATCTACATGTGGATGTTTCTGAAATCATTGCCAACTGTAAATAGTTACAGCCTCAAATCATATATGTCTGCCATTTTACAAGTGGTGTATAAATGTCAAAATTAGATACACATGTTTAGCATGATTTTGACATCAAGCTTGGACATTTTGAGCCAAGGCTTTCAAATAATATCCAAATTAGCACTGCCAGCGGCATTTTGTGATCTGGGGGCTGTGGGTTGCGCATGCCTGATGGGTAACAGTTACCAGGAATGCATTTTAGAAGATAGCCAATGGGAAAATACTTTTTTTTTTTTTTTTTTACTACAGGCCCATTCCAGAGATGTGGCAGTAACTTCTTGAGGAAGAGGCATAAAGGGCTATGTATGTGCTTTACAAATAGTGCCCTTTATGTCCATTTTTTCTCTGGCCCTCAGATTATACATCAGTGAGTGCAGTGCAGGATCTCTGGAAACACTTCTGATTTCAGTACAAGACAGCTTGCGAATGTCTACATTATGTTGTGTTATTGGTTGGTGGTAGGAATGTTTTGAACCCTTTGTAAATAGTTCTATTCAATGAGGAGAACACTACACCATACTTTAAACTGTAGATGGAGTGAGGGAGTTTAAGTGTATGCTAGAAAAATATTGCATTAGTGAGTAGAAGAGACTATATAATGTCAATGTCTAAACAATGAAACCTGTATTGCTCACTTTTTAACATAACAATGTCTGACCTGATATATTGAAGCAACATTGTTTAACACAGTACTGCTTAAAAATAAAATATAGAGGTCATACACCTATATGTTCTCATTGAGGGGAGGCTGTACTTTACTGCATGCAGCATGTTTGAGGGAGCCTATAGGAGGAGGCACCCAGCTGTACAGGTGCGTTTAGGACTGTGGATGTGGAGGCTGGAATGGGGGGCCAGAGTTACTTGCCCCAAGCTGCCTCATAACTTCTGTGAGGGCATGTATCTATGCCCTCATCCCTTCCATGGTGTTGACCATGATGCCCATGGTGTGGTGTATGTGCATGAATGCTGGCAGCAGGTCATCCGAGGGACTTAACTGCTGCTGGCCTTCACGCAGTCACCCTGACTTAGGATCTTCTTGGTAAGCACCATTGGCCTCTGGATCTAGGATGTCCAGTTCCATGGGGGCAAACCAGGCACAGGATGTTTTGTGACATTCCCTTGCAGGTGATGGCTGTCTAGTCTGCCCTTGTGGTAGTGCAATGGGCTCTAGTGGCAGTATAAGGACCAAGGCACCCTTCTTTCTTGCCTCCCTCTCCTTTCCATCCTTCTCTTCCTCTACCACCTTCATCTTGACTGGGAGGAAGCAACAGGTTAGCCTTTGGAAAAGGATTTATAGAATATTTCAACATATTAGGAGGATGATTCAATTGGTTCTACCAACCTAGCATTCTACTTTCCTATGCCTCATACTTTCCAATCCACCACTCACAGGGGTCTGACCGTGTCTCCTCAGGACCTCCTGTAATGCATTTGCTGTCAGTAAATGTTGCCTATCCAGCTTATAATCGAAAGTGATCGCTGGCCATTTCCCGACACAAATCGGGAGATGGCCGGCGATCTCGGAAAAGCGGCGAAATCGGTATAATCGAAAGCTGCGTTTTTGACAGCATCGCTGCTTTCCCGTCGCCTCGCCAGCGAAAGTTCAAAGGGACATGTCGGGTGTGGGCGTGATAAGCAGTATTTCGCTGGGTTTACTTGGTCCTTTTATTTTCACGACCAAGCCTCAAAAAGGTGCCCCAACTGACCAGATGACCACCAGAGGGAATGAGGGATGACCTCCCCATACTCCCCCAGTGGTCACCAACCCCCTCTCACACTAAAAAAATAAAATTAAAAACCTTTTTTGCCAGCCTCTATGCCAGCCTCAAATGCTGTATCCACCTCCATGACGGCAGAATATGTTCTATCCTCCGACAGCCTTTCCCTGGTTGTGATGTGGCTCTCGGGTGAGTGTGACACCTTTTCTGTTAGGTGCACTGCAGAGTCACATCAGCAATGCATTGTGATGGGTGTAGGGTACTGGGCTGTACTCCCATGGTGCTTTTCCCCCTGCTAACTGGGTCAGAGTGTGCCCTGTTTTACTTCCGTTAGTCCATGAGGTAGTGGCCATGTTTGTAAGCCAGTTTTAGATCCCTTTCATGTATTAGCCACGTTAGAGAACTTAGTTCTTACCTTGAATGTGGCTGAAAGAGGGCATTGTACAGCATTCTGCCAGCTCTGACCTACTGCTAATCTCAGTACCAGGAAGACTCTTTGCCAGTGGGGCACAACCTCTGATCTGCAGTTAACTGTGAGTAAACGTGCTTATTCAAATAAAGGACTTTTTCAAAGAGATTAGTGTTCAGGTGTCAACTGGTGTGGCAAGCTTATACAGCAGCAACAAGTCCTGTCCCTGGAGCACTTTTAGTGGGTACCGCAGTGCACTTAAGGCAGGTGGACCCAGACCCATCCCCCCCCTACCTGTAACACTTGTGCTGGTAATGGGAGCCTTCCAAAACCCACTGTACCCACATGTCTAGGGTGCCCAGTTGGTTCCTGGCATGTCAGGGGGACCAGTGCACTACAAATGCTGGCTCCTACCATGACCAAATGGCTTGGATTTCGCAGGGTTGGAGATCGCCGGTATTTTTTTCCATTATTGCTGAAAAACAAACCCGGCCATCTCAAACCTGGTGAAATCCACGCCATTTGACCGGGCTAAACCGTATTATCGAAAAAAAATTGGCCGGCCATCTTTTTCGATAATACGGTTCTGGACAACTGTAGCACCACCACCACAATAGATCGCCGGCGATCTATTTGGCTGGCGACGTTCGATTATGCCCCTCCACATTAGTCAGCATAGCAGATTTGCAAATACCAAAATTGATTCTGATTGGAAGTGTATTGCTATTGTTTAGTCCCACCATTGTTCTCTGAGATCTGAGCCCCTAGATTAGTTGCCTATGCCCAAGGTACTGGTGGGGGAGGCCAGACATAAAGCTCTGACAGCTGCAGTGTGATTCCAAATGGGGTTCATAAGCATGATGCATCTTATCTCTTCTCCTCTCCTGCCATTACATGTGTCTTGCTACATACCCAGAGTCTGCTCAGTACAGATCATACCCGTTTGCAATGTACAACTGCATGTGGACTGGCTGGTGGATATAATTTGGCATGTGGTATTGCTTGGCCACTGTGTGATGCTGACGTCATACCCTGTGTAGAGGCTTATCCTAGATGTGGTCATTAACATGATAATACATTAGGATGATGTGGCTTGTGACTCTGACTGCAGCCAGGGAGGAGTGGCTGACATCATGGCTGTCCGCCATGTCACAATTTGGATGTGGATGCTGCTTCAGCATGGGGTGGGGGTCAGGTGTTTTGGCTAAGCTGACAGTGGCAGTGGGAATGTGTGTTTTGAGGGGACATACCTCTCCACTGTTGGATGCAATATCAGATGCACACCAGCAAGAAGGGATGGTCCTCCGAATGGCCCAGTAATGGGTCTAGAGTGCCTTGACATCCTTGGTGATACCAAAGATTCTGTAAGAAATGAGGGAGATGGCTCAGGCTGTATTCCAGTGCAGCTGCAAATATCTGTGCAATGCATCCCCTAGCAACTGGCAGTGGAGGGACAGAATGGGTGAGTTTGGGGAATAGATTGAAGGGATCAGGAGGACCATAAGGGGAAAGGGGATATCAGATCATTGACCTGGAAGTTATGTGGATGCTGGCTGATATTCAGTGCTGGCACCTGCATAGCTAAGTGGTGAAAGATAAAACAGCCTTTTGTGCCATCCTATCTCATTGCTTAGCTATGTGGGAACCAGCATTGGATATCATTGGTACCTGCATACCTCCCAGCTCCTCCTGAACTCTGCCCCTGGAACGCCCCTGCACTGTCTGGATTTGACATGGTTAGTAAGTGCTGATATTCAACAGCACTGCCCGGTTAAGTGTCTTGTTAAATAGTATAGAAAAAAAAACTTAAAAAGAAAAAAAAATCTTAACCCTCAAAGAAATAAAAGTAAAGCGTGATTTATCTTGTAGTCCACATCCAAAGTAATATTTTTTTTTTTAGCAGGGGCTGTTGAATCACATCTAGGAAACAATAGAGATGCTTTGGGAATGTGAAGGTTAAAAATTCACACAGGATGTCTTTACTTTTGTTTCCCCTCCCTTCATCCAAGACACTTTTGCCCATGCTCTTTATCTGCAGCTTTGTATACATATTTTTAATCCTATACAAAAATGATAGGATGTCAAGAAGGATCTATAATAACACCATTTTTTTTATTTCACTTCAAAGACTTTGCAATTTCAGATCCATGTGACATTCACACTCCTTCAGGGTCAAACAACATCTTGCATCCTTCATAAAATGATTAAATATTTTAAACAGCTCCTGCTTATACCTCCATCGCCCCTCGAGACTGATACTGTTATCGTTTTTGTCAAAGCCAGTTTCCATCCGCATTTGTCATTCCTGCCTGCATTTATGAGTTATCAATCGTCACGTCAAAATGCAAAATAACTGATGTTCTTTGGGAGGCATTGGATGGTCTATCTGGGGCTTTTAATCAATGCTGATTTTTATTTTCCATACCCATACATAAATCTTTACTGTTCGGGGCTACATATAATACGTTTGTACAAAACGCAGTGACAGAAGCAGTAGTTATATTATCAAACATTATACCTTGGGGCTAACTGAGTATCAAGGGCTTTCAAAAGGGAACACGGGGAATTTCTGTGCAGGCAAGGCAACTGCTGTGGTGAATACAAGGGATAGGATGTTGCCATTTATAAATCAGCATCAAGTAAGCTAATCTTTCTCATTTAAAGGCAGCCCAAATACTTTCTATAATATGCTGAAACGCATTCTCATCTACCATAGTGCATATATATATAAATAGTGTGTGCGTGTGCATATAAATATATATAATAAATATTATTATAATGCTTATTTGTTATTTACACATGGGAACACAAGCATTTTATATATGTAATATATATGTAAACTGTATCCATGTGTAAACCAGGATTTCAGAAACACAGTGATATACATGTGGATGCGCTGGGTACATCCATATTTCACAAAGCATGAAAGAACAGCACAAGGGGCAGTACCAACCCAAGGCAAGATGCCGCCTGAGGCGGAGCTAAGATGCCACCCCCCCAGGCCGAGATGCCTCCCCTCCCGTTAGCGGCGTTTACCTGTTTCATCACGTTCCAAACCCGGCAGCAGCAGCGATTCCCATATGCAGCCCTGCCGCTGGCACCCGCCTCTTCCCTTTACTGTGGCTGCTGGAACCTCTGATAAAACAGGAAGTTACATCAGAGAGGCAGCAGCAGTAAAGGGAAGAGGCAGGTGCCGGTGGCAGGCAGTGTATGGAAATCGTTGCCGCTGCTGAGTTTGGAATGTGATGAAACAGGTACACGCCATGAACAGGGTGGCCGCTCCCCGAAGAGTGGAGAGATGCCGTCCCTGAAGCGTGCCACCTGAGGCCCCCGCCTGAGATGGCCTAATGGTCGAGCCTTTAAAACTGGAGTAGACAATGATTCTTTATTCAAAGACCAGGCATGGACTATGTTTTGATGTTAGAGCGCCTGCTTCAAGGATATGTCTAAAGTAACAACAGATCCATAATCATAATCATACACAGCATAATTGGTAAGAGCATTGTGTAAATCATGTTACAGTGAAATCACTATTGAGAAAAGGCTAAAGAGGTTAGGGCTGTTCAGCTTGGAAAAAGAGACTGCTGAGGAAGGTTAGGATTGAGGTTACAAAATCCGGAGTGGTGTAGAATGGGTAAAAGTGAATCGATTTTTTACTCTTTCAAAAAGTACAAAGACTAGGGGACACTCAATGAAGTTACATGGAAACACTTTTAAAACAAGTAAGAGGAAATATTTTTTCACTCAAGTAACTCTCTGCCAGAAGATGTAGTATCTGGATTTAAAAAAAGGTTTGGACAATTTCCTGGAGGAAAAGTCCAGAGTCTGCTATTGAGACAGATATAGAGAAGCCACTGCTTGCCCTGGGATTGGTAGCATGGAATGCTGCTACTATTTGGGTTTCTGCCAGGTACTTGTGACCTGGATTTGCCACTGTTGGAAACAGGATACTGGCCTAGATGGACCATTGGTCTGACTCAGTATGGCTAATCTTGTGTTCAGTGGGAATGATGAAGTGTATGAATGTGGAGATATTTTTAGTTGAGAGGTAGAATGTGAAAAAATATGTGGGAGCAACCATGTGTGACGCAGGCGCGGGGGTGAAGTTGGCACATAAGTGGTTGAATGGCAGAATTCAGTACTTAACTGCCTATGTTAACTGGACAAATTGGACTGCATAAAACACAGTCCTATCTTTATCCGGTTTTACTTAGGCTGTTAAGTGCTGAATATCACACTTAATGGGAAAAGAGATAGCTGGCTGCATCAGATATTCAATGCCAGTACCCAGACAAGGCCTGACACTGAATATCCAGGTATGAGCAGCCAAAAAAATGCTGACCATCATTGGCTCAATATTTACCCCACAAGAAAAGGTCCTTTGAGAAATACTGTATTCATGTGAGGTCTATAAAAAAGCCCAACACTGATTGTGTTTCGCCCATGCAAGGGTTGTGTCGGGGGCTAAAGTAACCAGGAGGTGTTTACAAGCCACTTCACCTCCTTGGTAAAAAGCAGTCTGGGGAGGGCACCCAGGGTTAGAGGGGAGGGGAGGCAAGACTGGACTCACCTACACTTCCGCAGGGCATAGCACCCTGATCCATCCCTGTAAAACTGCCTTAATTCTTGAAATGTATTTCTCTGGTTTGGTCAGCAGGTGGTGCATGTTATATTTTAAGTTGTTACAAAGAACTGACCTTTCCTTCTTTTGTTAACAAAGATAAAGGAAATGCCTGCAGTTTGTAACCAGCTATTTTTAAACTTGTTGTTCTGGACTCTGATTGGCCCAGGAACTCAATTCATTTGGATTTTACTGGCTTTTTTTGCAGTCTTATCCAGGAAGAAAAGAGAGAGGGATCTCCTTGCTAAGGTCCTACAAACAGTTACATTAAATAACTTATGAGCAGCTATATGTTCTGATCTTCCCTGGTACTTTTTAGAAAGTACATAAGTACATAAGTAGTGCCATACTGGGAAAGACCAAAGGTCCATCTAGCCCAGCATCCTGTCACCGACAGTGGCCAATCCAGGTCAAGGGCACCTGGCACGCTCCCCAAACGTAAAAACATTCCAGACAAGTTATACCTAAAAATGCGGAATTTTTCCAAGTCCATTTAATAGCGGTCTATGGACTTGTCCTTTAGGAATCTATCTAACCCCTTTTTAAACTCTGTCAAGCTAACCGCCCGTACCACGTTCTCCGGCAATGAATTCCAGAGTCTAATTACACGTTGGGTGAAGAAAAATTTTCTCCGATTCGTTTTAAATTTACCACACTGTAGCTTCAACTCATGCCCTCTAGTCCTAGTATTTTTGGATAGCGTGAACAGTCGCTTCACATCCACCCGATCCATTCCACTCATTATTTTATACACTTCTATCATATCTCCCCTCAGCCGTCTCTTCTCCAAGCTGAAAAGCCCTAGCCTTCTCAGCCTCTCTTCATAGGAAAGTCGTCCCATCCCCACTATCATTTTCGTCGCCCTTCGCTGTACCTTTTCCAATTCTACTATATCTTTTTTGAGATACGGAGACCAGTACTGAACACAATACTCCAGGTGCGGTCGCACCATGGAGCGATACAACGGCATTATAACATCCGCACACCTGGACTCCATACCCTTCCTAATAACACCCAACATTCTATTCGCTTTCCTAGCCGCAGCAGCACACTGAGCAGAAGTAAAATATTTAGATAGTTTTATAATTGATCCATATTTCAGTTACTTGTTTCTGTTTGCTGATTGCACCTTTTTTGTTCATTGTTCAATATTTTTAAGAAAATAAACACTATTCAGTTTATTGCCTCTGCTGTCTGGACTGATAAAGAATCATGGTGGTTTTTGTGTTGGGTCTGTAAGTGCTTTCTGGGAACTGTGGGACTACTGGGAGTGTGGCCTCCAGTAATCTAGAAATTACTGGGGATAATTTGAGAGTGGGAGACTTACCCAGAGGCGGTTGGGACTCAGTCGGTGGGAGGATGGTGTTAGTATAGAGTATGAGTGGAAGGTGCAGGCAGACCTTAGCTGTACTGGGGATAGACCCTCTACATGGCTGCGAGGTAACCTCAGGCGGGTGGCTAGGCATTTTGAGACATGCAGAATTCCCTCTAGCCATGTTCCTGTGCAGCTCTCTAGTCTGCTGTGCTTGCACTAGGGTGTGTCTGCCTAGTTGTGTCTCTGCTGCTTAGCTGTCTGTAGGTGTTATATATGTGTATATGATAGACACTCTGTAGCTGAGTGTATGTGATTGGTAATCACTATATTGCAGATGGAAGGTTTTACAAGGAATAGATAGAGGGATCCAGAAGGTATGAGTGCTTGTTATCTTCACTTCCACCTTTAGCCTTAATTCCCTTGTGCATGAAAACTGTAAATGTGCTATTGCACTCATTTTCAAAAGAGAAACATGTCTCAATAGTAGCACAAATCAGCATATGGACTTTTGCATGGGAACATGTCTAAGCCGTGATCTTCGAAACTCAGATTTGAGATGGCTTCCTCTGTAGTTCATCTAAATGCTCAAGGGAGGAGGTATTGGGGTGTATTATGAGTGTTATTTAGGCGGGCTCAAAATTTAGATATTTTTCAGGGATAGCAGAACAAGACAAAAACATCAAGGGCCAAAGCTGGGATATTTTTATCTAGCCATTTTCAGCAGAACATTTACAATTGGACTTGGATATCATATTGAAAATATCCTTCCAACTTTGCTGTTGAGTGCTGTTGAGTGGCATGGTAAAGGAATAAATATACGTATATCCTTCAACTCTGGCCTCTTATGTTTAATGTGTTTTAGTGTATACCACAGCGGCAGATTTATCATACTCTGATATGTGGTACCCAAGTAGGCTGGTTGTCCTCTAATCATAGATATGTGACAAAATGTGTGCTTAGTATGACAAAGGTTTAGGATGGGTTGCTGTACTGTGCTATTTGAAGATAGTACCACATATGGGCATACTTTCTGTAGATAGACCTATGTGATAGGACAGCTCCTTTGGGTGTATACTTACACCACTAAATGTTTTAAGCTGAGCAACAGCAACAGTTGCCCAGTAGAAGTGGTGGCATAGCAGGAGATACAATCAGGATCAGCTGTCAAGTTGTCAACTCTCTCTAACTGTAGTTCATATAGAGGGGCATAATTGAACGAAAACGTCTATCTCCATGGGCGTTTATCTCCGAGAACGGGTCCGTGAAGGGGCGGACCGAACCGTATTTTCGAAAAAAATAGACGTCCATTTTTATTCGACAATTTGTGAGCTGGGCGTTTTTGTTTTTCAGTGATAATGGAAAATGAAAGCGCCCAGCTCAAAAACGAATAAATCCAAGGCATTTGTTCGTGGGAGGGGCCAGGAGTCGTAGTGCACTGGTCCCCCTCACATGCCAGGACACCAACCGGGCACCCTAGGGGGCACTTTTACAAAAACAAAAAAAAAGGTAAAAGAGCTCCCAGGTGCATAGCACCCTTCCCTTGTGTGTTGAGCCCCCCCAAATCCCCTTCAAAACCCACTGCCCACAAGTCTACACCATTACTATAGCCCTAAGGGGTGAAGGGGGGCACCTACATGTGGGTACAGTGGGTTTGGGGGGTTGGACGACTACGCATTAAGCAGCACAATTGTAACAGGTAGGGGGGGATGGGCCTGGGTCCACCTGCCTGAAGTCCACTGTACCCCCTAACAACTGCTTCAGGGACCTGCATACTGCTGCCAGGGAGGTGGGTATGACATTTGAGGGTAAAAATAAAAAGTTGTGAAACATCATTTTTTGTGGTGGGAGGGGGTTAGTGACCACTGGGGGAGTCAGGGGAGGTCATCCCCGATTCCCTCTGGTGGTAATCTGGTCATTTAGGGCACTTTTTGGGGCCTTATTCATGAAAAAACAGGGTCCAGGAAAAGTGCCCTTAATTCTAGCTACAAACGCATACTTTTTTCCCATTATCGGCGTAAGGCGCCCATCTCTCCTCGGCCGATAACCACGCCCCAGTTCCACCTTCACCACGCCTCCGACACGCCCCCGTCAACTTTGTACGCTTCCGCAATGGAGTGCAGTTGAAAACGTCCAAAATCGGCTTTCCATTATACCGATTTATTCATTTTTGTGAGATAAACGTCTATCTCCCGATTTGGGTCGAAATCTAGGCGTTTTTCTCTTTCAATTATAAGGTGGATAGTGAGAGGGCTTTTGTATGGCTTCCTCACGGTACTCACTGGGGGACTAGTGGATTCCTTCCAGGTAGTAATTTGAGGGCATGTGCTTTGATTAGGGAATCCTGGAGACAGCCACTTCACAGTAGCGTCTTTATAGTTGGTGGTATGCTGCAGGCAATATATGTGGTCATGTCCAGGCATTGTGGTACCAGTTCAGATCCCTGAAGATGTGCTGTCAGTGAGTTCATAAGCAATGCAATACCACTCTGCATATCTGCCATTACTCATATAGCCATCTGAATAGAGCTACATTGGCAACTCCCTGTCCCCTAGTGATTGTCAGCCACAGTTGTGGCTGTGTACACACCTTTGAAGAGGCCAGTGCCCTGGCTTCATGGTATACACATGCATTTAATGTCCTGGCCCTGTACTAGTCTTCATACTTTGCTGCCCTGGCTGACATGAGAGACATTGACTTAGTTGTTGTGATAGAGGTACAGCTTCTACCTACCTTCTTCAGCTGAAAGCTGTTAATAGATCTGATGTGCTTGCCAGTGGGTCTGGAACCTCCTTTTGAAGGCCTTGAGGTCCCTTAAGATCCTAAAGAACCTAAAGCCCACCTCTTTGACGCCACTTTTGAGTCCTAACCACTGCTCACTTGCCTGTACCTTTTATCTCCTCCTCTTTAATTCCCCTTACCCCTTAGTTGTTCTGTCTGTTACCTGTTGTCTTATTTAGATTGTGAGCTCTTTGAGCAGGGACTGTCTTTATGTGTATGGTGTACAGTGCTGCATATGCCTTGTAGCGCTATAGAAGTGTTAAGTAGTAGTAGTAGTAGGGCAGAAGAGAGACATCCTCCCCTCAATCACTGCCCTTTGCCACTTTCAGACCATGTTTGACTAATTATCCATAAAGGCAGGGCAAAAACATTAGGCCAGGCATTGGTGTAGTTTGGGTTGTATTTTGCCAGTCTGGGTTAGAATCCAGCTTCTGCCATTGACACTCCATGGAGATATTGGTTTGGGAAAGGGGTCCTCAGCACTCCTAGTCTTTGCTTTATCATCAAGTAACTGGATGTGATATATTTTGTCCCTGTATTTCCCATTATGTGATGCTAAGCACAGTGTACATGGATTCATAATGACACAATGATGGTTGCATTAGTGTTTTTTTTTTAATTGGGGAGGGGGGCAGCTTTGTTGGGTTCTACCTGCTAGACTTGACAGCTTTGGTGTCTGTGCCAAATAGTAGATTCATTGTACCTGAATGTAATATATAAAGCACTTTGAAAGTAGCACGGAAAGGCGGTATATAAATAAGCTAATTAATTTATTGTGGTTGTTGCCTGCATGTTGGATGCACCTATATATATATTTTTTGTGGTTCCCTAGCTATTTTGTTTTCATGTACAGAGCAGGCAACCAGATGTGTTTTATACCCATGGTAGTGTACTTTGATGAAGGAATCTGGTGTTTGGTAGCAGTACATTTGATCCAGTTCAGAGCCCACGTGCTATCCTCCTATATGGCATTTCTCAACTATATGGGTATTTGTCAGGTCTGGATGTGAGTGCATGAGGACATGTGTTTGTACTTTCCAAACAAGGGTCATCAGCATTCCTTAATCCACATGTGCAGTATAAACTAGTGTAGAGATAAGGTAAATCTATACAAACTTGTTGAAATCACTAGTTGATAATAAGCTTCCTAAACTTTAAAGCTAATTTGGTGTTTGGAAAATAAGAAATAAATCCCTCAGAAACCTATTGGATTGAAAATCCTAGGTTAGAACAGGCACAGACTTTTGCCATTGATTAGTTTCTATATTAGGGATTAAAAACTCCTTATTTTTGCTTTTATGTGTAATCTTCTTTTTAAAGTGTTTCTGCTAAATTCAAAGTGCAAACATCTAAGTGCAAATCAAACTTGATATTAAAGTGCCAGATACATAAACAACAGCAATTAGCTTATGTTCGACGGGACCTCCATTTCACCTGCATTTGGCTTTTTCAGGAACATGTGCTGCTTATATTGACTTTTACATATCTGAAAAAATAAAACTTTGTTAATTCCATGAATGTATGTGGTTTACAAAGCTATCTAACTCCATCTCCGGTTCACGTACTTGCAGCTGATTAAACTTCAAACAAAATGGCGCCGTCGCGTCACATGCCAAATCTGCCCTTTAAATAGGTTGACGGTAACAGCTGACCTTAAAGTGACCTGTATGTTTAAAAAATTCAGGCATACTCTTGCTTACCACTTAGTTCTTGATTCTATGGTCTTGGATGAATTAATAAAATACATGCTAATCTATCTTGCTATTTAATCCTACAGGTTCTAATGTCTTTAATTTAAAGGTCCATTTTGCCTCCCTGCGTTGCAACAACAATTTTCTATTTCCTCCTCTCTGGTTTGTTTCAACTCTATCCAAAATGCAACATTTAAGGTCTTCAAATGAGTGCTTCAAAATGGTACAATTTTGAACCAATGGCTCTTTCATATTTTTTCTCACAATGTTATATCTATGTTCTAACATTCTAGTTTTAAATGGTCTCGTTGTCATTCCTACATATAGTTTGTAGAAGACACTAAATAACATAAACAACAAAATCAGTTCTACAATTGGTATAATAGATTAAAGGGTATTCTTGATTATTTAAGACATCCTTAAAGATTTTTGTTTGTTTAGTGATCCTACAAATTTGGCATGTTCCACATTTGAAATGACCCTGGATTTTTCTATTTCCACATGAAGTTGATGGAAGAGCTGCAGGGCATAGTTCTTCTTTAAGGCTCTTGCATCTCGCAAATACTATCCTCGTTTGCTTTTTGAAACATGGGATTCATTTGAATAATTTCCCAACATTTTCTCATCATTTTGGAGATATCTGGACTCCATGCCATGTATTTCATTAGCATTGTACAGATGTTGCTCAACTTTTCTTTCTGGCAGGAAGTAATATATAAGGATTGTCACAAACGCTGTCGCCATCTTGGCAGAGAATGTATGGTATCTGCAGGCCAAGCTGACACTGAGGAATTTTTGAGGTAATTTATATTGTATATGTTTATTATATTATATAAAAAAGGTGTGTGTGTGCTCAGAGGGAATGTATGAGGTAGTCTTTTCTCTCAAGGACACCTATCTAAAGCTGTTAATCTATTACATTATAGGGGATGGTCATTGAAACAGCCTTTTTGATGAAACATGTCATGTCAAATAAGTCATTCCCTGTCTGACTTACAGGCTCATTTTCGAAAGAGATGGACATCCAAAAATGACATAAATCGGCATTTGGACGTCCATCTCACAGAAACATCTAAATCGATATAATCAAAACCGCATTTTGGACATCTTTCTCAGAAGTCCGTCGGAAGGATGTCCAAATCTCAAAGGGGTGTATCGGAGGAGTGTTCAAGGTGGGACTTGGGCTTGGACATCTTTAGGCCATAATGGAACAAAACAAAAACGTCCAGCACTAAAACTTGGACGTTTTGAACTAGACCTGTTTTTGTTACGATTAAGGCACAAAAAGATGCCCCAAATGACCAGATGACCACTGGAGGGAATCAGGGATGATCTCCCCTTACTCCCCCAATGGTCACTAACCCCCTCCCACCCCCAAAAAGTGTGTTGAAGAACTTTACTTGGCAGCCTCTATGCCAGCCTCAGATGTCATACTCAGGTCCATAACAGCAGTATGCAGGTCCCTGGAGTAGTTTAGTGCACTTCAGACAAGTGGACCCAGGACCATACCCCCACTACCTGCTACACTTGTGCAGGAAACTGTGAGCCCTCCAAAACCCACCAGAAACCCACTGTACTCACACATAGGTGCCCCCTTCACCTGAAAGGGCTATGGTAGTGGTGTACAGTTCAGGGTAGTGTTTTTTTTTTTTTGGGGGGGGGGTTGGGGGGCTCAGCACATAAGGTAAGGGAGTTGTGTACCTGGGAGCATTTTATGAAGTCCACTGCAATGCCCCCTAGGGTGCCCGATTGCTGTCCTGGCATGTCAGGGGGACCAGTCTACTAAAAATGCTGACTCCTCCTATGTCCAAAGGCTTGACTTTGGACGTTTTAGACTTGGACAGGTTTTTTTTTTTTTCAAAAATGGCGAAAATCAAAGACGTCCAAATCCAAGGACGTCCATGGTATTTTCGAACACAAAAGATGGACGTCCATCTTTTTTGAAAATGACCTTCTCCCCGCTTCGGAATTTGGATGTCTTTGTAAAACGTCCAAATTCTGACTTAGATGTTTCTTTCAAAAATGCCCCTTAATGTCTCTGCTATAGATAAGTACAGTTTATAATAAGATTTACAATTTAAATTGGATGGATTACAAGATTTATATATACAAGAAATTATCAGTATTTAAGTCACAGTGAATTGGCGTTTTAACCCTTTGAGAACTGATGACGAGGTGGGTACATAAATCCTTGCATTGAAAATTTTATACATGTAAAGTGCACCGCTGAGGTTTTTTGGGCTCGTTAAAATTTCTTGTGGGATGATATTGAAGATACGGAATTATCAATGCCTAAGCACAGCTATAAGAGAAGCAGTGTGCTCTAGAACAGCCACTGTCATTTGGACCAAACCAGCACCCCAAAACTGAGAGGGTGAATCATTGAGGAACCTAATTGCTTTGTGCTTGATGGAGGCCTAAGATCATAAGTAGCATGCATTGCTTGCCAGTGTTACTACTCTTTGTAAGGTAAACATGCCTAAGGGAAACCTTAAAATACAAATATATGAAGTTTGTTAGATCCTTCCTGTATGAACCCTCCTTTTTTCACGCTGTCACCAAACCCATGACGTTTGGTGGCAGGAAAGGAAAAGGAACCTGAATGTGTAACAATATGATGCTGGAATCTGTAAATATTTAAAGGCAGAACTGTGCAAATGTATATTTTATTAGTCAGCCCTTTCTGGTTTAATATAAACATGAATAGAAAACCTACACTGCTGTAGGTAGGAAACTAAGAAAAGGACTCCCAGTCTAGAGATCAATCTTTTGCATGAAAATAAATCATTAAACACACAAAAAGTGTTACGTGTAACCATGAGGCTATGGTTGTCAGGTAGATTATATGTAGTTAGGCTCAATGAAATCACGGGGTAAAATTTCATGCAGCTTGAAGAGGTAGCTTTAGGCACACACGGTTATGCTATTTCTAGAGCTGGTGTAACTGCAGAAACCTAAATGTTAGATGCTCTGATACTGAGTTATACTAATATTGTATAACAGAATCTAGGCACCTAGGTTCTGTTATAAGATAAGCACATAACATGCAGCCTTGGAGTGCCTAAATGAAGGTGTCTGGTTATATAGAATTCTCTCCATAGCAACCAATAGCAAACTACAATGTTCTGCCTGTAGGTGTCACCAGCAAGAAAGCTATATGGTTCATTCACTAGGTTTCACAATATAATTTACAAAAAAACAAAATGTAATGCTTATTTAAACCACTTGAAGGCAGGCTAGCAGAGATAGGGGTATGGCAGCAGTGTATGAGTGGGGGGTGAGAGATAGGGGGAGATATGGTAGAGAAAATATATGAAGCATACCTCATGCAGTTATCTCAGATTTCTCTGTGTGAGCATAAATGTGTGCTTATAGTTGTGCCCTTGTTTTGTTTGTAAATGTGTGCTTATAGTTGTGCCCTTGTTTTGTTTGTGCGTGTGCATTTGTGTGTGTGTATGTGCTCTGCATGCATATGTGCCATAAGGAAGGTAGGTCATCAAATGCCTCTATAGAAGGGGAAAAAAGGAGTAACACCTGGAGAGCCTTGTATACTAACACCCGCAGTATGGGAAGCACACTTCTAGATCACGAGGCTACAATGAAGCAAATTTGGATTTAGTGGCAGTCTCAGAGGTGAGGTTCATGGAGAACTTGACTAGGATATAGTAGCTATACCTGGCTATAATCTATTCAGGAAGGACAGGGTAGGAAAAAAGGGTGGAGGAATGGCATTATATGCTAAGAATAATATTAAAGTGACAGAACTGCAGGACACGTGTTGTATGGAAGAAGCATTGTGGGCCAAACTGGAAAGAGGGAAAGGAAAATGTATTTATATTAGGTCACCTTCACAGTCAGAAGAAATGGGCATTGAAGACATCCACAAGAATTGCTAGGAAAGGAAAAGTAGTACTGATAGGTGATTTTAATATGCCGGATGTTGATTGGGGTGTTCCTGCTGCGGGATTGTCCAGAAGCAAAGGGATCTTGGATTCCCTACCGGAAGAATTGTTTCAGCAGTGGGTAACAGAACCAATGTGGGATGGAGCTATTCTGGACCTGGTGCTTACAAACGGAGAGAATGTTTCTGATGTCATGTTGGGAGACCATTTGGCAACTAGTGATCACCGAATGGTGTGGTTAAATATTAAGACAGAGGAAAGAGCTTTTTTGAGATTCAAGGTCCTGGATTTCACAAGAACTAACTTTGCCAAGGTCAGAGAAATTCTCAAGGAACGGTTAGCAGGATGGGAACAGCTGAAGGAAGTAGAACAGCAGTGGTCAAGACTGAAAGGAGCTATTTTAAAGGCAACTAACATTTATTTTAATAAATTACATAAAGGAAAGAGGAAAAGAAGGCCACTCTGGTTCTTGAATGTAGTAGGTGAAAAGATGAAGGAAAGGAGGTTAGCCTTCATAAAATATAAAAAGACTCAGAAAGAAGAAGACAGGCGAGAATACCTGGATAAGCTTAGAGAAGCTGTCAGAAAAGAGAAGAGGCAAATGGAAGAAAATATAGCTAATATGGTGAAACTGGGGGATAAGACATTTTCAAATACAGTATGTACGTGACAGCAGGAAATGTCAAAATAGCATTGTGATGCTCAAAGCAGAAGGGCAGGAATGCGTGGAAGCTGATAAGGATAAAACTGAACTGCTTAACAATTATTTCTGTTCTGTGTTCATGGATGAAAGGTTGGAGGTAGGACTGCAGGAAACAAATGCAAAAGGAGATCGATGTATGATAGACCAAGACCCATTCTCGGACAGTGTTCGTGAGGAGCTAGCTAAACTAAAAGTAAACCAAATGATGGGGCCTGATGTGATACATCTGAGGGTGCTCAAGGAACTTGGAGAAGTTCTGGTGGCTCCACTAACTAACCTCTTCAATGCTTTCTTAAAGTCTGGTGTGGTCCCAGAGGATTGGAGAAGGGTGGATGTTGTCCCTTTGCACAAGAGTGGAAGTAAGAAGGAGATTTGGAATTACAGACCTGTTAGTCTGACCTCGATGGTGAGTAAACAAATGGAAACTTTTCTAAAGTGGAGAATTATGAGGTTTCTCAAATTGAATGGAATGCAATACTTGAATGGAATGCAATACCCGAGGTAGCATGGCTTCACTAGATGTAGGACATGTCAGACGAATCTGATTGATTTTTTTGACTGGGTGACCAAACAGTTGGATGTGGGAGGGGCTCTGGATGTGGTGTATTTGGATTTCAGCAAGGCCTTTGACACGGTTCTGCACAGGCGACATAAATAAACTAGTTCCCTCGGTATGGGACCTAGAGTAACTGACTGGGTTAAAAATTGGTTGAATGGAAGGAGACAGAAGGTAGTGGTAAATGGAGCTTGCTCTGAAGATAAGAATCTTATCAGTGGAGTACTGCAGGGATCGGTCCTAGGGCTGGCTCTTTTTAACATCTTTGTGAGTAATATTGTGGAAGGGATGTCTAGTAAGGTTTGTCTCTTTGCGGATGATACCATATTCTGCAACAGGGTGGACACCCCAGACAGTGTGGATGGCATGAGGAAGGATATAGCAAAGCCTGAAGAATGGTCCGATATTTGACAACTAAGATTTAATGCTAAAAAGCGCAAGGTCATGTACTTGGGTCACAAGAATCAGAGGGAATGCTACAATACAGGGGGTGAAGTGCTTCTGTGCACAAAGGAAGAGCAGGACTTGGGGGTGATTGTGTCTGATGACCTTAAAGTGGCCAAACAGGTAGAAAAAGAGACATTCAAAGCCAGAAAGATGCTTGGATACTTAAGGAGAGGAATAACCAGCAGGAAGAAAGTGGTGATAGTGCCATTGTTTAATTCTCTGCTGAGGCCCCATTTAGAGTACTGTGTGCAATTCTGGAGACCGCACCTATGGAAAGATATAAACAGGATGGAGTCAGTCCAGAGGGCAGCTACAAAATTGGTAAGTGGTCTTGGACATAAAACATATAAGGACAGGCTTCTGAACCTCAACATGTATATACTGGAAGAGAGGAGGAAAAGAGGAGATATGATAGAAACATTTAAATATCTCAGGGGCATTAATGTACAGGAAGAAAGCCTTTTTTAAATGAAGGAAAACTGTGGAATGAGGGGGCATATAATGATGTTAAGAGAAATAGGCTTAGGAGGAATCTAAGAAAGTATTCATTTACGGAAAGGGTGGTGGAAGCGTGGAATGGCTTCCCAGTGGAGGTTGTGGAGGACTGTGTCAGAGTTTAACAAAGCATGGAACAAGCATGTGGGATCCATTAGGAAAAGGAGGAGATAAGTGTTACAGAGGATGGGCAGACTTGATGGGCCATTTGGCTTTTATCTGCCATCATATTTCTATGTTTCTATGTCTCTATGTTTCTGTGACCAAGAAAAAGTTATTACTGAATTTAATGATAAACTCAGGATTCTAACAGACTGGATGAATGAGTTTGATCTGATTTTAAATGCAGAGAAATCATCGACAATGTGGTTTCACGTAAGGGAAATGATTTACGTGGTTTTTGCCAGAAATCTGTGGTAAACCTCTTCCGCTATTGCAAGATATAATTACTTTGGGTTTTTGGTGTGATAATGCTTTAAAACTTAGTTTGCAGATTGGCTACACTGTTAAATCTTGTTCTTATCATCTTCATATGTTGCACCAATTAAAGCCTATCCTGACCGGAAATAATTTGAAGAAGTTAGTATATGCGTTTGTTAAATTCCCTTTTGGTTGGATTGAGCAAATCAAGCCTGTAACATTTGCAACTAGTGCAGAATACAGCTGTGCATTTGATAACAGGGTCTAAAAGATCGAATCACATTACTCCTGTGCTTTTTCACTTGCATTGGTTACCTATTGCAGCTTGTAACAGTTTTAAACTGCAGTGTTTGGTTTATAAGTCATTTCATTTGAAACGTCCAGTGTGTCTTTGAAGTAAGTTGATGAAATATACCCCTTAGAGGGAGCTTCGTTCTTCAGAAAAAAATAATTTGCCACTTCCCAATTTAAATGCTTTAAAACTTTAATCTGCTAGGAAGCCTGCATTTTCCTATGTTGGTCCTTCTCTTTAGAACCCTTTGCCCGAGGAACTCCAAAATGCTTCTTCATATACTGTGTTTCAGAAGCTTTTGATGTCCTAGATGTTTCATCAACATTTTGTCTGATCTGTTATGGACATTGCTTGCCTGTAATTGCTGTTTTAAAATTTTTTTTAATGTGATTGTATTTTGTAAACCACTTTGATGCTAAGGCAGTACATAAAATGAATCCAATCCTATCAAAATTTCTTCTCTAATACATGCTAAGACATTCTTTCATACCTACAGACATATCAATATTACACCATAACATGTAAAACCAATTTTGCAAGGTGAAAGCACACTATACAAAATGTGGAGCTATATATCTTAGGAAGCTCGTTTTAAAATCACTTGCAAGGAATCCAGAGATTTTCAAGAAAATGTGTTTACAAACAAGGGCTCATTTTTGAAAGACAAAAAAAAAAAGCACCATATGGACAGATTTCTTCTCAAAATGTCCAAATTGGTACTTTTGAAACCTGTTTTGCAGACATCTATCTATGCATTTCATCTGAAGGTGTGTAAATCACAAAGGGGCAAATCAGGGGTGTTTTGAAGGCAGGATTAGGTCAGGCTTAGGGAATGCCTAACACTTGGAGGTTTTATAGCCTTAATGAAACAAAACCATCTAAGGTGAAAACTCAAATTTTCATCAGCCACCAATCATCATTAACAATATTTTATATATGTAACTTTGGGTATAATCTGTGGGTTACCTCTGTTGGAAATAAGTACAGGAATCCTCAAATTAGTATCAATGGAGTACACAAGATGATTAGAAAAATCCCCCATAAAAACTATCTAGAACAAAGCATTTTAGCCAAAAGTAAACACAAAGCCCAAAATAAATCAATTACAAAGCAAAATATTGATATTCCAAACCCCCAAAAAGGAGCCCACCAAGAGACATAACATGCCCCTTGGGCATGGCCCATTCAGCTGTGCCTGAGACAGCGCATCCCAGAAACCTGGCACACTTTTACCCCAGACGGTGTTAGGTACTGATGATGTTACCAAAGTGGACGGGGCTAAATGCCGCACTGCTAAGCTTCCCAGGCACTCCCAGCAGGATTCAGCGAGAAAACAGCTCAGATTCAAGCAGCAGAATTCAGGCAAGAAGTACATGTGACAAATGAATGAAAAAAAGAATAGGAAGTAATGCAGGAGCCTGCTGTTTAAGATAGTATAGGGCTAGGCCAATGTTTCCCAACCTTTTTGCACTCGCAGATTGGCAAATTGGCTGAGAAACAATTTTTGGTTTGGGGATGTGGAAACAAAAACCATCAGATAGACTTTAGTTTCTTCCCTGTATGTGCCCTCCCTACTCAACTTAAAATAAATAAATAAATCTGAGCTGGTGGAAATCCCAAGCCCTTCCCATGATAGCACTAAAAATGGTGCTCTCCACCTTGGAAGTCTGTGGCAGCTCCCTGAGTTGTCAACACTGGCACATGCTTAGGGTCAAGGCAGATTACAGGCATGCCTCTGATACAAGGTCAAATATAAAGTATTAAAATTATATTTTCTTCAACCCATAGTCGTAAAAGTACACTGGTATAGTTTTAAGAATGTTTGAAATTAAACTGAACCCCCAAGAAGCCAGACTCGGCATACAATGCAACACTATATAAAGAGAAAAGAGTGACATCTAGCCCTTTGTATTGCACAAAATATAAATCAGTACTGTGCATATTGTAGGTTAAAAAAACAGTACCGCGGGGTGCACTCAGGCATCCCGCAGTAGTTTTGGCATCTGCACACACTTCCCACATGCTAAAAAAATACTTTTTAATTTTTTTGGGACTGGGGGCATGTTTGGGGACAGAGAGTAGGTGTGTTCTGTGCTAATCAGTTAATTCAGCTACATTACTGTGCACTAACCAATTAGGGCATGATTAGTGTGGGAGACCTTACCACCTAGAAAATAGGTGTTGGTAAACACTCCTGCACTAATGGGGAAATTAGCATGTGGCAATTAATTGAAAAAAATGGGAAATTGCAGTCATTTTACAGCCACACTAAAAGTGGCTTCAGTGTGGAAAGCCCTGCACTGGGGCTACCAAAGGTCATGTTTTAGTACAGCTTGGTAAAAGGGCCCTAAAGATAGCAGGTGTAAAATTTTAAAAGCTGGCATACTCCAATCACATTACAAATTAACAAATACAAATACAACAAAAAGGACCAACATAATACATTTTTCAATTAGCTTTCAGAGGCCAAAACCGCCTTCCTCAGAGCAGGACAGTATGCTGCTGCTATGGTACACTGTCCTGACCTGTGGAAGGATGTTTTGGCCTCCGAAAGCTAGTAAAAGAACGTATTTAGTCCAATAAAAAGGGACCAACTTATTTTCCATTTTATGTATAACGTATTTTATTAGAGTGGAATAACATGGCTACTACACCATTTTATCCAAAATTTAAAATAAAATTATTTTTCTACCTTTGTTGTCTGGACATGTAATTTTTCTAACTGTGTTGGTCCTAACCTCTGATTTCTGCTTTTTTCTATCTTCTCTTAACTCTCATACCACCTCCTCCACTACATATATCTCTAACATTACTTTTTTCCTCTCAGTGTTCTTCCATTTATTTTTATCCTTCTCCCCTCTTTTTACTGTCTACCTTCAGCTTTCCATCTATTTTCTCTCCCCTCCCCCACATTCCACTTCCTTTTGTTCCCCACTCACTAACTCTCACCCTTCCATCTAGCATGTCCTCTCTCTCTCTCTCTCTCTTCACTTGTACCCAGCATTTCTCCCTCTATCTCCTTACTTCCATCCAGCATCTCCTCCTCTATCATCCAGCATATCCCCCTCTATCTTCCCCCTTCCATTCAGAATTTCCCCTCTTTCTATCCTGCCTTCCATTCAGCTTCTTCCATCTCTCTCTCCCATCTTCACCCTGGCGTCTCCCCTCTCTCTCCCTCCACTTTTATCCAGTATCTCCCTTCTCCCTCCCTCCATTCAGCATTTCTCTCTTCCATCCAGTATGTCCTCTCTCCCTACCCTCCCTTCCATCCAGCTTTTCCCCCTCTCTTCACTTCTATCATGTCTTCCCTCTCTCCCCCTCCAGTCAGCATGTCCCCCTCTCTCTACCATTCTATTAATCTTTCCCTCTCTCACTCTTCCTCCTTCCATCCAATGTTTTCCTGATTTCTGTTCCCTTCTATCATTCATCTATCCTCTCTCCACCCCCAGCTTCCATACATACACCCTCAATTTCTACCCTCCTTCTAATTTGCATCTTTTATCTCTCTTCCCTCCCTCACCATGACATTGTCTATGCCCCCACCCTCGCTCTCCCAGAACCCCAGTGGCTGCTGCTTTATGGGGCCAGCCACAGAGCTGCATTCTTTGTACATGGAGCTGCTGACTCTGCCCATCTCACTCTCTGCTCTCCAGAACAGGAAGTGGTGGTGGCGGAGGGTGGGACTGGCAGAGCTGTCAGCCATATGTATACAGGCTGCAGCTCTACAGCTGTCTTATGTTTTTTTTGCTGCTGCTGCTGATCTTTAGTAGCAGCAGTAGTGGCGGTGGGAGCAGGAAGATGGTGGAGAAGGTGGATTGGGAAAAGAATTTTGCAGACCAGTGTCAATCCTTGGACCAGCAGTTAGGAAACACTAGAGGGGCATAATCAAATGGGGCCGGCCATCTAGAAGGGCGGCCATCTCTAATGACGGCCCCGTTAAGCGTCATACCCGACTGTATTATCGAAACAAGATGGCCAGCCATCTTTTGCTTTGATAATACGGTCGGGGCCGGCCAAATCTCAACATTTGGGCCACCCTTAGAGATCACCGGCGTTAGAGATGACCGACATTGATTTTCACCGATAATGGAAACTAATGGCGGCCATCTCAAACCTGGCCAAATCCAAGGCATTTGGTCATGGGAGGAGCCAGCATTTGTAGTGCACTGGTCTCCCACACATGCCAAGACACCAACCGGGCACCCTAGGGGGCACTGCAGTGGACTTCACAAAATGATCCCAGTTACATAGCTCCCTTACCTTGTGTGCTGAGCCCCCCTAATCCCCCCCAAAACCCACTACCCACAACTGTACACCACTACCATAGCCCTTAGGGATAAGGGGGGCACCTACATGTGGGTACAGTGGGTTTTTTTTTGGGGGGGGGTTGGAGGGCTCCCATTTACCACCACAAGTGTAACAGATAGGGGGGGGTGGGCCTGGGTCCGCCTGCCTGAAGTGCACTGCACCCACTAAAAGTGCTCCAGGGACCTGCATACTGCTGTCATGGAGCTGGGTATGACATTTGAGGCTGGCATAGAGGCTGGCAAAAAAATGTTTTTTATATATTCTTTTGTGGTGGGAGGGGGTTGGTGACCACTGGGGGAGTAAGGGGAGGTCATCCCCCATTCCTTCTGGTGGTCATCTGGTCAGTTGGGGCACCTTTTGTAAGGCTTGGTCGTGAACAAAAAGGAACCAAGTAAAGTTGGCCAAATGCTCGTCAGGGCCGGCTTTCATTTTTCCATTATCGGCTGAAGCCGGCCATCTCTTAACCACGCCCCCATCCCGCCTTCGCTACCCTACCGACACGCCCCCTTGAACTTTGGCCAGCCCTGCGACGGAAAGCAGTTGAAGCCAGCCAAAATCAGCTTTCGATTTTACCGATTTGGCCGCCTTTAGGAGAAGGCCGGCCATCTCCCGATTTGTGTCGGAAAATGGCCGGCCTTTTCGTTCGAAAATAAGCAGGACTGGTACAAGCTATATTTAAGCAGGTTTTTCTCTGTCAGATGAGCCCTCTAACCTCTGTTCAGAGACTGGCACAGACTGTTCTGTGCTTGGTTTCCAGAATCAGCAAGTTATATTGGCAGAACAAAGCTGTCAAATTTTGTAGTGTTTTCTTACATTCATGATTTCGCCTAAGATTAGACATGTCTCAGCAAAATAATTTTCTGCTTAGCAAAACTGCCTTGTTCTTAGTATTAAACAAAGCAGGAAAATGGGTCTAGAGAGAGATAGTTAAAACTCCACTCCTTCTTACCATGCACTCAGATATAATCAAATGACAAAGCTAAGTTATACATACTGTAAATCTTCTGCTTAGTGTACAACAGAGGCTAGAAATGCAATAGAATGTTAGAATTGATTAGGAAAGAAAAATGAGAAAACAGGGAATATCATAATGGCTCGGTATTGCTCCATAGTGCAACTGCACCTTTAGTATTGAGTTCTGGTCACTGCATCTCAAAAATATAAAATCAGTAGGATGTTTAGTGATAACTTCTTGAGTAGTTTCAAAAAAATTGAGATGTAGTGAGGCTGTCAAGAGAGCCAATTTGATCTAAACCTCCTTCCTCCTGAAGGACTCTAGAACTTAGACTCATAATATATATTTTAATTGGCAAAACATGTACTTGAGAATACAGTAGAACATCCTTTAAATATATTTTCAAAGGTTCTAGAGGTGCTAAATATTGAGTAACAGGAACATTTAAGAATCTAAGATTTTTAGCTTGGGAAAGGTTCTCCATTGCTTCTAGAGAAAAGAACTTGCATTTCTCCAGACCTAATCTCACCCTGGAAAACCATATGCCACATTACAGGTAGAAGTACTTTTATATACTTACAGGGTGGGTAATTTTCTAATACCCCAGTTCCACAAGTGCTGGCGTATAACTCAGAGCACTATTTATAGATTAGTGCTCCACACAGAGTTTTATCAGCACCATTTACTTGATCTGATTGTAAATGTATAATTCCAAGCACATGAAGGACAATCTTAGATAGGATATGAAGAGAGAATTAAGATGCCCAGGTCATTCAATAGAAAAAAATCCCACCATATTTTGCAAACGTTCTTCCAAATGCAGAACCTCTTGAAAATATATATAAGGAGAGTCAGGGCTAAATGTCAATGCATCCAATGCATCCCCATGTCCAGTGGGAGCAGAGATTTAAAAAAAAAAAAAAGCTGCATACAGCGAATAAAGCATGTAGCTTCATCCCACATGGTTTGGGATCAGATTTATTTTTAAAATCAGTGCTCCTGATATTCACACACACCCAATTCCAGCAGTACAAGTTCCGTTCCTCCCATTTGACCATCCTAGGTATCCAATCTTTTCTCTCTGATCCCCTGGCATCCAATCGTTCCCCTCCAACTGCCTCCCTGTTCCACAAACACAGAGCATTGATTCTATCCCCCACCTAATGTCCCTGACATCAAAACCCTCCACGGCTCCCCCTGAAGATGCCCCCATGCCCCATAGCCCATCCCTAGCTCTTACTGGGGTCTTTAGCAGTCTTTAATGGGAACTGGAGGGGTGCCTACTTGCCTCTGCTCATGATGATCCCCATTTCTGGCATGCCAGGTTCTGTGCCAGGTGTTTACCTGGCAATAATCTGGCTAGCATGGGAGCCCTTACCGCCACCAAAATTGGTAGCAGAAACCCCCCCCCCCCCCCCACCAGGAAATGGCAGGTGGTTAACTTGCCGCATGTCCAATTCCTTTAAAACAAAACAAAATGCCTTTTACCCGCTATGGTAAAAGGGGGCCTTAGTGTGTGACAATCCCATGAGCCGATGCCATCACGGGCCCCCTTTTACTGCAGCATGGCAAAAAGGAACCCTAAGTTTTTGTACTTGGGGCAATGGAGGGTTAGGTGACTTGCAACATTTTTGTGACTCTCAGCAAGTCACTTAGAGGGGCATAATCGAAAGGGATGCCCAGGTTTTGCTGAGGACGTCCTTGCAAAATGTCCCGATGGAGGGGCATGCAAAACCCGTATTATTGAAACAAGATGGACGTCCATCTTTCGTTTTGATAATACGGTCGGGGACACCCAAATCCTGAAATTTAGGTCGTCCTTAGAGATGGTCGTCCCTAGACTTGGTCGTTTCTGATTTTCGGTGATAATGGAAATCCAGGACGCCCATCTCAGAAACGACCAAATGCAAGCCCTTTGGTCGTGGGAGGAGCCAGCATTCATAGTGCACTGGTCCCCCTGACATGCCAGGACACCAACTGGGCACCCTAAGGGGCACTGCAGTGGACTTCAGAAATTGCTCCCAGGTACATAGCTCCCTTACCCCAAAACCCACTACCCACCACTGTACACCACTACCATAGCCCTTACAGATGAAGGGGGGCACCTAGATGTGGGTACAGTGGGTTTGTGGTGGGTTTTGGAGGGCTCACATTTACCACCAGAAGTGTAACAGGTAGGGGGGGGGGTTGGCCTGGGTCTGGCCTGCCTGAAGTGCACTGAACCCACTAAAACTGCTCCATGGACCTGCATACTGCTGTGATGGGCCTATGTCATTTGAGGCTGGCACAACATATTTTGAAAGATGTTTTTTGAGGGTGGGAGGGGGTTAGTGACCACTGGGGGAGTAAGGGGAGGTCATCCCCGATTCTCTCTGGTGGTCATCTGGTCAGTTCGGGCACCTTTTTGTGCCTTGGTTGTAAGAAAAACAGGACCAGATAAAGCCATCCAAGTGCTCGTCAGGGACGCCCTTTTTTTTTTTTCATTATGGGTCGAGGACGTCCATGTGTTAGGCACAACCAAAACCCGCCTTCGCTACGCCTCTGACACGCCCCCGTGAACTTTGGCTGTCCTTTGACAGAAAGCAGTTGGGGACGTTCAAAATCGGCTTTTGATTATACCGATTTGGGACACCCTGTGAGAAGGACACCCATCTTCCGATTTGTATCGAAAGATGGGCATCCTTCTCTTTCGAGAATGACCCTGTTAGGGCCTCTTTTATCAAGACGTGCCAGTGGTTCCCATGAGGCAATGCTGACAGAGCTCATTTAAAGTGAATTGGCTTTTTTGACATTGCTGCATCGGAAGTCACTAGAATGGCTTGATAAAAGATACTCTTAACCTTCCATTCCTCCAGGTACAAAAACTTGTGAGGCCACTTAGGGCAAAGAAAAGTAGCTGCATATAATATATATATATGTAAACTGTATTGGTTGTACCACAGAAAGGCAGTATATCAAATATAGTAACATAGTAACATAGTAGATGACGGCAGAAAAAGACCTGCACGGTCCATCCAGTCTGCTCAACAAGATAAACTCATATGTGCTACTTTTTGTGTATACTCTACCTTGATTTGTACCTGTCCTCTTCAGAGGACAGACCGTATAAGTCTGCCCAGCACTATCCCCGCCTCCCAACCACCAGCCCCACCTCCCACCACTGGCTCTTCAGGGCACAGACCGTATAAATCTGCCCAGCACTATCCCCGCCTCCCAACCACCAGCTCCGCCTCCCACCACCGGCTCTGCCACCCAATCTTGGCTAAGCTCCTGAGGATCCATTCCTTCTGAACAGGATTCCTTTATGTTTATCCCACGCATGTTTGAATTCCGTTACTGTTTTCATTTCCACCACCTCCCGCGGGAGGGCATTCCAAGCATCTACCACTCTCTCCATGAAGAAATACTTCCTGACATTTTTCTTGAGTCTGCCCCCCTTCAATCTCATTTCATGTCCTCTAGTTCTACTGCCTTCCCCTCTCCGGAAAAAGTTCGTTTGCGGATTAATACCTTTCAAATATTTGAACGTCTGTATCATATCACCCCTGTTTCTCCTTTCCTCCAGGGTATACATGTTCAAGTCAACAAGTCTCTCCTCATACATTTTGTAACGCAAATCCCATACCATTCTCATAGCTTTTCTTTGCACCGCTTCCATTTTTTTTAAACATCCTTCGCAAGATACGGCCTCCAAAACTGAACACAATACTCCAGGTGGAGCCTCACCAACGTCATATACAGGGGTATTAAAACCTCTTTTCTTCTGCTGGTCATACCTCTCTCTATACAGCCTAGCAATCTGCTAGCTACGGCCACCGCTTTGTCACACTGTTTCATCGCCTTCAGGTCCTCAGATACTATCACCCCAAGATCCCTCTCCCCGTCCATACCTATCAGACTCTCCCCGCCTAACACATACGTCTCCCTTGGATTTCTAATCCCTAAATGCATCACTTTGCATTTCTTCGCATTGAATTTTAATTACCAAACGTTAGACCATTCTTCTAGCTGCAGATCTTTTTTCATGCTTTCCACTCCCTCCGGGGTGCCCACTCTGTTGCAAATCTTGGTGTCATCCGCCAAAAGGCAAACTTTACCTTGTAACCCTTTGGCAATGTCACTCACAAATATATTGAATAGAATCAACCCCAGCACCGATCCTTGAGGCACTCCACTACTCACCTTTCCCTCCTCTGAGCGAACTCCATTTACCACCACCCTCTGGTGTCTGCCCCTTAACCAGTTCCTAATCCAGTTCACCACTTCGGGTCCTATCTTTAGCCTGTCTAATTTATTCAAGAGCCTCCTGTGGGGAACCGTGTCAAAAGCTTTGCTGAAATCTAAGTAGATTACGTCCCTAGCATGTCCTTGATTTAATTCTCTGGTCACCCAGTCAAAGAATTCAATGAGATTCGTTTGGCACGATTTCCCTATGGTGAAACCATGTTGTCTCGGATCTTGCAACTTATTTGCTTCTAAGAAATTCACTATCCTTTCCTTCAGCATCGCTTCCATTACTTTTCCAATAATCGAAAATCTATGACTCTTTATATTTATAAGTACCAATATTTGAACACTTCAAATATAGATTATACCAAAAAGCACATATAATGCAGTAGCCAATATCCAGAGTTTGTATAAACAGATTATATAGAAAGGTCAGACATTCACATATACTTCTATATTCAGCATTGTTAAAACAATATACAGTGATTTGAAACATCCACTGTATCTTGGTCTCATTATGTTGGTTTTTTTTTTTTTTTTTGGTGTAAAGTACTTTTCTCAGAATGCACATGGGAATGAGTATATAGCTTAAAAGTTGCTCACCATATATTGAGAAGTGAGTTTTTAATGTCTTTTCCATGGATAAAATGGTGTTTTACGTTTGTAAAATATGGTGGGATTTTTCTATGTCATGACTTGGACATTTTAATTCCCTCTTCATATCCTATCTAAGATTGTCCTTCACATGTTTGGAATTATACATTTACTAGTTAAAAAGGCCCGTTTCTGAAAGGTTGTCCTCTAATGGCAATTATGTTTTTAAGGGAAATGTTAGGAGAGAGTATGTGTGAGAGAGAAAGAGTGTGTGTCAGAGAGAGAGAGAGTGTGTGTGATTGAGAGACAGTATGTGATTGAGAGACAGAATGTGTGTGTCTGTCTGTGTGAGTAAGAGAGTGTAGTTTGTGTCCCGTGTGCACCAATTATGCTCTCTCCCCTGCATTTATCCATATGCAGCAAACGTTCTCTGTGCTGCATCCATGTGCAGCATCTCTCTCGTGCCCCCTCCATCCATCGTGGTACAGCAATTCTCCTCTGTTCGTCGCCCTCCCCCCCTACATGTGCATCAACTCTGCATTCTCCCCTGGCCTCCTCCCCCATCCTCCTCACCCCTCCCCCTCACCCCTTCTTTCCCCCTCCCCCCTCCTCCTATCCCTCCCCCTCACCCCTCTCTCCCCCCCCTCATCTCAGGACCCCTCTCACCCCTCTCTTGTCTCAGGCCCCCACCTCTCTCTCGTCTCAGGCCCTCCCTCCCTACCTCTCTCTTGTCTCAGGACCCCCTCCCCCTCTCTCATCTCAGGACCCCCTCCCCCCTCTCACATCTCAGAACTTGGTCAGTATTTGGGGGGAAGATGCTTGGAGTCAGTCAGAGCAGAGGTGCCACAGCCCTACCCCGAGCCAGCAGAGCCTCACCCACTTCCCCGTGTGGGGTTCACTCTTACAACGATTCCCCTTCCCTTTCTCGGTCGGTACTCACATGAGGTCGAGGCGGTGGCGGTGCAGCAGGGCACAGAAGGCCAGCCCGTCGTGGAAGGAGGCACTCAAGTTGTGGATCTGGACGCCGGGTGCGAGCCAGTTGTTCTTGAGGGTGAGCCGGCTGTCCTCCCCACCTCCCCCAAGCACCTGAAGAAGGCAACCACCTGGTCCCTGGTTGTCCAGCGATTCTTGCCTGTCCGCTGCTGGCACTGATCCTCCCCCGCTGAGCGACCCTCCTCTCCCCCTGCCCCCCTCCAGCCACCCATGTCCAGCGACCCTCCTCTCTCCCCTGCCGCCCTCCAGCCACCCATGTCCAGCGACCCTCCTCTCCCCCTGGCCCCCTCCATCCACCCATGTCCAGCGACCCTCCTTTCCCCTTCCCCCCTCCAGCCACACATGTCCAGTGACTCCCCTCTCTCCCCTGCCCCCCTCCATCCACCCATGTCCAGTGACCCTCCTCTCTCCCCTGCCCTCCCCTCTATCCACCCATGTCCAGCGGCCCTCCTCTCTCCCCTGCCCCCCTCCAGTCACCCATGTCCAGCGACCCTCCTCTCTCCCCTGCCCCCCCTCCAGCCACCCATCTCCAGTGACCCTCCTCTCCCCCTGCCCCCCCTCCAGCCACCCATGTCCAGCAAATTCTTCGGGGCAGGCAGGAAAGATCTTCAGTCTTGCCTGCTCGCTGCTGGTGCTGACCCTCCCCCGCTGCCGGATCGCTCTTCAAAATGGCCGCCAAGACTTCCAGCAGCGGCCTCGCGAGACTTTGCTGAAAAAAGGGCCCTGGCATGCAGCAAAAACAGCTCCCCCACCATTACCACAGGGCCCTTTTCACTGCATCTTCATAAAAGGACCTCAGTGCCCTGCATTGTACTGCCCAAATCGGGGTTACCTTTATAAAATTGCAGCTATCTCCTGGATTCTATAAATGGTGCGCAAACTTATACACGCAAATTTGCACGCTATCCTGAGATGCATGTGCAACTAAATTGGCTAACTAGCCAATTAGCACCAATAATTGGGTGCAAATAATCAAATATTGCTGCTGAAATTGATCACTGAGTGCCCTGGTTCTATCCAGACAGTGCAGTGGCAGTTCAGGGAAAGATCTAAGGCACAGCTGTGAGATATTCAGTCAGCTAACTGGGTAATTATCCAGGTAAAGTTAGGACAGCAAAAAACACTGTCCTCTCTTTATCCAGGTAGTTATCCTGCTACTGATTAGAATATTGCTGGTGTCAGTGATCAATCTATGCCCACATATTCAGCAATGGTGATCAGGTATGACCCAGTGCTGAATATCTGGACATGTATGTATGTATTATTATTTCTATAATTGCATGTTTCTAAATTTCACTGAATGAAGACCGAATTGAAGAATTCCAGGACTGACTTGGGAAGCATTGGACTAGAAGGTGATTTTCAAAGCCTTATATTCACTTGCATAAATCAGTCATTTCAGAATTACCTGTTTTCATTTTGCCACTATGCACATTCTTTAAAGAATGCATCCCCAAGGCATGTTTTGGTTGAGGTAGGAAAATAAGCATGAGGGTTGTATTTGTATCTGTACCTATTCACTGAAAAAAAAAAATGCCCCCTGAAAAAGCAGGTGCAAATTTCTACTTATACTTTGCATTCATGGCAGGTTGCAAAATGAAAGCACTTGCATACTTTGGCTTTGAAACATGAGACAAATCTATAGGGGAGAAGTACATATGGACTTTGTTCCAAAATGTATCATTTGAAAACTGACGCATTAACAGTAACCACAGTCCACTTTCATGCTACAAAACATTTTTTCTTAGAAGTACAAAATAAATAGAAAACTTATTTCAAAGCTGCAAGCTTCCTACAGTGTCTACCTCTTTGATACTTTTTTTTTCAATTTAACACTTTTCAGAATTAGTAAATGAAAACTCAATATACTGTAGACCTCATATAATGTGGCTAGATAGAATGCAAGATTGCTAGTAATTTGGCCAAGAGTTGGACCCAGTTTTGTTTTGTTTTTTAAATTAATTATATATTGAATTAAAGACCCTTTATAATACAGATTCATTTGTAATGTGGTCAAATATCTTTGATCCCAAGGTCTGCATTATATGGAGTGTACAGTATATACACACACACACATGCACACACGTATATATTTGTATAACAGAAAACTTCATGTTATGGTAAAAGGAATTTTTTCAGTAGGTTGTTCTTTGTTTAAGAAATGTTTTAATTACTAACCTGATACATGTGGAATGGGATTATAAGCACCCCTCTCGGTTTCCCTGATTCACCTGTAATACATATTCTAATCTTGAAAATAAAAGGTTTTTTTTTTGTTTTGTTAGTTTGGGTTAATCTGCTATTAGTAACAACCTATAGAAAAGCAAAATTTAAAGGTGCTCAAGAAAAGGTTGTGTTATACTTTGTATGATAATCCCAAAGGAGGTAAGACAAGTGCATATTTCCAGGATTGACAAAATAAAACCGATTAAGTATAAAACAAAAGGTCGCTCAAACTTTCTAGTTGTTTTTTTTGTTTACAATAATCAGAATTGAGAGAGAAAGGGAGGGCAGAAGAGAACAAGGAGCAACTTTTCCTCAGAAAGTGAATAATGTCATCCTTGATTTAATTAGCAAATTCTAGATGTGCTGACATAGGAAATTTTCTTGGGAGATGCACTGTTGTGTCACTGGTCTAAATGAATAGGCTGTGCTGGGTTCCTGTTAATAACAGATGAACAACACAACTTGCCAAACCTCAAACAGTGCATAAATCAATTTGCTGGGAATTAACCACTTGGTTCAAAATTAGGGGTTACTTGACAGGGTTTCAGTGATTAGGTTGTCAGGACCCTGTATTTCTAGCTGGGATTTATCTTTCATTGATATAAGAGCAATTCACTCAGAGGAAAGAAACAATCTAGGGGATAGAATCCACCGCAGTAAGAGTACTAAGATTCACACAGTTTTTTTTTCTGAGTAACACAAGGCTGTCTTTGCAGGGGTTGAGAAGAATAGAGACACTATAAAAATTATAACAACAACAAAAGAACAAAATTAAAAAAAACATAAAAAATATATTAACTTCATAAGTTACTGCCTAATGCTTGAATTTATTCTGGAAAAAGAAACAAGCTAAGATTAAGAGAAGCATTTTACATTTTTTTTGAGTCACACAACTATTCAGTGATTATTTAAAACGGAGTGGCCTAGTGGTTAGAGTGGTGGACTTTGGTCCTGGGGAACTGAGTTCAATTCCCACTTCAGGCACAGACAGCTCCTGGTGACTCTGGGCAAATCACTTAACCCTCCATTGCCCCACATTCAGCTTGCCATGAGTGGGAAAGCATTGGGTACAAATGTAACAAAAATAAAGTAATTCTGTTAATTTATTATAGCCCACAAAATGAACAAAAAGCACAAAAGATGTATTACTGATCTCAGGATGAATGCATTTTTGAAACTTAGGTCAAAACCACAACTTCAAATTTAAGCCTAGTTTATTTTCAAATATATGTGTGCTATAAAATTCAGACAAGTGCTTAGGGGTCCTTTTACTAAGGTGTGTTAACAGATTTAGCATGCACTAACAGTGCTCACTAAATTATAAGACATCCATACGAATATAAAGGGTGTTTTATCATTTACTGCACGCTAAATCTGTTAGCTCACCTAAGTAAAATGATCCCTTACTTTCTTACTTTTCAATGGAGTCCTATTTTAGACATGTTTCAGAATTTGGTTGCATCTAGAAAGTTCCCAACTTGTCAAAAAGCATAGGGCACATCTACTATGTATTTTCTTCATCTATATATATATATATATATATATATATATATATATATATATATATATATATATATATATATATATAAAGCAGATGTGTGTGTTTGTTTGTTTGTCCATGTCCAAACTCCTCCGGCCCCCGAAGAGCTACGACCACCAAACCAGGCATGCAGACTCTACCTGCCATTGCCGAGGTTATTATGTAGTTTGAAGTGATTCAGTTCACGAGGGCACTCAGGGGAGGGGGAGCAATACCTCTATCCATTAAATGAATAGGCTGCAGGTCCGAAAGTTCTTTCTTGCTGTTGCTAAGCGACAAACTGCTTGGGACAGGGTGAGGGCTCAGAGACTGGTGGGGAGAAATGGGAACAGCAGCTGTGCAATTGTCCCTCTCTCATTCTCTAATACTACTACTACTACTACTACTACTACTACTACTACTTAACATTTCTAGAATACCTTCTTCCCTAACAATTTCAGTATAAGGGAGGTTCAGAGACTGGTGGGAACAGGGTAGGGGAAAAGTATTTGGGTCAGGCTGGGAAGTGTATGTGTGTGTGCACGAATTCACTACCCCCTCTCAAGTCCATGAGATGAGACAGACTACTAAAGCAAACTGAGGGGTTGGGAGACTGCTTGGGACAGGGTGAGGGTTCAGAGATTGGTGGGGAGAAACACGGATAGCAGCTGTGCAGTTGTCCCTTTCTCATTCTCGAATACCCTCTTCCCTAACAATTTCAGTATGGGGGGGGGGGGGTCAGAGACTGCTGAGAACAGGGTACAGAGAAAGTATTGGGGTCAGGCTGGGAAGTGTGTGTATGTGCATGAACTCAATACTCCACCAGGGGAATATTTCTCAAAAAGAGTGGGAAACTGAATTTTAATATGCCTTTGAAAAGAAGGCTGTGTTTTATTAGGAAAATGGTGAAAGCCAAACGTCAAGCACTTGCTAAATTGAAAGAAACAACCAATCAAGAAAAT
The DNA here is from genome assembly GCF_901765095.1 of Microcaecilia unicolor. Classification (NCBI taxonomy): domain Eukaryota; kingdom Metazoa; phylum Chordata; class Amphibia; order Gymnophiona; family Siphonopidae; genus Microcaecilia; species Microcaecilia unicolor. The sequence goes on from NC_044031.1 coordinate 418,102,333, forward strand.
CAACCTAAATAAATTCATCGGAAAAGAAAAGTTAGTGCTACCCTATCACTGAGGAACACCAGCGGGAATAGCTAGTAGATACAGAATGGGAGAATATCCTTAGTATATTTAAGTATTTAAGACCTACTTTGCTTGATATGTGATTAGTAATGAGACTTTGCATTTCCATCATGCTACTACAGATGTGAGGGGTAACATTTTTTTTTTTATTTAACTGAGCAAGTTTTAAAAGATGCCTATTTTAAATGACAAATAATTCTAAGTGAGATATGTTGTATTAATTATTTTTAATACATTCATACATAGGTCTTTTGGACATTTTGATGACTGAAGCCTCCATTAGTACCATGAATTGTAATCGTAGGTCAGTATAAATATGTCAAAAAAGCATTAGGTGCACTTCCAAGTGTCAACATCAACCCAAAAAGGTTATATCAATGATGTATAAATTCATCTAAAAACTGTTTTTCTAAAGAAAAAAAAAGTGCATAAGTGCCTATGTGGGGAGGGGTACTTGCTAAGGTACACTAAAGTAATAATGCATGATACCCACTTCTTAATGTGTGTTAAATGGCAATACTGTATGTTATATTACCACAACATACATTAAGCTAAATCATTGTGGGAAACCCATTGCTAGTTGATATCTGTCCACCTGATTATAAGATTCTTCACCAAACTGGAGTTAGTAAAATAGAGGGTGGGATAGTAATTATTTACAAGTCTTTTTTTTCAGGGTGGAATTAATCTCTAACCACAATTCTTCCAACCTTGAAATTATTGCACGCAAAATTAGTGATGACTCATTATCTGATTCTATATGTCTCGCCTTTTTCTATCGTCCACCTGGTAGTTGACAAGCTATGGAGGGGGATTTTTCGGAGTTCATTACTAGCATCTGCCTCAGGTTCGCAAATGTGTTGCATGTAGATGACATGAACCTTCATTTAGATAATTTAGGAGATGAAAGAACAAAATGTCTTGGTGACCTCCTCACTTCCTGGCAATTTATCCAGTTCTCTCCTCTTATGTCACACTCCAGGGGCCATCTGCTAAACCTAGTAAGCCTTCCGGTTCTCCAATCCGGGAACGTTTTCTGTTAATAATGCACTATGGGTCCCTATCCAATATGCCAATCCCAGGGTGATTTCAATTACTCCAATATTGACTGGATAAATGTAACAAACATCAGGGCATGCTAGGGAGGTAAAATTACTTGACAAATTCAAGGACTGCTTTATGGAGTAGATGGTACAGGAGCTGAAGAGAGAAGGAAAAATTCTAGACCTAGTCCTTAGTGGAGCGCATGATCTGGTGCGAGAGGTAATGGTGCTGGGACTGCTTGATAACAGTGATCATAATATGATTGGATTTCATATTAGCTTTGAAGTAATTATACACAGGAAATCAACTATGTTAGTGTTTAACTTTAAAAAAGGATACTGTGATAAAATGAGAAGAACGGTGAAAAAAAAACTGAGTGGCTGCGAGGGTCAAAAATTTACATCAGGCGTGGATGCTATTCGAAAACCAAATATAAAGTATTCCACACATTTACAAAATGACTATGTTACTGGGGAAAAGCCTCAAAGAGCTCCAAGATTAAATATTGATCTAACGGAGCTTGAACAGACCAACTGGTCTTCTCTTCATCATAGGCAAAAACCCCCAATATCACAGTTTTAAATAAACTTAATAATCTACGATCAAATGCTGTGTTAAATACACTTCATATTATTTTTTCTATCATCGCTGTTCCTCTCTTGCTGCCCTGAGCCGGGTATTGAAATATCTGTTTTCTGTCTCCCTGCTTTTCCTGTCTTCTAGGATATATCTATTTAGATCCTTGAATGTAACTTACCTAGAAATACTACTGAAAAAGGCATGATTTAAATCCAAATTACATTTCATATGATTTCTGAGGCAGACCCGAGTCCCAATACCATTTTGGTTGCTTTCCTCTGGACTGCCTCTAGCCTATCTTTATCCTTTGGAGATACAGTCTCCAGAGCTGACCACAGCATTCTAGATGAAGTCTCACCATTGACCTTTAAGAAACATGATCACGTCCTGTTTTTTCTTGGTTATATTTGTCCGTTTGTATCCCAACATCCCTCTGGTTCTAATTGCTGCCTTACAACACTCTTTTGGCACATTGAAATTGTAAGATACTATGGTCCTGAGGTCTGGTTGGTGCTCATGCATCCCCCCCCCCCACCACCCCACCTGTAATAGAAGATTTAAAGGATTGCTTTTCAACCCTGCTTTGATCAATAATGAACTCTGAAATCTTCCGTCTTTGACCGAAAGTAACTTTTCTTGTAAATACAAAAACATGTTGGAATGCAGAAGATAAGACACAGCTCTAATTAATTTCTTATGTGAAGGGAAAGATAGAGCTTGTTTTTGGGTTCAGACTGGCCACCTTGTCTAGGAAAGCATGTGACCACGTTCCTACAGTATGGCTTGTTTACCTAAACAGAGAAGCATTCTGTAATTTTCCTTAGCTCTGAACATGAGTTCTGAGCCTAATAAAAAGGGGAGTTTCTTTCAGTGAAATCGGGAGCTCATCTCTGAGTAATGTACGTACTGCGCAGAGGACTTGTTCTTGGTCTAAAAAGCTCCTGGCTTTCGCTGTAACGGGCCCTCCCCAGCTGATGATAAGAGCCTGAATGATGTAAGGACCAGTGATGATTGTATGTGTAGTGTAATACTGCTTCTTTTCCTGGTCTAAGAACTCTTAGCATTGCTTAGATGTAGAGACCAGTGATGTAATGATTGTTTATATAGCTAATCATTGTGTGTATATAGCTAATCATTGTATATATCTTAATCATTAGATTTTAGCACCGCTTATAAAGATTTCATTTATCTAATACAAATCCGAAAGAATCCACGGTAATTATTGAGTAGTCTGTGTCAATGAGACAGGCTGTAAATCCATAGCAGTACACCCACCCCACCCCTTACCATGAGGAAAAGCCCTTTAAAGGTTGCATCCTAAATGCATTTTAATTGCAAAGCTTTTCACCATTCCTGAAGGTTTTTTTTACATTACTTATTATTATGTCTACTCCCTCAGGAGAATCAACAATATCACAAATCTTAGTACAATTTGATTTTAAAAAATCATCTTTTCCTTCTAACCCCTCCTCAGTAGTGCTCACAACAAAAGTAGAACTGACCCAAAAACCAATCCCTGAAGATCTCAACTAATAAGCCTTCACTCCTGAGAGTGAATCCCATTACTACTACCTTCAGTCATGTAGCACTTCAGGAATTTCTAATCCAGTTGCTTCTCCTTGGGACTCACTCAGAGGCTGCTCAGGTCATTGACAAGTCTCATATGGGTGTGTACATGACTCTTCAGTGTAGGAGCTGCACAGTTTTTATTAATCATTCAGAAATGGCAACATCTTGTCAACCTCCATATACACTATACTCTATGTACTATCTACTCAACTTGAAGGGCGTGTTTATAATTTTATTTATTTAAGGCAGATTACATAAAAAGATAGGAAGCATGCTACACAGAATAATAACGACAATGGCTCTCCAAGGACATTGCCACTCAGATGACATTCTGTCATATTCAGAGAGCATTGCTCCACCTTTACAAGATTTTCCAAAGCTCTTTTTCAAGCTATTCTCCCAATATCCTTTTGGAGCTTAATGTCATATTGGAATCATTGGATGTTTTTCAACAAATACAGTGCTGAGAATCCCGAAGCAGGCCTTTGGACTGAAACACAGTATTGTGTTGAATCTTCAGTCTTCAATAAATGCTGATTTTAAAACTCTAGAAGTTATCTTCATTTGTCCTTGGAGAGTCATTGTCCATTCCCCACTTTTCTTCATCTGTTGTGCATCCTGTGGGATTTCATTGTGTTTTTTTTCTCAGGTTCAATCTTTTTTCAAACTCCCTCTTTGCCTTTCTTATCAGCGCTTTGCATTTGACTTGCCATTCCTTATGCTGTTTATTTTCAGTCAGATCTACTGATACTAGTCAGGCCAGTCTTCTAGCAGTTTCCAGCTTCTCAAGTCACCTGTCTGAATTCTCTGCATCTTCTCATTCTCCTTGACACTGCAGATTTCTCACTCCCACTGCCCAAAGTACCTCTGTTTGCACTCCAACACAGCTTCCTAGAAAAACACATTGCCAAACATACACATATTGACCAATACTCAGCCTGCGGTGGTCAGCTTTTTAAAAAACATTTTTAAACGCTGACAGCCACAGTTGGAATTAGCGCTACATATTCAGTGCCAGTGCCAAGACATGGCCTAACACTGAATATTTGGGCCTAATTGACATAGTAGTAGCCATCAAAGCTTATGCGAGTCCTAGGTGATATTCAGCTGGGGCCCAAATAAGACAGTTTTGCGGGTCCTGTCTGAATATTGCCAGGTACCGCTTAATAAGAATGTTCTCATATCCTTACGATCCCCCCTTGCACCCCTATGATGATGTCCATAGCCCCCTCCCTGCCTGTTGCTCAACAAGACAAAATCCTCCATCCCCTCCAAGGTCCATAACCTACTTCAATCCCCACCTTCCACTCAGGATAGCCTCCCCCTTGGGCCAACCTGAAGTCCCTGGTGGGACAGTGGGACAATGGGGGCAGAAGCAAACCACACTCACTTCTGCACCTAGAGGCTGCCTTTACAAAATGGCTGCTGTGACCTTTCAAACTTATGTGTATAGGTTTATAGAATGGACCAGCTACAAATGGAAGTGGCACCACTTAGGCATGGATGTTGCAAAATCAGCACATGCATGTGAAAACTGCCAAGTTTGTGCTGCTCATTTTTTCCATATGTATATTTTACTACCACCACTACTACTACTTATCATTTCTATAGCTCTACTAGACAATGCAGCGCTGTACACTGAACATGCAAGAGACAGTCTACAATCTGATCAAGACAGACAAACAGAACAAATAAGGGATAAGGAAATTACTTAAGGTGGGCAAGATAAAACAGACATGGGTACCAAAGAAGTGAATAGAAGTTAAGAGTTAAAACCAGTCTCAAAAAGGTGGGCTTTTAGCCTAGATTTGAAGATGGACAGAGATGGAGCTTGACGTATTTGACGTATGTATGTATTTATTTATTTATTTTGTAGCGCCAGAGTGTACCTGGTGATAATCGGGAAGTGCCGCACCCTGCCCGGTTACTGCCAGGTTAACGCGGGAGCCCTTACCAAGACCTCAATGGGTGGCGGTAACTGCTCCCCCTGAAATGGCTATGTAGCAAGTGCTTTACCAGCTACTGTAAAAGGGGTCTCAGTGCGCGTGTAAAACACGCTCTGATGTCAGTGCCGCCCCCCTTTTGCTGCAGCTTGGTAATAGGGGCCAATACCGGTTGATCATATAAGTGACCCAGACATTGACATGAAAATTTAAGAAAAAAAGAAGTCCCCACAGCCAATGCTTTAAGCTTTAGCTGGAGGAAAGTTTTCCTTCTCAACTGAGTTGCTCTAGCTACATTAGGGAATATTGTAACCACCTGTCCACTTAAAGAAACCTGTTTCGTAATTGTGTTCTTTGTAATAGTTTTTACCATTTTGTCTAGCATTCACATCAGGCTCATTAGTTTTTAGTTTCCTGGATCACCCCCTGGAACACTAGATGATTTTAATGATAGGTTACAAATTACTAATAGTAAGCTTGCAATTTCATTTTTTAGCTCTTTCAGTACTCTGGTGTGTATGCTGTCCAGACCAGATGACTGCCTTTACTTTGTTAATTTGTCTTATTACATCTTCCAGGCTGACTGAGATTTGTTTCAGTCTCTATGAATTGTCACCATTAAAAAGCAGTGTTCGATAAGCTGACAGATATGTTGTCCTCAGTTTCATCACCTAGCTCTGGATGCTGTCTTGCTATTGTACTTCATTATCTGAGGAGAGCCTTTTAACTAAATTCAATATTCTACCTGGAACAGGCTTAGCAAAAAATCATTGCTTCCTTGAATCTTTCAACTTCAACTATGTAATTCCACTATTCTTAATAAAGGATTTATTACCTAGTAGCTTAAATTCAGGGTGTGTACCTTTTCAATGAATGCAATCTATTGTGCATCCTGCATTAGGACACTCTACTCTCGACCCATTGGTTCCTTCTAGTTACCATCTTATGAAACCTTCCCTACTTGGCTAAAATCACTGCAAAAGTAGTAGCCCAACATCTGATCAGTGTCCTAGATTTAATGAATTCCTTTCATCCTAAATAGGGTTTAGGAAAATACATAGCACAGGAAGAGCATTAGTAGCTATAGTGAAGAAAATTGTAACTTTTTTAGAGTCACAGCATTTGACATGGTGAATCATTGCCTCCTTCTGTCAAGGCCATATGAAATTGGCCTCCTTGGACCTGCTTTAGACTGGTTTCAGGCTTACATTTCAGAGCATACTTTTTGAGTTAAAAAAGGTGAAGAAATTTCAGATACTTATGCATTACCCTGTGCTGTTCCATGGGGATCGCTCTTGAGTCCTACTTTGTTTAATTTATATATGGCCACTTTAGCTGCTCTTCTCCAGAACTTGGAATTTAGTGTATATCTCTATATTGATGAAAGCCAGTTACTAATAACAGGTGATCGATGGGATGCTGACATCCAGCAGAATATTGATTGTGGTTTGTAATCAATTGCTAATCAGATCAGGCCCTAAACATTGGCGCTAAATCCTTTGAAGTCAAAATCATTCGGTTTATGTATTATATCAGCCAAATATTTCATGGCTCACCAGTTCCTGTGAAAGAAACTATCATCTCCTTAAGAGTAACACCAGATAATAAAGGGTCAATATTCAAAGTGATTTAAGCAGGCAGGAGAGGCTTCTTCCTGCTTAAATTGTGCTCAGTTAGTCAACGGCATATTCAGCTGCACTTAACCAATCTAAATATCAGCATTAACCAGCCATCTTAAATCCAGGCAGGAATGGAGCATTACAGGTAGGAATCATGGAGGTGCAGCAATTATGCGGGTACCAATGATATTCAGTGCTGGTGCCTGTGTAGATAAGTAAGTAGGTAGGACCACACAAAATGCAGTCCTAACTTTGTCCATTTCGCTATGCCAGTTCTAGCACTGGGTGCCAGCTGTAATCCTCAATATGCTTCCCTTCCAACATGAACTGATTCCTCTTCAAACCCCATCAATAAGAGAAGCCCTCTTCAATATGATCCAACTCTCTTCCTGACCCTCCAACCAGAGAAGTACCTCTCCAAACCACAGTCCTCCTCCAACCAGAAAAGCATACCCCCAAACCAAACCCCTCAACTAGAAATTCCCCCTCAGGAATCTGTGGGCATACCTGGCCATCCCTAGTGGTCCAATGGATAAGGCAGGCTGAAGCAAACCCCACTCACTCTGGTCCCTTGCAGCTCTGGCAGAAAAATAGCAGCCTTGACCTCTAGAGGTAGTCTTATGGTACTACAGCTAGGAGCTGACCCTATCAGTAGCATTGCAAGATTACTCCTATCAGAGCCACCAAGGGCAGGAGTGAGTGGGCTTTGCTCATTTCTGCCTTACTCAATCGACCACCAGGAATGGTCAGGTAGGCCTAAGGGAGCCTACTGGGATGTGGGAGAATCTTTGCTTGGGGAGTCAGGAAAGGGGAGGGTTCAGATTGGTTTGCAGGAATGTTTCTCTAGTTGGATGGTGATGAGATGGGAGTCAGATGGTATTAGGGCAGGGTGGGAGGACCTATCTTCTTATGCTGGTCCCAGCTGAATATCAGCCAGCACATGCCCGCATGGCCCTGGATATTCAATGTTGGTGCCTGGATATGGTCCAGAATTGAATATCCAGGGTTAATTTTGCAGGCTATAGTCGGCACTTTAAAAAAATGCTGTCTGTTACCATCTAAATACTGTGGAGAAAACTTTTGTGTCATTTCCATCTTGATGACTCAATGCTTAAGATCGCACTTGGATTAATAGAGTTTTAAAGACGTTCATTCATGCATTGGTTATAAAGTGGGTGGATTATTGTAAATCAGTTTTAACTGGTGTTTACCATAACAATCTCAAGAACACATACCTGATGCACAGACTGCTGCTTGATTGTTATTTGCAGCTAAAACATCAGCTGTCCTAACTTTATGTGGCCAATTATCCAGGCACCTGCATAATTCCAGTAGCCAGCCAAGATCTGGGTATTCAATGCTGGTAAACCACCAAAGAACAGAACTGGGAATATTTAAATTATAATTAGATAAGAAAGAGACAATGACAAAAATAATACTAGATTCCCATCTATGACCTAAATGTAATACACAGTGCTGACAGATATTATTCAATAAACTTATTAACAACCTTCTCCCTATATATATGTATATGTACGTAAGTACATAAGCACCGCCATACTGGGAAAAGATCAAGGGTCCATCAAGCCCAGCATCCTGTCTCCGACAGTGGCCAAACCAGGCTTCAAGAACCCGGCATGTGCTCATATGTTTCCAAAGGACAGTCACAAACTCACTGGTCTTCAAAGTTGTCCAGGCGTATAATTATAGCATGACTCTTTTTTTTGTTTGTTGTCTAGTACAGCACTAACCCGGCGGTAATTGGACATCGCCGCACAGGGCTGCTGAGAGACTGAGCCGGGCCCCCCGCTGCCACCCCTCCCAATCGCTGCCACTGTTGCCTCCCTCTCTTGCTCTCAGGCCGCCGGCGCCGAAGTCCCCAGTCTCCACCCACCCTCCCCCAGCCCCGTCGACAGCCCCCCTCCGTCCGCCACTGGGCCCCCTGCATTCAAATCGGCAGCGCCTCACCTCCATGTGAAAGCGGCAGATCGCCTCTGTTTGGGGCCTCCCTCACTGTGCCCCGCCATTGCAGAAACAGGATGTTACAGCAGACAAAGGCGGGACACAGTGAAGGAAGGCCCAAGGCGATCCGCTGCTGTCAAACAGATGCGAGGCACTGCACTGCCAACTAGAGACTCTCCCTTTTCCAAATGCAGGGGGCCCGGTGGCAGACAGAAGGGGGCCACCGACAGAGCCGAGGGCAGGCAGGTGAGACCGGGGACTGCAGCGCCAGCGGCCTGGGAGCAGGAGAAGGAGAGATACCCTGGTGCCGGGCCCCCCTTGGAGGCCCGGGCTCGGGGAATTCTGGACTAGAGAGTTGCACGGGGACAGAAATCTTACCCACCCCGCCCGTCCCTGCTGGAATCTTACCCTTCCCCACCCATCCACACTGGAATCTTACCCATCCCTATCCATCCCCACAAAAATGTAACCCATCTCAACCCGTCCCCACCTGTCCCCGCAAGAATTTAACCCATCCCCACCTATCACTGTAAGAATTTAATGGTACATAAAAGAAAATTCCAGTCAGCTCCCTCAGTCTTTCTCTGGATTTGAGCCACAGCACTGTAGGCAAGGAAGGAATGGAAGCTGAAACTTGGAACACTCTGGTGTGCAAATGTAAGATTTGTCTCTGATTTACTGGCACTGTGTGCTGAGAGGTCACCACATGCACGCGCCAGTAGGTCAGGTGACATCCGATGCTCATACCTGTGTCAGAGCTGAGGTCTGCTCATCAGCCCGGGAGCAAAGAGGATTAATTGTAACATAGTAAGTGACAGCAAATAAAGACCTGAATGGTCCATCCAGTCTGCCCAATAGTCACACTCATTATTAATTCATGATTAAATCAACGAGTGTGATATTATATACTTGATTATGGTCTTTCTTTTGTGTTTCTGGAACATAGACCATAGAAGTCTATCAGGCCCTATCCTTATGTTCCAAGTGCTGGAGTTGTTGTTGAAGCCCACTCCAGTCTATGTGTCTTCTCATTTGTGGGACACAGATCGTAAAAATCTGTCCAGAACTGTCCTTATGTTCCAGCCACTGAAGTTGCTGTCTAAGCCCTTTCCAGCCCATCCTAAACCAGACTTCCATATATTAGACACAGACCATACAAGTCTGCCCGGTATTGGCCCTAGTTAATCACAGCCAGAGTCGCCATCTAAGTATTACTTCACACATCCACACACATACAGCCATTTAAGGTTAGGTTTTTTATAACTTCCATTTTCTAATTAGAGATCCTCTGTGTTCATCCCACGCCTTTTTTGAATTCCATCATCATTTGTGTCTCTACCACCACCTTAATGGAACTTTCCACATTTGTGCTGTTAAAGCAAGGAGGAAGAGGAGGAGGAGACAGCACTCAAAGAACTTGGTACTCGGTAGATGAAAGGCTGGTGCAGGTGTAGCTTACACTTTCACGGGAACCCCGCAGAACTGCTTCCATCCCCGCGGGAACCCCACAGGAACTGCTTCCGTCCCTGCGGGAATCCCGCAGGATTCCCGCAAACCCCGTTCCCATGCAGCTCTCTATTCTGGACCCCCTGCCCCCCCTCTCGGCAGCCCTGTCACTGCATGCTGCCCAGTTACCACGGGGTTACCGCAGGAGCCCTTACCACCACCTCAGTGGGGTGGCGGTAAGTGCTCCCTGCCATATGGTCACTTGGTAACAGTTATCTTGCCGCATGGCTATTTTGGTTTTTTTTTTACCCGCTGCAGTAAAAAGGGCCCTGGCGTGTGGGAAAAATGGCCCCCGCCACTACCGCAGGGCCCTTTTTCCTGCAGCTTAGTATTAGATTGTGAGACCACTAGGGGCAAAGTACCTGTAAATAATTTGTAAACCACTTTCATTGGGTCACAGAAAGGTGGTATATCAAATGCATTACCCTTACCTTTTATCCATTTATAACCCCTCAGATGTAATTTCATAAGAGCCCCTTTCTATCTGCTTTGCACGCAGATATGTTTGATAAAATTATCTCCATGTAAGTGCCCGTGAACTTTAGTGACTTGGTCCTTACAAGGGAAAATCCTTTCATTAATCAAAACTGGTAAAAATGATCTAAGGGAATCATTTTTTATAATGGTGAGGATATATGCAAGTACTGATGTCTCCTAAGGGTCTGTGCTGGGACTCTCTGCAAAGAGAGTAGCTGGTAAAATACCAGCGTTTGCAAATGGTCAAAAATTACTCTGATAGTGAAAAGCTGGAAGGAGGTTCTCTCAAAACTGACTGGGTATCAAAGTGATAGAGGAGTTCAAGCATAGATAAATAGACAATCATAGAGCTACCTTTGCATTCTGTTTGAAAGTCAGAGTTTCTCAATCATGGCCCATGTCTTCTTTCATTATCTGTCATGAATTTGGATGATATGTTTTGCATGGTATATTTGTCATTATTATGGTGATCCTAATGCATCATGAGAATTAACTGGTGTTATGCCATTTTCAGTTCTCAATAATCTGCATCAAAAGATTAAATTTTCAAAGATTTTTTTTGTTCTTTTTATAAATCTATTAAGCACAGTTTTCCATAGGAGCTCAAAGACAGAATCAGCCGCTAGAGAGTCTGTAAGTCAGACATGAGAAGATGCTTCACAGGTGCACGTTGTAGCTTCAGCCCTAATAAAAGCTTTCAACTTACTTTAGCACTTTTGGGTGACATCAGCACTTTAATTATTCTTAATACAAATTCTTTTGTCCCAAGAAGAGGGATTATTCAGTGAAAATGAGAAACCAGTAGATAACACATTGAAATTCAGTGCTAATACATTCTTATAACAAAGCCTGCAACAAGAAAAGAAAATGGTACAAAATTATACCTAGTCCCATGGCAAGTGGGAAAACTTTCCCTGGTTCTGTTCAGGTGAGGTATTCTCACCCTTTGTCATAACTGTATGTACAGCAGAATAAATTTCTGCAAGGTTGACTCAGTGGAGCCGAATTAAGCCTCTTGTAGAAGGCTAACTCCTTAAGGAGGACAACGCTGAATATTTTTTTAATGAAAGCTTGGGGAATCTTGATAATGCTAAAAAAGAATGACAAGACCCTGATTTTGAGGATTTGTTATTAGATTTTCAAGATTTCCTCCTAACTATCAACCTGTGCAAATGAAAAACTAAATGTTCAGGGGTTTCTTTTTCTGAGCTTCCTCTTCTATGCAGTGGCAAAGCTTATATAAAGTCACAGCATGGGATCCCTGGTTTGCAAACAGTTTCAACTGGATCTGTGATGAGGAGTTTCTCACTTCCCCTAAAGCAGTGCTTCTCAGCCCTCTCCTGCCAGGAATATGCATGAGAGAAATATGTATATATTGCATATCCATTGTATACAAATCTACTCCATGCATGTTCCTGGCAGTAATCCTGAAAACCTGAGTGGCTAAGTGGGCCTCCAGGAGAGGGCTCAGAAGCATTGCCCTAAAGATATGCATTCAAGAAGAAAGTCAGTTTAGCTGTAATTTTCAGATATATGTACTAATCCCTTCTCATACAGCTAGTCACTTCCCTGGACTTACCTTTTGCTCTAGGCTATAATAAAATTGGCTTCACCCTTAGAAGCACAGTGAACTCTCCCTGCAAACAGCAAAAGTAATCTGAATCTGGGGAAACTCCCAAACATTGGAAAGTCAAGGAAGTTTCAAGGACAGTATGAGCTAGAGTCTTACCTTCAGGGACAAGAAGATTTAATATTTCTAGCTGGATTAGAGACTGTCATCTCTCCGTTTTTTGATGCTGGTTCTGATCATCTGTAAACTCGATTATTGCAATTTTCTCCTCCTTGTTCTCCCCATGTCCCAGATCCACTACTACTACTACTTAACATTTATAAAGCGCTACCAGGGTTACGCAGCGCTGTACAGTTTAACAAAGAGGATAGTCCCTGCTCGAAGGAGCTTACAATCTAAAGGACAAAAAAGTACAGTCAATCAAATTGGGGCAGTCTAGATTTCCTGAATAGATGAATAATGGTTAGGTGCCGAAAGCAACATTGAAGAGGTGGGCTTTGAGCAAGGATTTGAAGATGGGCAGGTAGGGGGTTTGGCGTATGGGCTCAGGGAGTTTATTCCAAGCATAGGGTGAGGCGAGGCAGAAAGGGCGGAGCCTGGAGCTGGTGGTGGTGGAGAAGGGTATTGAGAGGAGGGATTTGTCCTGTGAGCGGAGGTTACGGGTAGGAGAGTAAGGGGAGATGAGGGTAGAGAGGTAATGAGGGGCTGCAGATTGAGTGCATTTGTAGGTTAATAAGAGAACCTTAAATTGTATGCGGTACCTGATCGGAAACCAGTGAAGTGACTTGAGGAGAGGGGTGATATGAGCATATCGGTCTAGGCGGAAGATAAGACGCGCAGCAGAGTTCTCCAGTTGGTGTAAAACATGGCTATCAGATACTTTCAAGGAAAGAAAATATTTGACCATGTCACCCCCCTCTTCCACTATCTTATCAAATACTATTTAAGGTTCTTCTCCTCTGTCACCAGATTCAGCCTTCTGGACTCTCACTTTTCCTTGCAAGTTTCCTACACTCCATGGTGAACTCTTCAGTTTTCCCATCAGTGCCTTCTTCTTGACCCCTTCTATCACCAGATCCATTGGGAGGTCTTGCTTTAACATCAGATCCCATGTAGTTTGAAACAGTTTACCTCTTTATGTTAGATTGGAATCTTCCCTCTCCTCTTTCAAATTTCACCTTAAGGGTCTCATCAGCAAACCCATCCACTTCTGCTTAATTTACCTTGGTCCAGAATGCAGGGCACCACTGCACTGGAGTGAGTGCACTGACGTTCTCACCTGATGTTCTTTCCACCCCAGTTTTACCTTTATGTTTTATTATATCCGTTCATGCCCTTCACTCCCTCCTGTCTCCAATCACTGCCTTGTCTTTATCTTGCTTATTTTGTCCATTTCTGCCCCTTTCCCTCTATTTTCAATTATCTTAGATTAGCTTATTTTTCTACTAATAGGTAGAACATAAAAATAGCCATACTGGGTCAGAACAATGGTCCATTTAGCCTAGTATCCTGCTTCCAACAGTGGACAATCCATGCTACAAGTACCTGGCAGAAACCCAATTACAAGTAACAATCCATGCTACCAATCCCAGGGAGCAGTGGCTTCCCCCATGTCCAACTCAATAACAGACTATGGACTTTTCCTCTGGAAACTTGTCCAAACCTTTTTTTTTTAATCCAGATACTCTAACCACTGTTACCACATCCTCCAGCAATGAGTTCCAGAGTTTAACTATTCTTTGAGTGAGAAAATATTTCTTCCTATTTGCTTTAAAAATATTTTCATGTGATTTCATTGAGTATCCCCTGGTCTTTTTTCTTTTTGAAAGAGCGAAAAGTTGATTCACTTTTACCCATTCTACTCCACTCAGGATGTTGTAGCAAGGGCGTAGCCAGACAGCAGATTTTGGGTGGGCCTAGGCAAGAAGTGGGTGGGCACAAAGTGTTCTCCCCCACCCCCCCATGCCAAAAAAAATATCTCAGCTGGTGGGAAAATGCTTCTCTCCACCTTGGTAGCATGGGCTGAAAACTGAGCATGCACAAGTGCCGGTATCTTGGAGAGTAGCGTTTTCGTTACCATCAGGGAGAAGTCTTCAGCTGGCAGAGCTTGGGATCCCTACCAGCTACTACTAAACATGTGCTACTGTTGGGTGGGCCTGAACCTTAAGTGGGTGGGCCCCGGCCCACCCAGGCCCACCTGAGGCTACGCCACTGTGTTGTAGACTTCAGTCATATCCTCCCCTCAGCTGACTCTTTTCCAAGCTGAAGAGGTTTAACCTCCTTAGCCTCTCCTCATATGGGAGGAGTTTCATTTTCTTTATCATTTTGCTCGCTCTTCTTTGAACTTTTTCTAATTCTATTTTATCTTTTTTGAAATGTGGCAACCAGAATTGAACACAATACTCAAGGTGAAGTTGCACCACGGAGCAATACAGAAGCATTATAATATTCTTGGTCTTATTTTGCATTCCTTTCCTAATAATTCCAAGCATCCTATTTGCTTTTTTGGCTGCCACCACACATTGGGCAGAAGATTTCAATGTATAGTCTATAATGACACCTAGATCTTTTTCTTGAGTGCTGACTCGTAAGATGGACCCTAGCGTCAGGTAGCTATGCTTCGGATTGGCCCATATTGACTAACTAGGTTAGAAACTATGTGAGAGGTGATAAAGGGTAATGGTAAACAAAGGGCTTTGTTTACTAAGGTGCGCTAGCTTTTTTAGCACATGCACAAAATTAGCTCACACTTACTGTGTAGGTGCCCACAGGAATATTGTGGGCGCGTACACAGTTAGCGCGCGCTAATGGTTAGTGCACTTTAAAAGCACTAACGCACCTCTAGTGCGGCTTAGTAAATGGGGCCCATAGTTTGATAAAAGAATGTTACCAGTGGGTTGGTGCAGGAATTGGTTCTAGTCCAGTTCTTTTAAATGTTTTTACAAGCAATCTGCAGTGGTGATATTGTGGAAAGTCTGCCATTGCATAGACACCCTGAAAAGTGTAGAAAACATGAGAAAGTATCTATAAAATGCAAGTTGTAAAAACCCAAGGGGATGAAATGCATCTGTGCACAAAACAAAAGAGGAATCTGGGGATGACTGTTTTAATGACTTCAAGGTGGCCAGAAAGGTAGGTAAGGCAATGTCAAAAATCAAAAGGATGCTTGAGTGCACAGGGTGAGCAATAGTCAACAGGATAAAGGAGATGATATTGCCTCTGCAGAAGTATCTGGCAAATCTCATGTGTGTACAGCTCAGAGACTACCCTTTTAAAAGCAGATGGAAGTTGTTCAGAAAGCAGCTACCAAAATGGTCGTCTTCATAAAACATATGTTTATGTTTATTGAAGTTCTGTATACCACGGTTTACAGTCTAATTATTTAAAAAAAGAATAAAAGTAGGATAACAATTGTGCTGAAAGAGCTTACAAGTACATAGAATCTTTAAGAGAGAGGGAGGGATAGTAGATGGTATGGATGGGCAGACTGGATGGGCCATATGATCTCTCTGTCTTCATGTTTTCTCTGTTTCTGTGAATAGGAGATTTGCATCTTGGGAGTACTGTGCACATAGTAGGGTATGAACAATCAATGTATTGAGTAGTGAGGCTGGCTGGCCAGTCTTCATTGCCTTAAATGTTAAAAACAAATATTTTGAACTTTATAACCTACAGGCAATCAATAATCCTCTTTAATAAAAGGAGTAATGTGATCAGTGACTTTAAGATATTTTTTATTTATTTATACACAATTTTTACAATTATAACAAACAATCCACATTAACAATAGGCAGGGCTATACCAAATATATGAATTTGATTCAATTCAGCCCCAAATATATTAATTGTATTCAGCTGAATAGTGATTTAAATTTGAATATGAATAATCCATGGTTCTACTGTGCTAAATCCTACTGAAATAAACACTTGATCTCTGATTTCATGTTGCTTCTTTTTATAATTTATTACATGAAAGCTCAACGACCATTATTCATATTCATATTTTTCATTATTGGTATTCGGCAGAATAGTAAAATATGCTATTTGGTACAGCTCTAAATAGGTTTGCCCAGAAAATGGGATAATACTAGGAAATAACTAGACTATGGCAATGCAGCATATGTAGGGTGCAAAGAAAATATACTGAAATCGCCACAAACCGTTCAAAACACAGCAGCAAAGCTGATTTTCAAAAAATCAAAATATGAAAGAGAAACCACATTGCTCACAAAGCTACACTGGTTCCCAATCAAGGCCAGGTTACTATTCAAAACTAGAACCCTCATTTTCAAAAAACTATATAGCATGGCTCCTGACTACATGGTAGACCTGATCGAAATATCACCAAGAAATGTAAGCCCAGCTGCCAGAAACCACCACCTACCCAAATGTAGAAACACAATCTACAAAACCATCTACACAGCTGGTTTTAGTTACCTGGGTTCCAAGTGGTGGACTTCAACTCCCAAGATCACACGAAACATCACAGACCATCTTTAGTTCAGAAAATAATCGAAAACTTACCTATTCAAGAAATTTTATGGTTAACTGCAAGCATTATGGAAGATCCAATCTAGTCAGATGATCCAGTCCAGTTTGTAACTGTAAAGCAACACTGTAATCGACCTTTGTTTATCAAATGTAAGCCACATTGAACCGAAACTTGTTTTGGATAATTGTGGGATAGATGAATGAATAAAGAAATAAATAAACTCAAAAAGAAAAAGGAAATAATTCTAACAAAATATCAATTATCCCCTCATGGTCCCCCAAATCGGGGGATCCCTTAGCAATATATAGGAGCACTAAGGACCTCTTTTATCAAGTCATGCTAGCAGCTCCATGTGCAGTAATTCCGACAAAGCCCATTGCTGCGCTGGAACTGCTACCGCGGAAAAGGCCCTAAAGTAGGTAACAGTTAACAAACAAAAGCTTATAGTGCAGGATCAATCATTTACGCCTGTAAATTAAAGACAAAGAAATCACTCTTCTCATTAATATCACTGTCAACCTGTAGGAAATTTAGGGGACTTTTCACTAAGCTGGGATATAAAGTGGCCTGCGCTAGTTTTGGTGCATGAAATTGGCGCACACTGGGCCACTTTTTACTGTGACAGGAAAAATAACTTTTTAAAAAAGGGGCAGTAAATGGCCGTGCGCTAATATTAAAAATCATTGTGCGACTATTTACTACCTGACCTCTTACTATCACCTATTTAATAGGCAGTAAGGGCTCATGAGCTAACCCCGTGGTAATCGAGCAGCATGTGGCAAAGTGGCCACACTGAAAATGACTGCCGGGAACACCCTCCGTGGTAGAAAATAGAAAATTATTTTCTACCGCCGGAAACTGCACACACCTTCAGAACTACCGCCAGGCTCCTGCGCTACTCCGGTGGTAGGGCGAGTTGGTGCATGTTACCTGCGCAGTAGCCCTAACACACCTTTGAAAAAGGGCCCCTTACTATCAAGAAACAATTAACAGATCAAAAGTCAGTTCTGAGTCAAGAATGACTCCTAAGATCCTCAGGGAAGATTGGAAGGTGAAATCGTAGTCATTGATTTTAGGTGCCATTGTTGGTATATCACGGCAATCAGTAATCCACACAGAAACACATTTTTCCTGCTTAAATGTTAGATAATTAGTTTCAAGCCACTGAGCAGTATGTGAAAGGCAGTGGCTCAATAGCTGAAGATCTAAAGCATTGGAGTAACAAAATACAGTAGCTGGATATCATGAGCAAACATGAAGAGACTAACTCCTAATGATTGAATGAGTATAATTAGGGACTAGGAAAATGATTAAAAAATAAGAACAGACCTGTAGACACGTAATCCCTGTCTGAAAAGTAGGAAAGGGAAGAAATGGAAGAGTCATTTAAATTCCTCTAAGATATCAATGCACAGTAAAGAGGCCTCTTTCAAAAGAAAGTGGTTGCTGGAATGAGGGGTCATTGGATGAAGGTGCAAGGAGATATGCTCAGGGGCAATCTAAGCAAATCAGGGGAGGCCCAGTGGTATCTGATGCCCTAGGCAAACCTTCAGCCATATGGCCCACCCCACCCCAGAGATAGCTCAAGGCCCTACTCACTTTCTCCTTAGTCCAACAACCCTCTTTCCCCTCTCTACTCCCCACCCAGGTGGTCAGTAAACCCCTTTCCTCTCTCGCCCCCCTCATCTAGGTGACCACCTTCTCCCCTTCACCTCCTTAATTGCCACCCCCTAGTTCCAGTGTTTCTCCTTCCCTTCCCTATCCTCTTCGCCTGGTTCAGCATCTTTTCTCATCTTCCCTCACCACGCACCATGCCCAGAATCCACCACCCCTGCTGGCACCTTATCTTTTACAGGTTATAACAAAGTATACAACTTCAGCATGGGCCATTTAAGTAGAATCTTGTGCTTTCCTGCTGCATTTCCTGTCAGGGGGAGGGCAGGACACAGAGGTGCTTGAGTGTTAGCCTCTACTGATAGGTTCCACACCTGCGCTGAGTACATTTGCAGCAGCCAGGAAGAGGTAGGGTGGCAGCAGTGGAAAGGAATAAAGGGTGGAAGATGAGGTACCGCTGTACTAGTGCACCATTGGTCTCCATATGTTACTATCCTAGGCAGATATCTAGTCTGCCTAGTAGCAGAGCCAATCCAAAGGAAATGATTGAACCAAGAACATTATCTGAATTCAAGAAAGCATGATCTCTGATGGAGAAGAAGGGATTGTAGATTTGAGTGGTTAATGGAGATGGGCAGACTGAATAGGCTATATTGTGTTTTTCTGTTTCATGTTCTCTGTTTTTATGTTTTCATGTAGTTTTCATGTAATGTGCACAACATTTAACCACTCAATGGGAGGAGGAAGGGAGATTGTAATAATGAGAATTTCTTCTAATTCTGAAAGTTAGAGAATATTTTTGAATATAGTTTTAATGTGGTCAATATTCAGTGACACTTATCTAGGTAGAAGCATCTCCTACCCAGATAAAGGAAGGGAAATGGGACTTGATATACCGCCTTTCTGTGGTATTTTGCAACTACATTCAAAGCTGTTTACATATATACAGGTACTTAAGTGTCACTCTCTAGGAGCAGTCACTAATTTTCAACAGCATTACCTGGATAATGAGACTGAAAATTTCCACCAACCACCCTGGTGCTATCCAGATAGTGCTGGGGCAATTAGGGGTGGAGCTAAGGTGCAGGTGGGAGTTACCCAGTTAGTAATGATATTCAGTTCACTAATTGGATAGCTATCCTGATAAGGTTAGGTTAGCAAAAAAAGGGAATCCGGGTAGTTATCCATGTACCAGTCTGAATATCACCAATATCCAGATAATATCCTTCCTTGAAATGATGGCAGCTCTAGGATTCGCTCAAGTGATCAAATCTCCAACCCATGAAAAAGGCCATATGCTAAACTTGGTGTTCGCAAAAGGGTAGACATCTTTGAACTCAAGATCATTTTATGATCGCATTCTATTAAGGACTACCAAAAACAGAAGGGCCCAATCAAAGTTTGGAAGGAATTTCAAGGCATGAAAAATCTGACTTTTGATAACTTCCTAGAGGCCTTGTTCTACCCCCATGTGGATGACAAGATGATGAGAGTGTTAAAACAGGCTGATATCTGGACTGCACGCTTAACAATGGCATTGGAAAAAACAGCCTCTCTAAAGAAGGTCCTATACTCTGCTCACAAACAGGCCTATCTGAAAGAAAATGGCTCAAATCTTACCTAGACGAAGAAATGCTCAACTGTAAGAAACACATGGCAATGTACCAGCAGGGCTTAACAAATGCCAAAAAACAATATTTCTCTCAACACATTGAATAAGCTGCAAATTCAAATAAGCAGCTATTCAAAATAGCAAACAATCTACTGCAAACCCCACAACAGAACCATCCTTCCCATTCACAACTAACCAGCAATGATTTTGCCACATACTTTGCTAACAAAATTAAAGGTTTCCATCAGGACCTACATACAGACAGTCCCATAAAAACTCTCACCAGCTGACTAGGAGAACATTCCCTCTCTCCCACCATGCACAGTCATCTGGGACATTCAAGGAGGTCACAGAGGAAGCTCTTGAAAACATTCTGAAAGTTCTACAGCTGACAGCCTGCACTCTTGACCCCTGCCCAGCAAAGATAGTATTTTGAGCAAGCACATGCCTCATTGAAGGTGCCACAAAAATTGTTAACACCTCTCTTGTGGAAGGGCAGCCACCAACAATACCAAAAAGAGCTGTGGTGTGCCCCTTATTTAAAAATAGCTCCCTTGACCAGGAAAAGCTTGAAAAATATAGACCAGTCTCTAATATTCCTTTCTTGGTAAAACTTAGAGGACAGTCTACATTTTTTTTGTTACATTTGTACCCTGTGCTTTCCCACTCATGGCAGGCTCAATGTGGCAATGGAAGGGTAAGTGACTTGCCCAGAGTCACAAGGAGCTGCCTGTGCCTGAAGTGGGAATTGAACTCAGTTCCTCAGGACCAAAGTCCACCACCCTAACCACTAGGCCACTCCTCCACTCCATTCAACTCAATGATTAGCTAAATGAAAGTAATTGGCTAGACCCGTGCAAATCTGGCTTCAGACTTGGGTATAGAACAGAGACAGTTCTTGTGTCCCTTCTCAATGATCTCCACAGAAATTGTGACAGGGGATCTGCCTCAATACTAGTGATGCTGGATTTCTCAGCAGCCTTTGACACTGTAGATCATAATATCATGCTTATGAGGCTGGCAGAAACGGGTATCAATGACACAGTATTTACATGGTTCAAATCCTATTTGTCAGACAGACAACAATCAGTTCATTTCTAACAACAGCACATCATTAGCTTGGGCACTGAACTGGGGGGGCTCCACAGTAACATAGTAACTTAGTAGTAGATGACAAATAAAGACTTGCACGGTCCATCCAGTTAGCCCAACAGCATAAACTCATTACATATGGTATGTGATACGTCATATGTATTCCTGTTTTAACACTCTCATCAACTTTTCATCCACATGGGGGTAGAACAAGGCCTCTAGGAAGTTATCAAAAGCCAGATTTTTCATGCCTTGAAATTCATTCCAAACTTTGATTGGGTCCTTCTGTTTTTGGTAGTCCTTAATAGAATGTGATCATCATGTCTGTCTGTATTTTTAGATTGTAAGCTCTATCGAGCAGGGACTGTCTCTCTGTGTCAGGTGTTCAGTACTGCGTGCATCTGGTAGTGCTATACAAATGTTAATAATAATAACAATAATAATCCAATAATAATCTGTGCAATCTGGTCTAATCACCTCTATGAACTTGGGCAATCAACAATAAATGATCAATAAGGAAATTTAAAACTTACCTGAAACGAAAGGCTCCCTCCCAGTTTCAAAATGTCTGTGATTAAGCCAGGCAAAATTTCCAATGTCACTGGCAGACGCCATCCATAAGATGACTTAGCATGACGGCATTATCCTTCAGCATCTCTGAATCAAATCATTCACAGATCACACCATCAATTCCAGCTTCCGTCACGCCTAATAGTCTCTCAAAGCACCAGCACTATTCAAAAGCATGTTTGTTTGATATTTATTGCACTGTTTCCTTAATTTTAACTGACAGACCCCCTTACCATTCTTCTAACGTTTGGAGATCCCTTCATACTGTGTCCTATTTTATTTAGTTTCTACCTCAAGCCTCTGGCTGTGCTGCTTTGGTTGATTGTCACAGAATTCTGTATCTATGCTGATGATGTGCTACAACTCATTCCCACTGAACTACATCTACCCACAGCTTTGAATAAACGGACTGCCTGTCTAACTGCAACTCAGCAATGGGCGAAAAACAACAAACTTTGCCTGAACCCAAGCAAAACAGATTCTTTGGGTACCTAACACAAGTGGAAAAGTACCCAACTTCAAAATACCTTTTGGGAAGTATGAACTGCCCCTAAAATCATATGTTAGGAATCTTGGGATGCTGCTGGACTCATTCAGTGGTGTAGCTACGTGGGGCCTGAGGGGGCCTGGGCCCCCATAGATTCCAGCCTGGACCCCCCCTCCTGGCGAACCTGCCCCCGCCACCGCCTACCTTCGCTTTTGCTGGCGGGGGACCCCAATCCCCGCCAGCCGACGTCCTTTCCGTCCTGCTGAGAGAAAAAAGTCTTCTTCCGGCTGTTGCATGCTGACGTCCTGCACGTTGTACGTGCGGGACGTCAGACTCAGAGAACAGTTCTGCTCTCTGAGTCCGACGTCCTGCACATACAACGTGCAGGACGTCAGCATGCAACAGCCGGAATACTTTTTCTCTCAGCAGGACGGACAGGACGCCAGCTGGTGGGGATTGGAGTCCCCCGCCAGCAAAAGCGAAGGTAGGCGGCGGCGGGGGAGGGTTCGTGGCAGGAGGGGGGTCGACGAAGATGTGGGGGGGGGCGGCAATGGTGGCGGTGGGGGGGCTAAAATGTGCCCCCTCCCCTCGAGCTCTGGACCCCCCTCCCACGAAAGTCTGGCTACGCCCCTGGACTCATCACTCACTCTGATCCCTGAAAATTCAAATACCTTTAAAAACTGTCTCTATTGCCTGCTGCAACTACGAAATCTCTCTCCGTATATTGAAAAGATGAGTCTGACCACAGTGGTCCATGGCTGCCATAATAATATCATGACTAGACAACTGTAATGCCCTGTACACTGGTCAAACCAAAAACAGCTTTCATCAGATTCAACTAATTCAGAATGCTGCAGCCTGACTGATAAAAGGCTGCAAGTAGCTTGGCCACATCACACCCTTCCTGAAAAGACTACACTGGCTACCAGTACCTTACAGGGCTAGATTTATAACTCTGTGTTTGATTTTTAAGGTCCTCAAACAAAATGGGCCACAGAGCTTAAAGAATAAGTTAGCCCTCTACACATTTTTGAGACTTCTAATGTCCTCTCAAGGAGCATCACTTTCTGTACCCTCATCAAAAGAAATTGTATGATGTCATACCTTCCAATGAGCCATCTCAGGAGCAGCCCCCACACTCTGGAACTTATCCCAGAGGGGCAACATCTAACTCGAGACTGCATCCACTTCAGGGAAGCAAGTGAAAACCTGGCTCTTTTCTCAAGACTTTAATACATAGGGTGACTGACTATACACTCACTCTGCACCTGGACTAGCTTGCTGCACACACTGTAACTTAGACCAGTTTCTCATATCTTGTGTACAAAGATTTTTGTCTTGAATTTAGCCACCCATCTATTTATCCCAATTGACTCTATACTATCCATCTTGCCCCATCTATATATCTGCACTTGGCCCTTCAGCTACAAAGAAAAGTATTAGCATCATGTCTATGCAATTTGAATGTTCTATTGTGTTGCTTATTAGGAATTTCATTGGAATGATGCTGAAATCGTATTATATCAATGTTATCTGAATATTCTTCTATGATGTCTATTATGGTACTGTTTGTATTGTACTGACATCATATTTCCAAGTTTACATCATTTATTATATTTATGTTTATATTTGGTCATTTTACTATTTTTATGTTGTTAACAAAATTGTAACTTTTATGTTAAACTGAACCTGCTATACACCACCTTAGGCGAATCTGTCCATAATAAATAATTAAATAAAAGTACTGTTGGCCCTTTTATACCCACACATTTAATACTGGTATGTAGGTACAATCCAACGTTGAATATCCAGGCATTAAAAAAAAATGCTGATGGCTGCAGGCTGTTGATGAGTTATGTGTCTATTTTTCCATATATCACCAAACTTTACTTAGTGATGCTATTATTTCTTTGCCATTTCTGAAAAATGTAACTGTTCACCTGCTGAATTTTTGTTTTCTAAATCTAATGCTAAAGTTACATGTGCACAATTAACAACATTTCAACTGTGAACAATGTGATTACAATTCACTAGTACGCATTCATCCATTATTTAGAAATAGAAAAAATGACAACAGCTGAAGACTGCCAGGCCCTCCTTGTCTTTCATTGTATTTCCAACTGCAGTACTGCAGATCATACTTTATCTCTTAGTTTAAGATGAAGAAACCCTCTATAACTAATGTTAAAAGTTTGCTTTATTTATATACCTGGCATACCTGAACGTAATGTAGCCCAGTGGTTAAAATATATTTTTTTATTTACCTCGGGGGGAGGGATAAGAAGATATCCAGTGACACCTGTGGGTGGGGGCTGCGTGATTTGACTCCCATCATAGTCCTTCCACATGTGCTGAAGATTTGGGCTGGGTGGAGCATGTTCCAAGTCAAGGGAGGCTCATTGCAGGATGGGGAGGCAAGGCAGGAAAGGCCCAGGCTGTGGAGAAACTCGGGACTGGGTCAGACAGTCTCTGTGAATGCTTGTGATGTCATCATGCATGTTCAGTGCTGACATCACAGGATTGCACATGTGCAGAGGTCCCATTTTCATCACGGGACTGGAGAGGCTGAATTTTAAAGTTTTAGGGGGTACAAAGGCTGAAATAATTTAAAATAAAATGGCCTCAGGGGCAGGAGGAGCCTGGAGAGTGGGTGTTGGATAGTGTAGCGTTGATTGCACAGTTTGTGTATGTATGATCACATGGAAAATGGCCCAAGTGATGCTGGGAACTCAGGAGGGGCCAGAGAGAGCCCACAACCATCTGAAAATGGCGCAAATTTTCGCTCATTTTAAACCTTTATTTTAAACCTTTATTTTAAATATATTATTAAAAGTATTTAAAAGGCTCAGACAGTATTAAAATTTAAAGAATGAAGGTGTAAGGAAATAGTTTAGGTGTGCTGTGATCTTCTTTTGGGAAGATTTAGTTTTAAAATGCTGAAAAAATGTCACTTTCCCGTTTGGGGTTTAAATGGGACTTAAAAATTCAAATTTTTACATTCATGTTTAGAATGCATGGCTGTAAGGTGTTATATAATGTTAAAAAGTAAAAACAGAAGCAGTGGCTAAGATGGCAACCAGGCTGTTTGCAGTGCTCTTACTAGTTGGAGGGATTCTCTTTGTACATGTTTTTCCTGCTCAATTACGCCTCATACCAAGAGTAAGGGGAAGGTGCAGGCTGTTCCGTCGCCAGTCGCGGTATCTTCTCTGCCCCAGTCAACCCTCCAACAGATGTATGAGCACCATGCTGCACACTCCCAGCTATAAGACCGTAGTGAGAGCTCTGCATTGAGGTCTGGCGGAAGAGATCTGTCCTCATTGTGGCATGACATCTCATTATACCCCCTCCCCCAGTAACTGAGATTCCACCTTGCTCAGCTGCATGTGGGACCAAAATTACGATGGCTTCATTAGCGGAAGTCACTGGGCGTAGCGATGAAGCTTGTTTCCCTGAAGAACTGGCTGTACTGGGAAATGTTGGGATCGCCAAAAATTTGGCGATCCCAGAGGTAGTAACACTGGAGATGATTTGGGCGGCCATTAAGAAGCTAGATATGACATTGGAAAAAACTGTGTTGGATACTACAGCTCTTGTGAGTAAGGTGGACATTTTATCACAATCTCTGGAAAAAAGTTCAACAAGAAAGCTCAGAGCAAATCTCACAGATTAAGTTGGAAGTTAATAATCTTAAAGATGTTGTTTCTACATTGATCAAAGATCAAAAGAGTGCTCATAGAAAAATAGAGCAGTTAGAAAATTTTAGTAGGAGACTGAACTTGAGAATGTTAAATTTTCCCAAAGTCTTGGGCATGACTCCAGTGGATGTGTTTAAAAAGTTTCTTATGGAAAATTTGAAAATTCCCTTAGAAGCCATTCCCCCTTCGAATAAACTATACTACTTACCAGTTACCCCAAGAAAGACAGTGGTGGGGGGTCAGCCCATGGAAGATCAGACTTTGGAAGATCAGATTACATCTAGGCCTCAGGTTCAAGGCCAGCCTCAGATGGAAGGAAATGATTTGCATAACATTTCTGCTATTTTGGAGAGTTCTTTTTTGGATATTCAAGAACGAGCTACTCTTTGAATTTGACAATGCAATTATATTTTTAAAACTCTGCTTCTCAATTTTGTGGTCAGAAAGTTTGGTTATATCAAGATGTAACAAAATCTACTCAACCAAAATAACCCCCAATTGTGGCTGCTGGCTCTGCAGGCTCCTCCCATCTCTTACGATACTGCCCCTGCTTCGCTCCAGGGGCAGTGACATAAGAGATGGGAGGAGCCTGCAGAGCCAGAGGAAAAGTGGGCGGGCAGTGTGTGTGCGCTTGGGTGGGTGGGCCAGAGCTGAAATTGGGTGGGCCTGGGCCCAGGCCCACCCGTAGCTATGCCCCTGAGCTGTGGTGGTATCTGGGGTTTCGATGTATAGATTGAAGTCTCCCATGATTACCAGCCTAGGGTAATTCAGGGTCACTTGAGTAATCAGGTCTAGGAGTTCTTGCACAAATAATGTGTTGTTATGAGGTGCTCAGTATACCATGAGCAGCCAGATTGATTTCTCCTCTTCAAGTTGGATTAAAAGAGATTCTGATTCATATAGCTGGGGATGGATATTCTGCGCAGTCTGATTGTATCCTGAATCAAGGCTGCTACCCCTCCACCCCGTCTTCTTCGTCTTTGTTGATGTTGGATGTTGAAACCTGTTGGGCATAGGTCAGCCAGTGGTAAACCCCCACTTTCATCTAGCCAGGTTTCACTTATTCCTAGGATGTCAAGATGCTGTTCATGTATGGCATCATGGATCATCGAGGATTTCTTTGCAACTGATCTGGCATTCACCAGTCCTATAGTTTGTAAGGGTGATCTGGGGATGCTGGTGGTAACTTTAGTGTGGCAATGAGGTGATCTTTTAAGTACTGTTATGTAGGTGTTTGACCTCTTGCACTTTTGCCTTCTCTTTGGTTGGTGGGGATTATGGTTTCCTCTCCCACACACCACTGTGATCCTCAAAGTCTCGTGGTCTACTAGAACAAGGCACATTTTTTGTGTCAGAAGCTAGTTAGGCAAAATTTCACTGGGTGGCACTGCAGTCCACCCTGTGGAATTTACCCTGTGGATCAGCAATCTTACTAGTTGGTAATGCAGGGTTAAGGCTTTAAGTAATCTAAAAGAACTGACCTTTTCAAAGTTGTAAATTCAGAACCAGGCCTGTGAGATCAAAGGCTTTCAGCAATAGAGAAACAAATGGCTGTACTTAGCACTTCTATGTGAATTTCTTTGGAGACTTAATGCAGAGGGGGTTGATGGTTGACTTTAGTTTTAAGGAATCTAACAGGTTCAGAATAGTTAAAATAAAACTTTAACTCACAGATTACAGGTATGAACTTTATAGTTTCTGGTTCTGATATCCTTGGATGGTCCAATTGATGCAGGTTGCTGTAGGCTTTTTCTTTGTTGTCCAGGAGGAGGGTTAGATGTAAATATAGATCCAGCTCCAATCACAGGACATGAGAAGAATTATTTGTAATATGATGGGAAGATAAAAGTTTCATTTCTTCATCCGAAATAAATGAAAGAAATTCAAAGTTAAATTGAGGATTGGTGCCTCAATGCAGACTGAGCAGAAGTCAGTAAAAGTTTGGGTTGGAAATATACTAAAAGTGTATTATTTAATCTAAGTTGCAGAGCCTGATGTGAACCCAGCCAGCCACCCAGCTCCCATGAGGACAGTTCTACCTAATGTCCTCATTTTCTACCTACCTTGTCCAACCTTTTTCTATGGGGGGTCTCATTTAATCTTTTGTAACATTTGCAGGGTCAAAAAATGCCACCATAATATTTTGCCACGTTTTGTCAAATAGTGGCAAATCATGACAGTGTGTCATCCACTCCCCAGCTTTCACCCAGTCTCATTTTCGCTCATGTAACCCTACCCCCACAGCCTTCACCCAGTCTCACTCTCATTCATGTAATTCCCACAACCTTCACCCAGTCTCACTCTCACTCATGTAACCCCCCAGCCTTCACCCAGTCTCACTCTCGCTCATGTAACCCCCCAGCCTTCACCCAGTCTTCACCCAGTCATAGATCTCCCATATTTATTAAGCTTTAAAAGTATAAAAAAGAAGAAGTGGGCGCAAAGTCACAGTAGTGAAGATCAAGATAGGTAGTCTCTAGCAGAGTAAGGAACCACAGCGGTTTACACAAATAACCTTAGGTGGGCTATGAGGTTCCAGCAGTGAACAGACAACCTTTGGTGGGTTATGGCACTTTATCTCTGTTACGTCCCCCTCCTCCACATTTGTGGGATGTGGCACAGAGAAGATCCCATAGTCTGATGGAGGTTGCCTGTCTTCACTTCTGCAACCTCAACATCCGAGGAAGGCTGCTGTGTTAACGGCTGTGGCTGATGGCTACAGAAGGCAAGTTTTAAGGACCACATGAAGGGAGGGAGACTGGATGAGTAATGCTAGACACATGGAGTGAGGAATCAAGGATAGATGGCAGGAGACAGGGGTGGACTGACAGTGATTTGGGCCCCCAGGCAGTAAAGATAATTGGGCCCCCAGCTGCTGTCCACCCTACCCTGCATAGCTTTCCCCACTGCTGTGCCACCCCTACCACTGGCCACAAGGTATGCACACACACACACACACCCAGCACAAAGGGGACCTATCTCAGAACTACAAACCAGGGCTGGCAGCCTATGGTTGTCTTTCAACAGCAGTGATAATGCAGAAAGCCAGCATATGTGCCAGGAAATGGCCTATTCTGCATGGGTTCCATGTTACCTAGGAAATATTCAGAAGCAAACTGACTAGGTTTTTGAACATGAGCATAGGTTTGCAGGCATTGTGCTACCTTTCTGTATTATCTCTGGAAGATGGTTGCTGGGTGCTCACCCTTGTCAACATTTCTGGACCAGGGGACCAGCCAGAGGAGAGGAGGGTAGAGAAGGGTAGTATAGGAGGAAGGTATAGAAAAGACTAAAGGACGAAGAAGGAGGACCTGTGAAAGGTATTTGGAAGGCTAAGAATGAGGAAGAGGACCTGGGAAGGTGCATTAGAAAGAGTATTGGCGTAGAAGGAGCTGCAGATCTGTATCTATTCACCTAAGTGTGACCCTTTGCTATATTGGGATCTATGAATGGAACCCTGAGTTGGAGAAGCCCAGCATGGAAAAAAAAGTCATGAGTCCATCTTACACTTGAGAGTGCCCTAATTTGTGAAATCTCAGTGTGGGGTGGAGCTGTTAATTATCATATAAGGGAGGACAATATTGTAGAATTTGTCCTTGGTAGCCTGTATTTGAGAACTTCTACACCCCCGCCAAGTGACCCAATGGAAAAGAGAGAGGGAGTACTACTGAGCCAACCCTGGCATTGGAGTGAGATCAGGGTCATTGTTGTTAATCCCCTTAGCCAATAGAGGAGCCGACCTGCGGACTGAGATTGGAGAGTCTTGCTGCAAACCAGACTCAAGGGTAGGGTGCTGGCTGCCCACGACTGGTGATTTCTTTCAGGATAAACCCTTAAACGCTTGAACAGTTAATGCTAGATCCAAACCTCTAATCGTAATGGTGTTATATCGGAGAAATTGACTGTGGGGTGTCATCTGGCTACAGGTCAGGCGAAACAGGAAAAGCTATCTGCTCTTGTGACTCTGTAAGATCAAGCCAGAGATGCCATCAAAATTGTATGCTGAGGACTATCATGTCAACCCTTACTATGTTAAATAAAGTTCAGTTGATTTTCTTGACTCTCCTGCCCACCATGTGGATCCTGGGTTGGAATCAGAGGGAAACGAAAGTAAGTAGTGCACACCCAGCTCCTGAACCCCAAGGTCAGCTCTCAGAGAAGACCAGAGAGTTTAACCTGGATAAATGAGAGGAGCAGGTTACAGACCAATTTTGATGGCCAACGTGGGGCTTGAGAGACTGCAGAAGAAAGGAAATTTTAGCTAAGGACTACAAGAGTGATTTTCCTTGTGGATTACAAATAATGGAGACCATTTCGTAGGCCTGGGATTTACAAACTTGGTCCCGGAGAGACAGAATATATCTGCCAGTGGAAATTCAAATTTTCTCACCTGTGCTGAGCTGTGCTAATGAACAGAGAAAAGCACACCAACAGTGAGTACCTGGGACAAGGGCAGGAGAAATTTGCTGAGTCATAGTAGTGGTGATTCCCGTGCCAGCCAGGGAAGGAGGAGGGCGGTGCTGTTCAGAGCAGCAGGCAGTGGAGAGTTGAGTGCTAGCTGCCATTGGACGTTGAGCTGAGTAACATCATTCATAACTTTCACAGACTGAGAAGCACACACATGAGATGGAAGTGTTATCCACGGGAACAAGTATGCTAGAGAAAGACTCAGAGGAAAGAAACTGTGTGTTGACTCTGCATGAAGCCGCAGAAAATCTCCTTTCTGAGGTGGCACATAGGATGCAAACCATAGTGGAGCTGACAGTTGAGGAGAGCGCAGCGGAGAAAG
Source organism: Microcaecilia unicolor (assembly GCF_901765095.1). Classification (NCBI taxonomy): domain Eukaryota; kingdom Metazoa; phylum Chordata; class Amphibia; order Gymnophiona; family Siphonopidae; genus Microcaecilia; species Microcaecilia unicolor. Next base: position 418,133,012 of record NC_044031.1, read on the forward strand.
ACCACTCACAAGAGACTGGAATGACATGTGGGAATGAGTCCGGTGGTGGTCAGTGAGTCTCCTTGACTTAGATACATTCTCATGGAAAGACCCTGAGAAGATGGACAGGCAAATGTTTGCTATAAGGATATTTGATCTTGGAAAAGCCACATCCTGAGTGGTATGGCTAGCTGTGACTGTGGAGTAGGGCTCTGGTCCCATTGCAACAAAATATCCAATGTGATAATCTGTGTGTCCTGTTGACAAATGGTATTATGAAAGGAAATGTTAATATGCTTTTTTATTGCATAAGAGACATCATGAGAATTGTGATAGAGAGATAACAATGATTATCAGTTCAATGTAAGTAATGATGAATATAAGTCATCACTGTTATATAAAGTTTAGTTATAAGATCTAACTGTTTGAAGTTACTCTGAATAACGATGATCATAAGGTTATGTTACAACCTGCATAGAGTTTAAGATGTCCTTGAGGGCAAGCGGTTCTTGGGTTGGAATCGGAGGATACCTGAAGTGAGTAGTGCACACCCAGTCTCCCGAACCCCAAGGTCAGCTCTCGGAGAAGACTAGAGAGCTTAACCTGGCTAAGTGAGAGGGCGGGTTACATAAGCAAAACTAATTGGTCAGTGTCCTTCCCACAGATGGAAAGAGAAAAACCCAATGCGATGCCACTGATTGACTACAATCCTTCTAAAAATGTAGAAAAAAAAAAGGATCTGTGGTGTCTGATAAATAACAATGAAAGAAATTCAAGAGGCAGTTGGCAATCACTGATAGTTTTATTGTGGATTGTGCTGAAATGTAAGTAACTTGCATCCAGCATGGTTTCCTTATTTAATGTTCTAGTAAAGGGTCATGGGTTTGGGTTGACATATATATAGGTGCTTCCTCTGTCCCTAGTGGGTTCAAAATGTTAGGTTTGTATCTGGGGCATTTGGGGGTTGTGACTTGCTAGGATCAGAAGGAGCTACAGTGGGAATTGAATCCAGTTCCCAAGTTTTCTCAGCTCATTGCACTAGCCATTAAGCTACTCCTCCACTTATAGGCCAATATACAAAAATATGTTTGTGTTCATGACAGAGCTAATGCATTTTAAAAGCATTATGCCAATTACACCAATTATGGATTTTAAGAGTTCTTTTAAAAATGTTATTTAACTACTGTGAACATTAATGCAAAGTCTATGCTAAGTAGGTAATGGGCTGTGTTATTATGCAAATCAGTTTATTGCCTATGAATACTCAAAAAGCAATTCTATAATGAGGTGTCCGCATGTATGCACCATTTGTGCATGCAAAATGTACAGAATAACAACACTTTTGTAGGTAAATGTACGCCTTTGTGTGCTAGTGGCAGCAAAGTGACTAAGCACTATTCTGAAAAGGCATATTTAAGTAGTAAAGCACAAATATCATATCAGAGGAGTGAAGTAATTCACAACAAAATTCAAAATATAATTCCACTAATTCCAGTGTGCTTCATGCTATTATTGTCACCTTATCAATTAAATACCAAATTCTGTTTAAACAGAGGAGGGAAAAAGTCTCAGAAATAGACGGATGCTAACCCACCTCAATTTTTGCAATCACTGGCTTTTGAAGAAACCGCCACAAAACTTTAATTCAAACTCTTACGGAGTTTATATTTTCTGTAAAAATATCACTTTTGTGTGGTAGAATAAAGGTCTCCACAGCGCTGTCCACTGTTTTGCGGAACCAAATCCCACTGCTTCGGGGGGTGATGACCTTCAAATATATTTCTCAAGGTTCAATGTCAACTCCCACACTGGGCCAGCATCTGGGGGACCTTTTTCTAAGTTACAGTAAGTAACATTTTACACAAAATATAAAAGTTAAAAACTGTAAGAGTTTGAATTAAAGTTTTTGGGAGGTTTTTTCAAAAGCCAGTGATTGAAAAGATTGTGACGTGTAACATAAATAGCACCTGTCTACTTCTGAGGCTTTTTTTCTTCCCTTTTTTAATAGAATTTATATTTAATTGATAAGGTGACAATAATAGAATGAAGCACACTGGAATTAGTGGAGTTATATTTTGAATTTAGTAGAAAAGCACATAAATGGGAGAAGTATGGGAAGTGCATGGGCATACTTCTCACATGCACAACTTACAGAATACTGGCATCCTTTTACTAAGGTGTACTAATGGACTTTATAGCTATGAGCTTCTTAGCATTTAGCACACACTATTCATTAGTACACGTTGAATCCGTTAGTGTACCTTACTAAAAAGACCTCACCGTAAGGTATGCACACCCTTGCCACATTTACACGACCAAAGTTACGCCAGGTGTATAAATATTAGGCATGCCAGTGCTGGGTTACACTAGTATCCCATAATGGTATCTGGGCACCCAGATAATGTTTTAGAAGAGAATCTCACTATGTAGCTTTGGGGCACCTAACAAGGGGTGCCCAGTTGTAGAACATTTACACAGACTTTCCACAGAGTAATTGTTTCTCACAATAACATCAGGACATAAGAGCAGACATACTGGGTCAAGACCAATAGTCCATCTAGCCCAGTATCCTGTTTCTAACAGTAGCCAAGCCAGGTCACAAGTACCTGGCAGGAACCCAAATTGTGGCAACATTCCATGCTATCAATCCCAGGGCAAGCAGCAGCTTCTCTATGTCTGTCTCAATAGCAGACTATGGACTTTTCCTCCGGGAAATTGTCCAAACCTTGTTTAAACCCAAATATGCTAACCGCTGTTATCACATCCTCCGGCAAAGAGTTCCAGAGCTTAACTATTCGTTGAATGAAAAAATATGACCTCCTATTTGTTTTTAAAATATTTCCATGTAACTTCCTTGAGTGTCCCCTAGTCTTTGTACTTTTTGAATGAGTAAAAAATCAATTTACTTTTACTCGTTCTACATCACTCAGGATTTTGTAGATCTCAATCATACCTTCCCTCATCTGTCTCTTTTCCAAGCTGAAGACATTTTGGGATCTGTGCTATTTTAGAGGGTGGAGAGTAGGCATGCCCAGTGCTAATCGATTACTGAGACTACATTGCCGCACACCAACCGATTAAATCGTGGTTATAGTGGGAGCCCTTAGCACCTAGTAAATAGGTGTTGGTAAGGGCTCTTGCACTAATGGCTACTTGTTAATTGAGAAAATTAGCATGTAGCCATTAACTGAAAAAATTGAAAATGTAGCCATCTAAAAAGGTATTAAAATGCATGTGTGAAACTGGGGGTGGGGGGTAGCCCTGAAAATTGGGATTAAATGTAAATAGAAACAGAGAAAAATAGAAAAATGAAGTCAGATAAAGAAAGGAATAGAATGGGTACACATGAATTGCTTGTTTACTCTTTCTAAAAGTACAAGGACTAATGGGCACAAAATGAAGTTACAAATTAGTACACAGAACAAACGGAGAAAATATTTCTTCATTCAACATTGCTTGTTTTTACTGAAAGGTAGTTTGCAAATGCTCAATAAACATACTTAAGTTCTGGAATTTGTTGCCAGAGAATGCAGCAAAAGTGGTTTACATAGCAGGATTTTAAAAAGGTTGGGAAAAATTATTGGAAGGAAAGTCCGTAAACTATTATTAAGGTGGACTTGAGGAACATCCACAGCTTATTCCTGGGATAAGCATCATCAAATCTATTTTGTTCTTTTTGGATCCTGCCAGGTACTTGTAATGGAAGATGTAAAGGATTGCTTTTTAACCCTGCTTTGATCAATAGTGAACTCTGAAATCTTCTGTCTTTGACCGAAAGTAACTTTCCTTGTAAATACAAAAACAAATTGGAAGATAAGAATTAATTTGGTATGCAAAGGGGAGGATGGTTCTTGTTTTCGGAAGTTCAGCCTGGCCACCTGGTCTTGGAAAGCATGTGACCACGTTCCCACAGTATGGCTTGTTTACCTAAACAGAGAAGCATTCTGTAATTTTTCTTAGCTCTGAACATGAGTTCTGAGCCTAATAAAAAGAGGAGTTTCTTTTAGTGAAATCAGGAGCTCATCTGTGAGTAACGTACGTACTGCGCAGAGGACTTGTTCCTGGTCTAAAAAGCTTCTGGATTTTGCTGTAACGGACCCCCCCCCCCAGCTGATGATGTAAGGACCAGTGATGATTGTATGTATAGTGTATTATTGCTTCTTTTCCAGGTCTAAGAACTCTTAGCATTGCTTAGATGTAGAGACCAGTGATGTAATGATCGTTTATATAGTTAATCATTGTGTGTATATAGCTAACCATTGTATATATCTTAATCATCGTAGATTTTAGCACCTCTAATAAAGGTTTCATTTATCTAATATGAATCCGAAAGAATCCACGGTAATTATTGAGTAGTCTGTGTCAGTGAGACAGGCTGTAAATCCATAGCAGTACAGTACTTGTGTCCTGGATTGGCCATTGTTGGAAATAGGATATTGTTCTTGATGGATCTTTGCTCTGTCCCAGTACAACAATGCTAATGTATTTATGTACAGTCTGCCCATCCATCTACAGTGAAACCTCGGTTTTCATTGACGTCGGTTTTTGTCGGTATCGGATTTTGTTGATTTTTTCAACTAGAAATTTGTCTCGGTTTTTGTCGGTTGCCTCGGATTTTGTCGAAAAAGAAAGATGTCCATCTCCCAATTTGTATCGGAAGATGGACGTCCTTCTCCCGATTTTGGGCATCCTCATTAATTGCCTCAGTTTTTGTCGGTTTCAGATTTCGCTGATTATTTTCGGACGGATTATCAACGAAAACCAAGATTTCACTGTACTATCCTATCTTCTCCCTTAAAGGTCCTATGTAGTTGTCCCAAGCTTCCTTGAATTCAGATAGTCTTCATCTCCATTACCTTCACTAGAAGGCCATTCCATGTATTCACCACCCTTTCTATAAAGAAGTACTTCCTTAGATTACTATTGAGTCTGGCCCCTTTTACCTTCATCCTGTCTCTTCATTCCAGAGCTTCCTTTCAATTGAAAAAGACTTGCATCCTGTGTATTTATGTCAGAGCATTTCCTGTACTTCCCAGGCACTATTCAGGTAGTGAACAAATGTGTAGATAGTTTTATAATTGATCCATATTTAGTTACCTGTTACTATGTACTGTGTGTATTCCATCTGTTTTTATGGTTCACTGTTCAATATTTTTCATGACAATAAATATTTTTAGTTTATTGTCTCTGCTTGCCTGGACTGACTAAGAATCCTGGTGGTTTGTGTGTTGGGTCTGTGAGTGCCTTCTAGGAACTGTGGGACCACTGGGAATGTGGCCCCAGTAACCTAGAAATCACTGGGGAATACCTTGAGAGTGGGAGACTCACCCAGAGGCAGTTGGGATCCAGTCTGTGGGAAAAGGATGCTAGTGTCGAGCACAAGTGACAGGTGCAGACAGACCTAAACTGTGCTTGGGATAGACCCTCTATGTGGCTGTGGGGTAGACCCTGGCGGGTGGCTAGGTGTTTCATGACAAATATCCAAAACTTTAGAGCGATCTTCTACTGGTTGAACAAGTCTGTATCCCAAGTGGGCTCACAGTCTAGGTTTTATATAAGGGACAATGGAAATTTAGGTGCCTTGCACAGAGTTACAAGGAGTTGCAGTGGGAATCAACCCCAGTTATCCAAGTTCTCAATCCACTGCACTCACCATTATGCTATTCCTCTGAGTAGCTATGATAGGCCCAGATGCACTAAACCTAACGAACCAGCAACGTGGTTTTTAAATTAGTTCTAGCCAGTTTAGCGAGCAAGGAGTAAAACGCTGCATGCACAAAAGGGCTCTCCAAGCTATTTTCCTATCACAGTAGTAGCTAATGAAAACACAATGCAAAGCTATTATAATGAGCTAATTACTATACAAATGTGCATGCAAGGCAATGCACAGCCGTTTTCCGATCAGATGCACAGAAGCAAACCCTACCTTCAGTACTGAAATCTTAATGTGAAGTCTGGATCTGTCGGTCCTGACAGTTCTTCATGCCCGCGCGCCCCCCCCCCCCCCCTCCGGCACCCGTGAGTCCCCGCCCCCCAGCATCTCCTTTCTCTCTTCTCCCACCCTGCCCCTGTCCAGCGATTCTCCTTCGCCCCCATCCCCCGCCACCCTTGGTGCTTTAAATCTTTAATTTACCTCCGTTCCAGCAGCTGCATAATTTGAAAGCCCTGCCCCATCACTAGCCTTCCCTCCCTTCGTGAGTTCGTTCTGCAGTCCCGTCCTCGAGGAAATGATGACAGAACATAAACAGTATGAATCATCCTTCAAAAACTTTAAACTTGCACTGAAGTCCTGGCTCATTATGCAAGCATTTCACCTGCACAGCTAAGAAGGTAGAGGCTCCTGTCAATTTTCACAGTTTCCACCCCTTTTCCATCCCCCCACAGTTCCCTCCTCCCCTTTCCCCTCTCTTGTCCCTTTAGTTCTTGTCTTTAGTGGTCTCTCTTTGTTGTTAAAACTGGGTTGACCTGCTGTGACTGATCTATCCGTTTCCTGTAAGAATATTGTATTTCCTTTCTATCTTTTTTTAAAAATTGTAAACTGCCCAGTTCTGCAAATCAGTTTGCGTGATATAGCAAGTTTTAATAAACTATAAACTAGGTTCTTTACTATACAGAAAGCCCTTGAGACCTTTTCTAGTGCTGACCTTAAGGGCAAAATTTATGCCACCACATGTGCTCTAGGTACTAGTGATGCAAAGGGAAAAATTGGTAATTCAATGCTTTTGTGTAATTGTTCTTTTACTTTGCCTAGGAATAATCTCAGAGAAATGAATAACAAACAAAAACCATTGAAGAGTCAGTATTTCCTAACACGCATAATCAGCCTCTGCACATAGTGAATGCTTAAACTTGGTGAAGTTCAGGAGAGAGAGAGAGAGAGAGAGAGAGAGAGAGAGAGAGTTCAGAAGTGGTGATGGTTGACACCTGGGCTTTTTTCAGAACTCATTTTACAAAATACTTTTTTCTTTACGTAAAAAAAAAAAAAAAAACCCAAAACCAAAACAAGCTGCAATTATTGAACTTGGCTTCTGCCCTTTTCCTTTTTAATACTTCTGAAAAGACAAAACCCCAACCATCCTCGCTGCCCCATTGCCAGCTCTGAGCCCTCATCTAATGTGCTTCCATGTGAACACTCTTTAAATGAGAAGTTACGGCTGCTTTTCTGATTGAAACAAACTAGTGTTGATTGCTGATCAGCCATCTGTAAAGGAGGGCATCTCAGGAAGGATATGAGCTAATGAAAAAATGGACCTGATCGGAAAATGTGATGTGCCAACCTGAGTGGCATGAGGTTATATCATTACAATGCAAAGGTAGATTGAGAATAAGTAACTTCCGTTTTAAAGATTAAATGGTAAATTTGCTATTAAATGTGAAAGGCATAAAATGGAATTAACGCTTTGAGGGTGTTAGCTGTGGTTAGATACACTCTGCAAACAGGACTTGCATCTTGTCACTTGCATTGTCAAACTGCATACTTCTTGTTGCAGCTCAATTAAGAATCCCGTAGAGGTATCAATTAATGGCAGTACTGAAGAAGCACTGGCCCTTGGCAGCTGCCTATCACCTACTTAAAATGCACATTTCTCTGTTCTTCTTTTTTTTTTCAACAGAATATTGCAGTAGGCAAAATATTGTTTGTGCTGAGCTGGAGTTTCACAGACTATTCTTACAAGCAAGATGTTGTTTGTAGGAGTTGTGTTATCTTTAGTTCCCCAAGCTATTTAAAAAAAAAAAAATTAACAAGATCATTATACATCAAATACAATTTGAATAAAGATACAGAACTTCAGAAAGTAATTCAAAATAACCATACTAATCCAACAGGTAATATTGTAACAAACTGAAAGGTGAGCTGAAAAATGGCTTGCGGTAGTGTAGGCGCAGGTTTGTGGTGTGCGCCAATCCATTTTACAGAACCTGTGAAAAGGTCTTTTTGGGGGGGCTGAAAATGGACGTGCGGCAAAATCAAAATTGCTGCACATCCACTTTGGGTCTGAGACCTTACCGCCAGCCATTGACCTAGCGGTAAAGAATTTGGGCAGTAATGACCTACGCACATCAAATGCCACTTGGCAAGCCTCCGATATGCGTGTCTGAAAATAAAAAATATTTTTCAGATGTGTGTATCAGACGTGCACCAAAAATGAAATTTCCACAAGAGCCATGTGGTAGTTGGGCAGTAACTCCATTTTGGTGTGCGTTGGGCGCACATATATGGTTACGCTGTTTAGTAAAAGGACACCTCAATTAATGTCAGACCATATTTGAGGGAGAAATCACAAATTCACATTTTAGAAGGATTATTAAGCCACAATTATTCAATAAACTAAAGAATAGATGCCATCTTATAGTAATGACTAAACTTTAAGAGGGAAAGAACCCCCTACATAACTATCACAGCTCTGCTACTCCTCTACCCTCTAGAAGAAACTGAAGTTGTGAGGGATCATAAAAACATAGGAACGTTGATCCAAAAAGATCATTGGTATGCCAGTGTCCTTTGCTTATCTTTCTTCCACCAGGTCTCCAAGACGCCTGTTACGTCTTCAGTTCATTTAGGGGTCCTTTTACTATGCACTAACATGAGGTTAAAATCCACTACCACAGGGTGCACTCAGGTGTCCCATGGTAGTTTTCAGATCAGCGTGCACTTCCCATGTGCTAGAAAATACCTTTTATTTTTTTTTAGTGCTGGGGTGTGTTTGGGGGCAGACAGTAGGCATGCCCAGCACTAATCAGTTAGTGCAGCTGCATCACCGTGTGCTAAGCAACTAGCGTGGGAGCCCTTATTGCCTAGAAAATAGGTGTCGGTAAGGGCTCCTGCGCTAATGGCCACGTACTAATTGGGAAATTAGTGTGTGACCATTAATGAGGGAAATAGGAAATGTAGCCATTTTACAGTCATGCTAAAAGTGGCCTCAACACACGTGAAACCTACGTGCTAGTCATAGTACAGGCCACTTTTTAGTGCAGTTTAGTAAAAGGGCCCCTTAGTGCCAACAATTCTAACTTTCCAGCCTTATTTTTTTGACTTCGGACGTTTGCATAGAGACAATTCAAAGTATTTTTTCTATTCATATTTACAGCTGTCTTGCATTGATAGGGGTAAATTGGAATTATTTATATCTGTCTGTTCTTTTTTTTTTAATTGCACCTTAGTATTTTCAGTCTTTACCAAAACCTCTCTGGAGGGATAGTCAGACTTTTCTATTTTGCCAGTATGCTTTGAAGATGCCTAAGCACAAACCACGTACTCCTGAATAACTGTCAGCTTCCTCTTATGAACTTGTTTAAAAACTGTTCTCAGTCTCCTTCTTTTTGAAAGATGGTAGATAAAAATTTCTAGAAACAAGAGGAAGCAGATCTGTTGGGATATTCAGGAATTCCATTTCCATTTAAATCTTTCAAGTGGTAAAATAGATTATTGTCAGAAAAATGTATAAGTTCAAGGTTAAGGCATCTCCTTTGATTCTCTAAGTTCTTCAGCTTGTTCTTTAAGTAAATATTATCTTTAACCAGAGTTTCTTACAGTCCTCTTGTTTTTCCATTTTAGTATACAAGTGTTTTGGTACAATCGTCATCAAGTTTTGGTTCAACTGCCTGCGTTCTCTCTGAATAAATAAAAAACACAAAAACAGAATCACAAAACAATACAATATCTGGCCTTTAAGGGACTTACTCAACCTCAAAATTGCATTCTGCATCTCCTTCAGTGTAAACTCTTCAGATCTCTCCGACTCGCATTCCTCCAGCAGACTCCGTTAAAGTTTTATGCCATCCAAGGTCTGCTGTTCCTCCTGAGCTACTAGGCTAGGCCATGGCCCCACCAATATGTTGCCCAAAACAGCATCAGCAACTAGAGGGCTTGGAGACAGTGCTGAAGATTGTTTGGTTTGGTCCCGCCAAACAAAAAGATAGTCTGCTGCCTCTGTTTCCACCTGTCCACTTATGCTTCCAAAAGGTAGATCACCCTTTCTGGGCATACTCCCTCTGTCTCCAGATCTGTTTTCGCTGCTTGTTCCACTACCAGTGACTCTGTGGTGACATCATCATCCATTACTAAGACCACTGATGATGAGTGGATTCATTGTTTGGCTGGACTCGTCAAAGATTCTTTCTGCTCTAGTGTCAGTGAATCCCTGTAATCATGAAAAGCTGAGGGCTTAGCTTTCTATCATTGATACCTCGGCAATCCCATCTAGCAGCTCAAACACAGTACACGACTATCTATGGCTGGAAGTGGAGAGTCAATGGGGGTCTGTGATATGGATTGTCATCAGGGGTTTGAGTTGTAATCGGGGGAGGGGAGTTAGGCTGGTTTGTTACAAACTAACTTTTTATTTGTTTAGGGCAGCAGCTGTATCCATATTTTAGCAACATTGCTTTGAAATAAAAATGTATTAAAAAACAAATTGAAGCAGCCTGAAAAAAAGCTGCAAACAACACATGAAACTAAACAAAATGAAACTTTTTACCTACACACCCCTAGTCCTGTCATGGCCAAGTGTTCTGTGATTTTTCCTTTGCATTTACCATTAAGATAACAATTCTGGAAATAAAGAAAACCTGCAGAATGGGGAACATACTCAACCTATCCACCCTTATTTGTAATCCCTGATTACTTACTGCACATGTATTAATTTGCTTCTTGAACTTATTGTTATATTCTGTACATTACTATGTTTTATAAAGGGCGATCAAGGAGGACAAAGCCGTAGCGGAGAAATTAAATGAATTCTTTGCTTCGGTCTTCACCGAGGAGGATTTGGGGGGGACACCGGTGCCGGAAAGAATATTTGAAGCGGGGGAGTCGGAGAAACTAAACAAATTCTCTGTAACCTTGGAGGATGTAATGGGTCAGTTCAGCAAGCTGAAGAGTAGTAAATCACCGGGACCTGATGGTATTCATCCCAGAGTATTAATAGAACTAAAAAATGAACTTGCGGAGCTACTGTTAGAAATATGCAATCTGTCCCTAAAATCGAGTGTAATACCGGAAGACTGGAGGGTAGCCAATGTTACTCCGATTTTTAAGAAAGGTTCCAGAGGAGATCCGGGAAATTATAGACCGGTGAGTCTGACGTCGGTGCCGGGCAAGATGGTGGAGGCTATTATTAAGAATAAAATTGCAGAGCATATACAAAAACATGGACTGATGAGACAAAGTCAGCACGGATTTAGTGAAGGGAAGTCTTGCCTCACCAATCTAATGCATTTTTTTGAGGGGGTAAGCAAACATGTGGACAATGGGGAGCCGGTTGATATTGTATATCTGGATTTTCAGAAGGCGTTTGACAAAGTGCCGCACGAAAGACTCCTGAAGAAATTGCAGAGTCATGGAATCGGAGGTAGGGTATTATTATGGATTAAGAACTGGTTGAAAGATAGGAAGCAGAGAGTAGGATTGCGTGGCCAGTATTCTCAGTGGAGGAGGGTAGTTAGTGGGGTCCCGCAGGGGTCTGTGCTGGGTCCGTTGCTTTTTAATGTATTTATAAATGACCTAGAGATGGGAATAACTAGTGAGGTAATTAAATTCGCCGATGACACAAAATTATTCAGGGTCGTCAAGTCGCAGGAGGAATGTGAACGATTACAGGAGGACCTTGCGAGACTGGGAGAATGGGCGTGCAAGTGGCAGATGAAGTTCAATGTTGACAAGTGCAAAGTGATGCATGTGGGTAAGAGGAACCCGAATTATAGCTACGTCTTGCAAGGTTCCGCGTTAGGAGTTACGGATCAAGAAAGGGATCTGGGTGTCGTCGTCGATGATACGCTGAAACCTTCTGCTCAGTGTGCTGCTGCGGCTAGGAAAGCGAATAGAATGTTGGGTGTTATTAAGAAGGGTATGGAGTCCAGGTGTGCGGATGTTATAATGCCGTTGTATCGCTCCATGGTGCGACCGCACCTGGAGTATTGTGTTCAGTACTGGTCTCCGTATCTCAAAAAAGATATAGTAGAATTGGAAAAGGTACAGCGAAGGGCGACGAAAATGATAGTGGGGATGGGACGACTTTCCTATGAAGAGAGGCTGAGAAGGCTAGGGCTTTTCAGCTTGGAGAAGAGACGGCTGAGGGGAGATATGATAGAAGTGTATAAAATAATGAGTGGAATGGATCGGGTGGATGTGAAGCGACTGTTCACGCTATCCAAAAATACTAGGACTAGAGGGCATGAGTTGAAGCTACAGTGTGGTAAATTTAAAACGAATCGGAGAAAATTTTTCTTCACCCAACGTGTAATTAGACTCTGGAATTCATTGCCGGAGAACGTGGTACGGGCGGTTAGCTTGACGGAGTTTAAAAAGGGGTTAGATAGATTCCTAAAGGACAAGTCCATAGACCGCTATTAAATGGACTGGAAAAATTCCTCATTTTTAGGTATAACTTGTCTGGAATGTTTTTACGTTTGGGGAGCGTGCCAGGTGCCCTTGACCTGGATTGGCCACTGTCGGTGACAGGATGCTGGGCTAGATGGACCTTTGGTCTTTCCCAGTATGGCACTACTTATGTACTTATGTACTTATGTACTTATTGTTTGTAAGCCACATTGAACTTGAATCTATTTTGGGCTAATGTGGGGTATAAATGTCATGAATAAATAAATTAAATAAATAAACCATTACTTCATTAGTTCACCATCATGTCCCCTTGCCACTAATTAGTGGTTTTGACTGGTTAGATTTAGGCAAATTTTGAATTTAAACCCAGACTCTGTTGCAGCATGCCTAAAGACAACCAGTTAAAATATTGTAAATATTGTAATATATAATGAAATACTGGTGGCTATTTTAGAAACATCTCCATAGGTATTTACATGTGTAGGTAACATTCACATTTAAATGTCTGTTTCAGAAAGTTGCAGTTTTGCATGTGAGATGCCCACCATGCAGAGGTTTCAGGGGGGGGGGGGGGTGATGGGAGAGTATGTTTTGGGCATGCTTAGGATGGGAGAAAAATCTACACCTGTATTCCCCACATTACAACTGGAATACTACTACTACTAATCAATACAGGCATATGGGGGAAAAAGGTTCCCATGAATTTTTTCAACAGCTCACAGATTTTTAGAGCGTTCTCATTTTTGACCAGGACTTTACATGAGGTATGAAAGGAGCAATTCTTAATCTCCCTATTGTTTATTCCGGCCTCCAAACTGAAAAAAAAAAATTGGCTTCAGTACTTAATTGGAGACAGTTATGCAGCATATAGAATAACATTTTAGAAAGGATGTATAAATTGGAATTGAAACATCCAGGCCATCTCCACTTCGGCTAGTATTTCTGTTCTTGCTGATGTAGAGTCTGTTCTAAAATACAAAGAGAAATGGATGTTTTTGCACTGGTTATGTGTGGTGGGAGCATCCATGTTACAAACATAAATACATAAAATATCAGTGGGTTCAACATGGCAACATAAACATACTGAATTACCATCTTATCTGTGTATGCTGGTACATGCATATTTATGTAAGTCATTTTAGAAATATACACATGTATTTTTCCTCCGAAGCTATCACAATATCCAATATCATTATCACTTGAGAGGGGGGGGGGGGGGGGGGAGAGAGAGAGATAGAGACTGCTGTGGGAGGTCCCGGTGGCCATTTCGAAGCAGCATAAGTAGGAGTGACTTGAAACTGTTCCTGTTTATACTGCTTCCAATCTCAAGATGGCTGCTGGGACCTCCTGCAGCAATCTTGCAAGGCTGCTATGGGATGTCCTAGCAGCAATTTTGGCTGCAGAACCCTCGTGGGCAAAAACAACTGGAATCACTTTTGCCCTGAAGACCCACTAGACCACCAGGAGGTTTAAAGGAAGGCCCAGAGGGTCTTCGGGAAGTAGGTGGTGGGAGGGTAGGGTCGCCAGCAGAGAGTGATTGTGTGTGTGTGAGTGGGAGAGATGTGGGGTGGAGAGTGATTATGAGGTGGGGGGAGGGTGGGAGGTTTCAGCTAACAATACACTTGCATTTTCAGCTGAAACCTGAAACTAAAATTTCAGACAGGCTGTAACTCCCTCTAGAGGAGTGCTACACAAAAATAGCAATTTTCTGAAACATAGACATCCCCAGGAGCAGATGTAAGTCCCAATGTTTATGTCAATGAACATAAATGTGTGTTCCTCTTTTGAAATGGGGATTGCACATGTATCTTTTCACCCTACCCTAATCCTGCTCAAATCACTCCAAGACCATGTTTCTTTGCAATATGTGCATTTTTGAGTTTTAGATGTACATATTTCGGCTTTCTACAATCAGGATTTAGATGTACATGCTTTATATACACCTAAATGCCAGTTTATGCATATCCAAAACGCAAATACAGCTTCTAAAATAAATGCCATAGCTTTGTTAAATTAGATGAGTTATATGTGGAAACTGTGAGTTTGTGCTGCTTTATTTTTTCCGCTTGTTTTTAGGTAAAATAGTTGCCCCACTGTGTGAGCTGGCAAATACATGTGCACTCCTGTGTGACCCCTATTTTACAAAAGGCTCCATGTTTGACAATGTCTTTTATAAAATACTGACAGAATTGAGCATAGGCCAATGTGGACATCTCAATTCCGATCTCAACCTTCTATGTAACATGGGCCTTATAATTTCATATGTGGCTTAAAATTATCCTGTTATCTCTGTTATCAGTGGTGCATTGAAAATTGATTTATGAGTGTTTAAGGAAACAAACTGTCTTATTTTATATTACTTTTCTATTTCTTAAAACTACATGTTATAGGATTGCTGGATAATACATCTGTAAAATAAAAACAGCAAAATATCTAAAAACCTGTTCCATTGCTTCCCCTACACTGAACACGACACAGGATTCATTTGAGGCCTACTATTATCATCTACTAAATTTGGCATTGCCACCTCATGAGTGAAATTTATTCTATAACACATCGAGGAGCTCTTAATGATGAGGGCTAACGCCAAGGCTCTGCTGCTTTCTTGCATGAATACACCAATCTTCTCACTGACCCTATATAGTGACACTTTCTTTTAAGTGTCCATTGCTGTTAACACTAAGTAGCGTTGAACTGCGGTGTGGAAATTCCTATGGAAGTGCATATGACAGCGATATGAATGCCAAATGAGTTCATTATGATTGGTGTTATCACAATGAATACCAAATGATTTCATAATGATTAAGGAGCTGAAATATGTATAAAAATGGAATTATTCCAGGTTCTTTACTTTTGCCTTTCTACTTTAATGTATTTTCCCAAAGGTATCAGCTGGGAAATTTGTCCTTGTTTTTCTCTACTCATGCATACTTTCAGTGATCCTCTTTGTATTCAGAATGGTAGCCAATAGAGAACTTCCCTTGGTGCACATTGACATCTTGTTCTTGTATTTCATTTGAGCATATTTTCTCTGCTCTGTATCCACAAAAAAAACAACAACAATATTTTTTAGGATATATGTCATTTTTTTACTATTATTTCAGGATTGTAACCTATCTAGTATTATAATTGTTGGAAGAGAGAGAGAGAAATAATTTAAATATATAGTTTAAGCAGCAGCAAGTCTTCATAATCTGAGTAGATTATGAAGACTTGCTGCGGCTTAGACTTGCTGCGGCCTGTGGAGGAGTAGCCTTGTGGTTAAAGCACCAGTCTTGATATCCAGAGGTTCAAATCCCACTGCTGCTCCTTGTGATCTTGGGCAAATCACTTAACTCTCAATTGCCTCAGGTACAAACTTAGATTGTGAGCCCTCCAGGGACAGGGAAATACCCAGTGTAGCTAAAAGCAACTCATCTTGAGCTACTACTGAAAAATGTGTGAGTACAATCCAAATAAAGAACACTAAAATTGTCATGCACATGTAGACACCTTCCTTTCACTGTCCATGTCCATCTGTTCCCTGAGATATTTGGGCTTGATGACTCTAAGAGGTAGATAATGAATTCAGGTTTCCTATTTCCCAGTACAGATCACCACCGTTAAGAATATTAAATTGAACTGATATAATATTTTGTGTAAATCATCTCATCTTTTTTGAAAGATTGTCCTTTGGATTACTAATGGAGTTATGGTTGATCAGTCTTTTCATCCAACCAATACATAAAAACAGTATACCCTAATTACTATCCATATCATAGACGTCTTTCATTTTGTAGGGTGAAATAAGATTTTTTTTTTTGTCTAGGGATTAGTAAATGTGGTCTTGCTAACATTTAACCAAAATGAAACTGCAGAATACTGAAGCGACATATTCAAAATTAAATAATTTTCTCTTGAGCATAATATAGTGAATCCTAAACTTACCAGGTTGATTACTAGGTTAATGCTCAATTATGTGGACCTGAAGCCCACTGAATCCTGTTATATTCTGATTGATATACATTTCCCTCTATGCAGTGATCCTGTAGATCATCAACAAGAAAAAAATTGAAAAAAACCCCCTTCCTGACCCCAAATATGGCAAATCATTTAGAATCACTGGATTACTATTTTTTGCAGCTCTGTCACCACAAGGCATCTCAAGCAATTTATGTTTGTGACCTGAGTGACATATCATTAAAATACGATTACATTAATATTTGTGGTATTCTTTCTGCATTAGAAAGTAGAGGCAATAGGGTCAAAAAATATCTATCTATCTATAGATAGAGATAAAGATATAGATATATATAACAATACATTTATCTTTAGTTTAAAATTCATGAACAAGACTAAAAGTCTGATATACTATCGACATCCATTCCTTTATAGAAAACAAATAGTAGAATGCATGGAAATGCTTTTAAAAGACAAGAGGATTCGTTTAAATATTACTTGTTTCCCTAGCTAACTCTTTATGGATGTGTGTCTGGAATAAATTATCATGTCTTCATTAAGGGTCCCTTTTACTAATGCATGCTTTCCATAGATTAAAATGCACTACCAAGGGAGTGTTCAAGCATCCTGTGGTAGTATTTGCATGTGAGCATGCTACCAATGTGCTAAAAAATAAATTTTATTTTTTCATGCTGGGGGTGTGTTTGTGGGTGGAGAATGGGCATGCCTATGCTAATTGCCACACACTAACTGATTAGCACAGGATTAGCGCATGATCCCTTACTGCCTACAAAATAGGTGTCACTAAGGGCCGAATTCTATATATGGAGCATAAAAAATCTACACGAAAACATTTCCGCCTAAGCGTATTCTGTAAGCGGCACCTAGATTTAGGAGTGGTATATAGAATATGTTTAGTTGATATCCTAGTGCCTAAACCTATACGCGTCCATTTATACCAAAGAAAACATGATATAAATCTCGGCACGTAGAATTTGGCACGGAGGGCCAGATTCTATAACAACACATGTAAATTTTGGAATGCCCACAAAACGCCCATTTTCCACCCATAACCATGTCCCTTTTTGCCTGTGTGCATTAAAATTCAGGCGCTTACAGAATACGCTTACGGAGGTGTGCGTGTAAATTCTAATTATTGCCAATTAGTACTCATTATTGCTTGTTAATTGCTGTTAACGACGCTGATTGGTTTGTTAAGCCAATTAAGTTATGTGTGTTACATAGTAACATAGAACCGTATTATAAAAAAAAAAGATGGCCGGCCATCTTTTTCGATAATACGGTTCTATGTTACTATGTAACACACATAACTTAATTGGCCGGCCATCTTTTTTTTCGATAATACGGTTTAGCCCAGCCAAATGCCTTGGAGTTCGCCGGGTTTGAGATGGCCGGGTTTGTTTTCAGCGATAATGGAAAGTTATGTCGGCCATCTCAAACCCTGGCCAAATTCAAAGCATTTGGCCGTGGGAGGAGCCAGCATTTTTAGTGCACTGGCCCCCCTGACATGCCAGGACACCAACCAGCCACCCTAGGGGCCACTGCGGTGGACTTCAGAAAAGTTTAGTGGGTGCAGTACATTTGTGGGTAGTGTGTTTGGGGGGGGGGGTGGTTGGGGGGCTCAGCTCCCAAAGTAAGGGAGCTATGCACGTGGGAGCTGAGCCCCCCAACCCCCCCCCCCCCAAACACACTACCCACAAATGTACTGCACCCACTAAAATTGCTCCAGGGACCTGCATACAGCCTCTAGGACTTATTGCCGCTGTATAACTTTGGCACACCAGTTCACACCTGAAGACTAATCTCTCTGAAAAAGTCCTTTCTTGAATTAACCACGTTTACTCACAGTTAACTGCAGATCAGAGTCCCCTGGTACTAAGATTAGCAGTAGGTCAGAGCTGGCACAATGGTGTACAATGCCCTCTTACAGCACCATTCAAGGTAAGAACTACGTTCTCTAACGTGGATAACACAGGAAAGGGAACTAAAACTGGCTTACAAAAATGGCCACTACTGCATGGACTACAACAGGAAACAAAACAGGGCACACTCTGACCGGGTTAGCAGGGGAGAAAAGCACCATGGGAGTAGAGCCCAGTACCCTACACCCACCACAATGCATTGCTAATGTGACTCTGCAGGGCACCTAACAGAAAAGGTGTCACACTCACCCGAGAGCCACATCGCAACCAGGGAAAGGCTGTCGGAGGATAGCACACATTCTGCTGTCATGGAGGTGGGTACGGCATTTGAGGCTGGCATACAGGCTGGCAAAAAAGGTTTTTAGTTTTATTTTTTTAGTATGGAAGGGGGTTGGTGACCATTGGGGGAGTATGGGGAGGTCATCCCCCATTCCCTCCAGTGGTCATCTGGTCAGTTGGGGCACCTTTTTGAGGCTTGGTCGTGAAAATAAAAGGACCAAGTAAACCCGGCGAAATACTGCTTAACGCCGCTTTTTTTTTTCATTATCGGCGAAAGCCGGCCATCTGGTAGCCACACCCATGCCCGCCCATGTCCCGCCTTCGCTAATCTACCGACACGCCCCCTTGAACTTTCGTCGGCGAAGCGACGGGAAAGCGGCGATGCTGTCTAAAATGCCGCTTTCGATTATACCGATTTCGCCGCATTTAAGAAATTGCCAGCCATCTCCCGATTTGTGTTGGAAGATAGCCGGCGATCACTTTCGATTATAAGCTGGATAGTAACATAGTAGATGACGGCAGAAAAAGACCTGCACGGTACATCCAGTCTGCCCAAGAAATGTGCCACTTTTTTGTGTATACCTTACCTTGATTTGTACCTGTCTTTTTCACGGCACAGACCGTACAAGTCTGCCCAGCACTATCCCGCCTCCCACCATCGGCTCTGGCATAGACCGTATAAGTCTGCCCAGCACTATCTCCGCCTCCCAACCACCAGCCCCACCTCCCACTACCGGCTCTGTTATCCAATCTCGGCTAAGCTCCTGAGGATCCATTTCTTCTGAACATGTTATAGAATACATGGAATTTGGCAAAGAACTGTAGGTGCACTATATAGAATCTGGGGGTAAGTGCTCACACGGTAATGGCCGCAGACTAATGGGAAAATTAGTGCATGGCCATTATTGCAGAATTAGGAAATTCAGCCATTTACCAGCAGCACTAAAAGTGGCTTTAGTGCACAGGAAAGACCACGCTGGAGATAACGAAGTCACTTTTTAGTGCTGCTTAGTAAAAAGGGTCCCTTAATGATAAAGAATCCTGTTTTTTTAACATAGGACTTTATTAAAAAAAAACAAACAAACCAGACTGTCTTTTCAAAAGTGCAGAAATTATAAATGTATTATTCATATACATTTACAATTCAAAGCACAAAGTGAAAACTTTTATTTATAGAAGTTGCCACCAAAATAAAACAGTGATTTCTAAAAGAAGAGAATTTCATAGTAGAAGACGGCTCATAAAAACTTTTACGGCCCATCCAGTCTGCCCAACAAGATAAACTCATTACATATAGTATATGATACTTTATATGTATACCAGGTCTTGATTTGTCCTTGTCATTTTCAGGGCATAGACCGTAGAATTCTGCCCAGCGCTGTCCTTGTTCTCCAACTTCTGAAGCTGAAGCTGAATCAATCCAGCCATGATCAGAGCACAGACTGTAAAACTTTGCCCAGAACTGGCTTTGCTTCCCAATTACTGGTGCCGCTTACCTTTCTGTGAAAAAATACTTCCTGACATTATGCCCGAGTCTGCCCCCTTTCAACCTCAATTCATGTCCTCTAGTTCTAGTGCCAAATTCCTTAGAAATGGTTTCTGTATGACTGAAAGTTCATATCTACTGAGTTTACTGGTTAAAAACAACTTCAGAAACGAATGCACAAATTCTACTCCCATGAAGGCTCACTTGCAAAGTATGTGCCATGCATTCACATGGGCAGAGTTTGTATGGATTGTGGTCTGGGCACACATTTACACATTTGCATGCCCTGTCTTTGAAGGATATCACAAAAACAGGTAAATTTGGCCATCCCAATAGTGAGGCTGCAATAAAGGCCATAGTAGAACAGGAGGATCAGATTCAAAGCACTTAGGCGCCCTTTTACAAAGCTGCGGTAAAAGAAACCCTGCGTTAGTTACAGCAGATGTTTTTGCCCAGCGCTGAGGTCCTTTTTACCGCAGCTGATGAAAAGCCCGAAAAAGAAATGGCCATGCGGCCATTTTGGGGGGAGCACTTAACGCCACCCACTGAGGTGGTGGTAAGGACTCTCGCGTTAACCCAGCAATAACTAGGCAGCACATGGTGCTGCCCTATTACTGAAATGCTACACGCTGGGGGTGGAACTACCACCGGAGGATGCATTAGGTCTGCGGTAGTTCTGATTTGCCATGTGGCAAGCCCGTTACCACTCGGCAACCCTTTAGTAAAAAGGCCCTTTAAATACACAAAGGACCATAGTAACCTATGGTGCTTTGTGTGTCTAAATGCATTGAAAATGAACTCCCAGGTGTCTTTAAATAAAGAGCAGACAGATTTGAAAGATTACAAATTGTGTAAAACAAGTACAAAAAAAAAATGAAAGATTGCAAATTCCAGAAATGATCTGAATCTTCATTACCCTGTGGCCAACAAGTTGGTTTATAAAACCTTGTGAAACTTAAAGAAGTCTTTATTATACAGTCAGGAACAATATCAATCCATAAAGGAACAATAACAACGATACAAATAAGCAATAATAAACTGCTTGAAAATGGAACAAGTCATAAATCTCTGAAATACATAACTATACACAAAATTTAAACTTCTTTTGTTTTTTTCCAATTATTTTGAAACAAAACCCCAATCCCCCCCCCCCCCCCAAAAAAAAACCCCCATTTCCCCCACCTACCACCCAATAACCCCTTAAGCTATTGCACTCAAAAAGAACAATGGGAAATAAAAGGCTCCCAAACCTCCTCCCATTTAGATAAGGTTTTACTACGAATAGCCCTCAATCTCTCCATTTCACAAATATACCACAACTTATTCCACTACTTAATCAAAGAAGAGGAGACTTCCAAGAAGCAGCTAGTGTAACTCTAGCAGCTGGCATGGCATGTCGAACCAGCAGAGACTGAGATACATTAAGGCCTGGAGGCTTTCCAGAAAACAGGTAATATTCAGGAGACCACCTAATAACTCTGGAAAGCCAACCCTGGAGTCTATATTGGATTGCTGGTTTAGAAAAACCTTTTTCTTAAAACCTATTCTCTATCAGGCTTCCAAATGATGGAATATCCTCCTGAGGGAGTTAAGGTCAATGACAAATTATAGGGCCCTTTCACTAAGCTGTGCTAAAAAGTGGCTTGCTGAGGCCACTTTCAGCGTGACTGGAAAATGGCTGCATTTTCCATTTCTTCAATTAATGGCCATGCACTAATTTCCCAACTAGCACATGGCCATTCATATGGGAGCTCTTACTGACACCTATTTACTAGGTGGTAAGGGCCTCCGCACTAACCATGTGCTAACTGGTTAGCACACGATGATGCAGCTGTGCCCATACGCCCATACGCCAAGCCCCCTCCCTGCCCATCTTCAAGTCTCTGCTTAAAACCCACCTCTTCATTGCTGCGTTTGGCACCTAACTCTTACCGTTCAGTAAATCCAGACTGCCCCAATTTGACCGTTCACTTGTCTTCTAGATTGTAAGCTCTTTGAGCAGGGACTGTCCCTCTATGTAAATTGTACAGTGCTGTGTAACCCTAGTAGTGCTTTAGAAATGTTAAGTGGTAGTAGTACTGTGCTAACTAGCACTGGACATGCTTACTTTCCACCTCTAAATGCCCCAGAGCTAAAAACTATTTTCTATTTGTTTGCACAGGAGAAGCGCACGCCAAGCACAAAATAATATTTTCATAGATATTCAAAAAGATTTGTGGCCAGCTATCCACTAAAATTTAGCACACACTAAAAATGCTAGCACACCTTAGTAAACAGGGCCCACAGTGTCTTTGCTTCTTAAATGATATGGCAATTGATTCCACTCCCTGGGACCTATTACATAAAAAGCATTACTTTCTAATCTTAACTGTCGCAGGTCTGGAACAACAATACTAATAATGTGTTCTTAGATAGAAACGTAATTATGAAAATCTTGAAGGGGGCGTCAGGTTAGGGGTTTGAAATTTTTTTTTTGGGGGGGGGGGGGTATAAGGCTGCAAGTTTGCCTAGGGTACCCCCTGCTCTTCCACCAGATCTGGGTATACTATCCTCCCTCTTCTTATCAGCAGGAGGTACATTGAGATCATTGGGTCTCAGGATGGCTAATGCTTATGGATGAAAGCTATAAAATTGTTCTCTAAAACCCTTCATTTTGATTACAATCATATGAGTAAAGAGTGCAGGTTTTATGTTGTAACTGCTTATTTTCTGTCCAAATGAAAAAAAAAAAAGCTTCTAAGCAACAAGCAAAGAAAAATAAATTTCCCATCAAGTTCACATTTCTTTTTTTTAAAAACTTTTTCTTTATTGAATTTTACGTTTGTCCAACTCATTCATTTAACAGTGTATTGATTTGCTCCATTTACAAGTGCAACAGGCCAGAAACAGAAAAGCTTTAATCATGTACATGCCCTTCCAAACCGCATTATTACCATGTATTAAGAATATTAGGCACTGACCTCCAGTAACAGAAATATGAGTGTAAATGTAACACCTCCTCCCCCCCTGCAACCAATGTGCTGCCCCTCTGCTCCAAGCTGCCACAAAATTCACTTATATTGGAACACAAACTGTATTACTGTATTTTCGCTTCATGTCCATCTGGTACAGTCTGTGGAAACCTTAAGTTTCTTAACTTGATATTTGTGCTCAGGAACAAGGTAATTAAGTAAAGCACAATTTCAGACAACATATCTGCCATGACTTGTTGTAAGACTTCAGTCAATGTTCCATCCAAAATCATCTAATAATATAGGAAATTTGATACAGTTTCTTACTTGACTGAGGGTTAGTGCATTAGGTCACAAATGAGTAATTCATTCTCAGGGCTTCTCTACTGGTTTTATTACAATAATGTGAACTTTTTTCTAAAAAAAATCATCTTTCCTAATACGTTACCAGAACATCAGTTCTTGAGTGTAGTGTCAGAATGACTTTGACAGGTTGTTATCCAATATGTGATGTTCAGAGCACCACAGAGTTGTAGTGGTCTCTGCTATTCATATAACCTCTGCAGCTTGAAGTGGTCTTGAAATAAGTAGAAGCACTTTCAATTAAAAGTCATCCTAGCAATTGAAAAGATGCCAACAATTTTGAGGTCATTATGAAGATTTTTATTAATCTGGCAGGACGGGTTCAGAGAGTTTGGTGACATTGCAATATAGCACTGTGGCATTCAGAACAAAACTAGATACAAACTCAATGAATGAATGAATGAAATGTCCTTTCTTCAAATCTTTCTAGTTATTTCTTTCCCCACTTGAATGACCTCTTATTTCCCCCATGAATTGCTCCTTACATCTTACAACCAGCTTGTGTACAACCTTTTCTTATTTACCTATGGAATTTCCCTTGTACATGGAATTAACTGCTGACGTCAACAAATTATAGCATAATATCAGCAAACACTTTGGCTGTATAAAGAAATATAGAAACATGATGAGAGATAAAGGCCAAATGGCCCACCCAGTCTGCTCTTACTCTTCCTTTTTCTAAGCGATCCCACATGCTTATCCAATGCCTTTATAAATTCTGACATAGTCCTCTACAACCTCCGCTGGGAGGCCATTCCATGCTTCCACCACCCTTTCTGTGAAATAATACTTTCTTAGATTACTCCTAAGCCTTATAGATATGATTCCTGCTACAGATGCCAATGTGCTACCCTGAGAGTTATAGACAAGGCTTTTTTTGAGGGGGTACTTGGGGGTACTGAGTACTGGCACCTTTTCCATTGTCTGCTAAAATTGACCCATAGTCCCCATGTTTTAATGAAAGAGCTCGGGCTCTACACACCAATTCTGCCTTGTCATAGATTCTGTAACTGGTTGCAGGGGGCCTGGCTATTGTGAGGTGGATCCCTCGTGATCACCCCACCCATAAAGGGTGGCCTGGCATTTGAGTACCGGCACCTTTTTTGCTATAAAAAAATACACTGGTTATAGAGGACCATAGAATTTAGCAACTATTCATATATAGCATAAACTATCCATATAGCATGTTAAGCAAATGTCAAGAAGGGAAATAAGAACCCCTAGTGCACACAAGGAGCAATTTATGAGCTCTTGAAATGTTCCCTTCTACAGAAGGTCATTTGGTGCTATATAATGACCCTTTTGGGTCAATTTTCAAATGCGACCTCCATCTGCTAATTTACTCAAAGTGTGCATGTAGATTAGGCACATTTTCAGCAGCGCTGCATATATAAAGGGCAATTCTGTATCCTGGGCACCCATATTTATGTGCATAAATATTTAGAATACTAGCACTTATATATGCAGGCACACTCATACCCACATAAATGCTGGCAGGGTGGCTTAAAAGTTATTCTGCAATTACCCACTTAATATACGTGTAGCATGTCCTTGCAAGGGGGGCATACACAGATAAGCAAAACATACTGTAAGTTATGCACTTACTTGCAGCATTCAAGCTCTCACACTTATATCAGCTCTATGGCAGCTGAAAGTGTGGGTGCCTAAATGTTAGACATGATGATACCAGGTCGAGTAGTATTATTCTATAACAAAATCTTGGCACCTAGGGTCCATTATAGAATAGTGTCCTATTGCCCACCCTCAGTACGCCTAAATGGAGGTGTTCAGTTATAGAATGTATTTATTAGGATTTATTTAACACCTTTTTGAAGTAATTCACTCAAGGCGGTGTACAGAAAGAATAAGTCAAACATAAGCAACAGGCAATTACAGCAATAAAAATATTCAAACAACATTATAAAGTATGGCCCTCATAATGCTGAATTCTATATAGCATGCCCAGTATTCCACGCCAAAATCCAAGTGCATTCTATAACAATGTGCATACTTTAATTGACTTAACAAGCCAATCAGGATTGTTAACAGCGCCTAACATGCAATAATGAGCACTAATTAGTAATTATTAGAATTTATGCACCCAACTCACTAAGCATATTCTGCAACATAGAATGCCTGAATTCTAATGCGCAGAACCAAAAAGGGGCATGGTTATGGGTGGGGAAATGGGCATTTTGTGAGCATATCAAAATTTACATGCAGTGTTATAGAATATGCCCCCCTCCACCTAAATCTACATGCCAAGATTTATGCTAAATTTCCCTTGGTGTAAATGGATGCGCATAGTTCTAGGCGCTGAGATATCAACTAAGCCTATTCTATGTACTGTGCCTAAATCTAGGCGCCGATTATAGAATACGCTTGGACGGAAACTTGTCTTGCACGGATTTTTTAGACACCATATATAGAATCTCCCCATAGTATGCACCACTGAAATACATACCTACTCTACAAGTATACTTTTATGTCTACTCTAGATGTACAGAAACAAAATTATTCAACAATACATCTAGCATATACACTTGGGACTAAATACAGTAAATGACGCACAAATCTGGGTGTTGAAAAAAATGCACACTGACTGTATTTCTATAAATGGTGGTCTGAGTTGGGTCAAATCATGGAGTAGGGTTGAACCAAATCAACACTTGCAGTCAGATGGGTTGAATACAAATTTTTATTAGGCAGCACTCTTACACAAGACCTAACATGGGGCCGTGTTTCGACAGGAAACACCTGTCTGCCTCAGGGGTCACATTCTTTAAAATGAGGTGGTATTCAATATGAGTAGGTGCTAAATTAAAACTGTAGAATACCGTAACATCTCAAAAATATTTATAAATGTGATATGATCAGAATGTAGATGATCTCTCGTAGGCCAAAAAGCTAAACTCTGAGTTGGGTACCACTTATAGAATGGCATATAGCACCCGGATCCATGCCCAACTTTTGGGTGTGAGGATTTATACCAACTGAACCCTAATGTAAATCTTCATGCCTAAATTAGGTTTGGATCCCCAAAATTCTATAATAGTGCATGCATCTTTAGTGAATGCTCCTGACTCACTCGTGCCCCTCTCATGACCACACCCCCTTTCAGTTGCATGCTAAAGGATTTGCATGCACATCTTTATAGAATCACACAGTTAGTTTTTCCAAGCAAGAAATCTTAAAGTAGAAATTTTCAGTGTCATCAAACTTAATTGTATTCATATGTCAACACTTATATCATTTTATTCTGTTAACGTTGAAGTATATTTTTATAAATAAGG
The DNA here is from genome assembly GCF_901765095.1 of Microcaecilia unicolor. Lineage (NCBI taxonomy): Eukaryota > Metazoa > Chordata > Amphibia > Gymnophiona > Siphonopidae > Microcaecilia > Microcaecilia unicolor. Next base: position 418,159,585 of record NC_044031.1, read on the forward strand.
GGATCCTCAGATATCACAATGCAAATGCTGCAAATATTCAGCTTCTTAATGCAGCATTGCATACTCCTCATTGGTCCCACAATTCTTTATTAAATGTTTTATATCAAAAATTCAAAAGTCACTTAGCTTAGAAAATAAATGGAGCCTCTGCCGACATGGCCAGGTTTCACAAAATTCTTCAGGGTAGAGCTCCAAAATAGCATCTATAATTATTTCATACATCCTCAAAGAAGCTGAATATTTCCCCTCTGTTCTGTCAAGTCTCTTTTCTTTTCCAGTTGACTGGAACCCTGTCCCCCCCCCCCCCCCCCAAATATAAAAAGTGGAGGTGTATCCTAGTGGTTAGTGCAGCAGAGTTTGATCCTGGGGAACTGAATTTGTTTCCCACTACAGCTCTTTGTGACTCTGGGGAACTCACTTAACCCTCCATTGCCCCAGGTACAAATAAGTACCTGTATATCTTATATAAACCACTTTGAATGTAGTTGCAAAAACCACAGAAAGGTGGTATATTAAGTCCTATTCCCTTAGCCCTGATATTTAAGCACTATGGTCAGTAATGACTTCAAATGCTGACCATTGCATTTAAATTTATACCCAGATATTCAGCACCCAGCTGCAACCAGATAGAGATGGTGAATAATCAGATACAAGATGGCTGCCAGAAGTTATCTGGATAATGCTGAGATAATTTTCCAGGCAAGTTAGGATAGCTTCCAGCTCTGCCTTAGCTCTACCTTGCACCAATCAGATTGTACCAAGGGAGTCAGGCATGATTTTCAGCAGCATTATTCGTACAGTCTACTGTGGTATTACTTCTTCTCAACTGCGTCAACTCCAAACTCTTGAAATGTCAGCCATCTGTCTTTTATGTAATGCTAAGTGATATGACCATCTTACTCCACTTTTAAAGCAGTTGCATTGGTTACCTATTAAATATTGTCTTTGGCTTAAGGTGCTCTGCATTATTCATAAATCCCTGCACTTAGATGTTCCATCCTATCTTTCATCCCTAACAATCCCTTACATGCCTGCACGTGCATTGCAATCCCTCGACGCTCACCAGCTGGTTCTCCCATCTCCTAAATTGGCCCGTTTTGAGTCAACACGTAATTCAGCTTTTTTATTCTTATCCCCATTCCTCTAAAATAAATTGCCATCTCACCTCTGTTCAGAACTTTCATTTTATAAGTATAAAGTTCTTGTAAAATTCCACTTCTTTCAGTCTGCTTTTAGAACAGTAGGGTTTGGTTGGCCAACGGACTAAGGTATCCTTGGGTTGTGGCTGTTGTTTTAACTTTTCTTTAATTTGAGTGCATAAATGCACTCTTTCCTATCCTAAATAGAGTTCTTTACTGTTAACTGTTTTTTTTAAATTGTAAACCGCTGTGACCTGTACCCCAAATGGTGGTATTTTAAATTGTTTTAATATACACAAACATAATGCTGTTGATAGTCATTGACTGGGCCCAGTGAGAGCTAGTTATCTAGATAGCAGGGCTGCTATCCAGATAATAATCTTTGAGTATTGGGCTGTGAGGGAGTGAACGGTATAGTGTCAGGTGTCCCTAGGACCACTCCCTCACTGAAGGTACAGGTTAGCCATTTTATGGAAGGTGACACTAAACCTGCCATATCAGAGGCTGACATAGACAAAGACAGGAAAAAACAAAACAAAACCCTATGGCATATCCAAGACACATACAAAGAAGTTGGGGGTGAATCCATGACTTCCAAAGCGTGGATTGATGTCAAACTGTTTTTATTAAACAAAGCACCAAGGTGGGCTATCAGAGAGGTGGGGCTCAGGTCAGGAGGTGGTTAAATGCCCTGGAGCAGTGCATCAGGGAGGCCCTGATACAGTGGACTTCAGGAGAGAGAGCCCCAAGTGTTGAGGCTTCAAGGAGGGAGGTCCTGAGGGAAGAGGACTCCAGTCTAAGCTGAGCTGTAGTATCTGAGGAGAGTGCCAGGGAAGTGATGTGGCTCAAGTTTAATGTTTCAGAGTGTGTGGGAAGACTGGCAAGCTAGGAGATACCTTGAATTACATTCAGAAAGTGCTTGCTTTTGATATATGTCTAGAGGAAATCAGGAAGGTGTTAATAGACACTATATTGGGCTAGGCTGGAAGCCAGCCATAAGGATAGAGTGCTGACAGTGATATGTGAGGAGCCAGAGAGAAATAAAGAGACTACACTTGTGCTGGACAAAACCTTATGAAGTAACAGGGGCACATGTTAGGTTAACCAAAAACGTCTTTTCCTTTATGCTTGCAACCCCGTGTGTATGACTGAGTTTGTGCCTGATCCAAGCCACACCTTTGATCACCTTGCTACATGGGCCCTATAATTTTTAAAACACAGTGAAAAAGACAAAGTTAAGGTAAAATATGAAGAGAGATGGTACTTCAGTGGTCTTGATCTGGAATGGGAGAGGAGTGGAAACCCATTGTTAAACATTATTGAACTCACCAACCCAATGTTCTGCCACAGCACAATCTTGACAAATGTGGTGCATTGTCTATGCCAGCTCCAGGAACAGTCTATTCCATCAGATCATCACATCTGAAAGACAGTAGAAGGTTTCTTATTCCCACAGTAGGAACTGGAAATCCACACACATTCAATCTACAGCAGCTGATTTCTGGAGCCCACAAGCTGCACCGTGTAAATAATTCATTCACAGTCACAGAAAATCTGCATATAAGGATGAATTCTCATTAATAACTAATAAGGTATTGGATGAGAACAACTTGCTAACCACTTCAAATCATTAAACACAATTAAGTAAGAGAAACTATGGAAGGCAGAGAAAGAAAAGTAACTTTCTACTCTTTTGTGGCCATGACTGCAGAATAGTACTTATAATCACATGTAAAAACAAACAGAACTCAAGAACAGGTCTGTGTAACTTTGCTTTCAGTTTAGCACAAATACAATTTCTATTGACTTTTCTAAAACCTGCATTGTTTTATCCTTCCTAAATGGTTCTTTTTCTAATACATTTAGGGGCTTTTTTTAAAACTAAATTACTTTGGAGGATTTTCTAAGCTCTGTTAGATGTTTAATATGAGTATTAACCTATATTAACAGTGTGGTACTGCATTAAATGGTAATGGGTACTAATAGCCTATATCCATGTTAAACACCCAGGGGTCCTTTTACCAAACTGCAATAAAAAGTGGCCTTAGTGCGTCCTTACTTGGGTCATTCCTGCGAGCTAAGGGCAAGGTCATTTTTACCGTATGAGTAAAATGGACACTTTTTCTATTTTTTGATATAAGGTCCACACACTCATTTTCCCGTTAACATGTGGCCATTAGCATATGAGTCCCCCGACTTGCCTGATGCTAAAAATAAAGTATATTTTTTACCACATGGGAAGCATGTTGTAAGTGTGCCCAGTGCTGGCCTCCCTGTCTAGCCACGATCAGGACAAAGACTGTAGAAGTCTACCCGACGCTGGTCTATCTGGCCAGTCACGATCTGGGCAGACTTCTATGATCTGTGCCCTGATTATGGCTGGACAGATTTGGATGGGCTGGATGAGGCTTCTATGACAGCTTCAGTAGTTGGAGAAAAAGACCAGTGGCAGGCAGATCTCTACACTCTGTGCCCTGAAACTGCAAAGCGCAAATCAAGATCAACTATGCATATGCAGTATCACATCGTACCTTATGCTATGAGTTTATCTTGTTGGGCAGACTGGATATACCATGCAGGTCTTCATCTCTCCCCCCCTCCCCACACACAATGTGTTCTTATATAGAAGGCTGACACCTATTGTTAATAGTGCAGGGCTACTGTTAGAGTGAGCACCACCGTTCTTGAGCCAAACAAAGTGAGAGCAGAGAGGAATTTCTCCTGCCTTGCCCCAGTAGCCTACCACAAATCACCTCTGATTAAGTCCCAGGGATGGTGGAGGATTGGGAGGGGGGGTGATAGAGTTGGGTTGAGGAGAGATAGGCTTAACAGATCAGAAATGGAGTGGGTTGGAGGAAGAATTGGGCAAGAGGGGAGGATTAGAAATGTGTGGGGTTAGAGGAAGGATCAGGCAGGAGGGGGACTGGAAATGGGGGTGTTTGGAAGAAAGATTGGGTGGGAATGGATGATTGGAAATTGGGGGAGTTCAAAAAGAGATGTGGAGTGTGTTTGTGGGGGGGGGGGAGTGTTAGATTAGCTATGAGAAGGTCAACTTTCAGTGCCAGCACCCACATAGCTAAGTGGTCAAAGATAGGACTGCACATAAACAAGGTTGTCCTATTCGGCAGCTTACTGTAGCTATATGAGCACTGGCACTGCATCATATGGTCTGAACCTGCATAAGTTCCAACATCTCCCTGATTCCACTACTACTACTACTACTATTTAGCATTTTTATAGCGCTACAAGGCGTACGCATCGCTGCACAAACATAGAAGACAGTTCCTGCTCAAAGAGCTTACAATCTAATAGACAAAAAATAAAGTAAGCAAATCAAATCAATTAATGTGTACAGGAAGGAGGAGAGGAGGGTAGGTGGAGGCGAGTGGTTACGAGTCAAAAGCAATGTTAAAGAGGTAGGCTTTCAATCTAGATTTAAAGGTGGCCAAGGATGGGGCAAGACATAGGGGCTCAGGAAGTTTATTCCAGGCGTAGGGTGCAGCGAGACAGAAGGTGCGAAGTCTGGAGTTGGCAGTAGTGGAGAAGGGAACAGATAAGAAGGATTTATCCATGGAGCGGAGTGCACGGGAAGGGGTGTAGGGAAGGACGAGTGTGGAGAGATACTGGGGAGCAGCAGAGTGTGTACATTTATAGGTTAGTAGAAGAAGTTTGAACAGGATGCGAAAACGGATAGGGAGCCAGTGAAACGACTTGAGGAGAGGGGTAGTATGAGTAAAGCGACCCTGGCGGAAGACGAGACAGGCAGCAGAGTTTTGAACCGATTGGAGAGGGGAGAGGTGACTAAGTGGGAGGCCAGCAAGAAGCAGATTGCAGTAGTCTAAATGAGAGGTGACAAGGGTGTGGATGAGGGTTTTGGTAGAGATGATATTCAGCAGCTGGCCTGTTCAGCTTGGCTTAAGCAGTCAAGATCCTAAATATCAACCCTGTTGGTGCTAAGAAAAGTGTCTATATGCATATTCTCTTCTGTTGGCTTTTATAAAACAGGGGCATTCTATCCCTCATTATATAATCTAGCTGTGCCCAATTTTATACTTAGCACACAAAATTGTGTGAGAAGGTTACAGAATACTAATAGACTAATAGAAGGCAGCAAATGGCACGACCACATCACACCCTGCTAAAGCTACAGTTCCTTACAGGACTAAATTCAAAACTCTATGTTTGATTTTCAAGGTCCTCAGACAAAATGGGCCAGAGTACTTAAAGAATAAGTTAGCCTTTTACACACCTTTAAGACCACTAAGGTCCTTTCAAGCAGAGGCGTAACCAGGTTTTGATTTCAGGTGGAGCAGACTTTTATAAAATAGATACCAGTTGGTGTCAGCTAGACAGCAGTGTCTGTGTTGTTGTTCACGGACTGTGGCGGGCAATGATTAATACAGGCTGTCTCTGTTGCATCCTGCCTACAAGGAAAGAGTACGTTACATCAGGAGGCAGGACGCAAAAGAGGTCCCTGGACTGGCCAGAGCAGGCAACCTGTCTTCTTAACTACAAAGTAAAAATATTCAAATTGTTCCTGGGACTACCTGAAAATTCTTTACCACCTATTACAAGGGCATACTATTTGCAAATTACTGGGAAAAACCCAGATAATTTAAACCCTCAAGGTGTAATGAACTTGACTGAGTTCCTGGAATCATCTCTGAAGGTTGTCACGCAAAGAACTACTTTGTTAGTGACATTTGCATTAGAATTAGATAGAGATGCTGTACTCAGACTGTCCTTGAGACATTTGAATTCTTTATTTTTAGGTTCAAAAGTAAGGGTTTTCCCAGATTTATCCAGGGAAACCCAAAAGAGAAGAAACATTTCTTTTACAGCATCCTAGGGTAGTAGCTTTAGGAGCAAATTTTCAATTGAAATTTCCTTGTGTTTGTAGGATACCGTATCAAACAAAGCAATACCAATTTTTTGAACCTAAGCAGTTAAAGGATTTTCTATTAAGCAAAGAGAGTGTAATTGTGAAAATTTAATCCTGAATGTAACACTGTATAGTAGCTTGGATTAAGTCAACAGAGCATGGTGCAGTTTTGGTTTAAAAATTAGAGAATAGGCTTTGTTATATTAGCTTATAATTTAATTTATTTTTCTTGGCTCAATTCCTAAATTGTGGTCGATAAGAGTTTTTTTTTCTATTTCTCTTTGTATTACTGTTTTCCTATGATAATGTTGCATATTTTGTGTATTTTATTCAAGATTTATTGAATATTGTAATTATTAAAATTTGAAAAAAATATTCAAATTGTGACCATCATCTTAGTAATAGCACACACATTCCTTCAACTGATAGACACTTTGTTTAAGTCAGATGGGCTTTTGTTTGAGTGGTGACTCTACAGGATGTGAAGAACACTAGTCTTAAGCATTTTTATTTTGGGTGACAAGGACCACCAATGGTAGCCCTTGCCGCAGAGCCTACTTTCAAATAGGGCTAGACACTTTGTGAAATAACACTCACCTCTGCAAACAGACATCCAAAACCTACACTGAAAACTTACCACACCATAACAGCCCTAACCCACCTATGAAAAGATGGTGCTATATATATTACACCGGGCTCTGGAGCACCAATATACCTACTATTGGAACAAGCTGCAATGTTATACATTTCTATACAGACATAAGTACATAAGTATTGCCACACTGGGACAGACCAAAGGTCCATCAAACCCAGCATCCTGTTTCCAACAGTGGTCAATCCAGGTCACAAATACCTGGCAAGATCCCGAAAAAGTTCAATACATTTTATGCTGCTTATCCCAGAAATAGCAGTGGATTTTCCCTAAGTCAATTTAATAATGGTCTATGGAATTTTCCTTTAGGAAGCTGTCCAGACCTTTTTTAAACCATGCTAAGCTAACCACCTTTATCACATTCTCTGGCAACGAATTCCAGAGTTTAATTACATGTTGAGTGAAGAAAAAATTTCTCCGATTTGTATTAAATGTATTACTTTGTAGCTTCATCGCATGCCCCCTAGTCCTAGTATTTTTGGAAAGAGTAAACAAACGATTCACATCTACCCATTCCACTCCACTCATTATTTTATAGACCTCTGTCATATCTCCCTTCAGCTGTTTTTTCTCCAAGTTGAAGAGCCCTAGACGCTTCAGCCTTTCTTCATAGAGAAGTTGTCCCATCCCCTTTATCATTTTAGTCTCCCTTCTCTGTATCTTTTCTAATTCCACTATATCTTTTTTGAGATGCAGTGACCAGAATTGAACACAATATTCAAGGTGCGGTCACACCATGGACTGTTACAAAGACATTATAATGTCCTCAGTTTTGTTTTCCATACCTTTCCTAATAATACTTAACATTCTATTTGCTTTTTTAGCCACCGCAGCACACTGAGCAGAGTGTTTCAACGTACCATCAACAACAATGCCGAGATCCCTTTCTTGGTCGGTGACTCCTAATGTGGAACCTTGCATTACGTAGCTACATGCTAGCAGAATCCTTTACCTCAGTCACACATGCAGAACATGGACTGACCCTCATCTATATAACATAAGAGTAGCCATACTGGGCCAGACCAATGGCCCATCTAGCCCAGCATCCTGTTTCCAACAGTGGCTAACCCAGGTCACAAGCACCTGGTAGAAACCCAAATTGTGACAACATTCCATGCTACCAATCTAATACAGAATAGGAAGCTACATAATTTTTTTTTTTAAATAGAGCCCCCTCCTCTCTGCCCAAAAGAAGTCAGACTCTATAAACAGTGCAATACTGGTAAAAAAAAAAAAAGAAATAGAAATGCATTTTCTCCTGTACTTTGCAAAATAAAAATAGATAAAATGTATGTTTTACAAAGCAGGTACATCTCAGTCCTTACAAAGTATTTAAAAAAAATCATTTTTTTCTACCGTTGTCTGGGAATTTGGCTGGTCCCAGTCTTTTTTTACATGTTCCATGAGTCAGCCTTACAAATTCTTTTCCAGGATGGCCTTTCCATTTCTTCTCTCGCCTCTTGTCTTCTTCCTTTCCTTCTCTTCATCTGTTTGGCACTGAACTTTTGTTTTATGTCCCCACCATCAAATAGCTGTGTATAGAGCTGCCAAGTGATCCAGTTCCAGAAGGGAGATTTTTCAACCAATTGTCCAGCACTGAATACCAGCAGTACCGGATAACTTCTGTAGGTCAGTCTACACCTGAATATTCAACTCTGATATCTGGCTATTGGCTGAAACTAAATATTTGGATACAGATTTGAACTCTGCAACCAGCATTTTAATTCAAAGCTGATCATAGTGTTTAAATGTTGAGGGGTAAATATATGCCTTTGTTTATTTTGTTGATCATAAAATGATGCTACCAATGGTGTACCGCAGGGATAAGGCCTTGGCCCAGCTCTTTTTAACATCTTTCTGAGTGATATTGCGAAAGGACTGTCTGATAGAATGAGGAGGGATCTAGCAAAGCTAGAAGACTGATCCAGAAATTGACAACTAAGAGCTAATGCTAAAAATACAATTGGGCTAAAGAAACCTCTAGGGAGGTGAAATACCTCTGTGCTCAAAGATGAGCGGAACTTGGGGGTGTTTGCTTCTGGTGATCTTAAGGTAGGCAAACAGGTAGAAAGGGAGATGGCCAAAGCCAGAAGGCTATTTGGTGCATATCAAGAGGAATGGCCTTCAGGAAAAAGGAGGTGATAGTGCCTCTCTATAAGTCTCTGGTCAGGCCCCATTTAAAGTACTGTGAACAGTTCTGGAGATCACACCTTCAAAACGATATAAACTGTATGGAGTCAGTCCAGAGGGTGGCTATTAAAATAGTCAATGGTCTTCATCATAAAGCATATAAAGATGGACTCATAGATCTCATGTATACTTTGGAAGAAAGAGGAGAGAGAGGTGATATAAGAACGTAAGAATAGCCATACTGGGTCAGACAAATGGTCCATCTAGCCCAGTATCCTGTTTCCAACAGTGGTCAAGCCAGGTCACAAGTACCTGGCAGAAACACAAATTGTGGCAAACACAATCCCAGGGCAAACAGTAACTTCCCCATGTCTGCCTCACTATCAGACTATAGACTGTTCCTCCAGGAACTTGTTTGAACCTTTTTTAAACCCAGGTATGCTAACCGTTGTTACTACATCCTCCAGCAAAGAGTTTCAGAGCTTAACTATTCATTGAGTGAAAAAATATTAACTCCTATTTGTTTTAAAAGTAGCTTCCTTGAGTGTCCCCTAGTCTTTGTACTTTTGGATCAAGTAAAACATTGATTTACTTCTACTCGTTCTACACCACTCAGGATTTTGTAGACCTCAATCATATGCTCCCTCAGCAGTCTCTTTTCCAAGCTGAAGAGCCCTAACCTCTTTAGCCTTTTGTCATATGAGAAAAGTTCCATCCCTTTATCATTTTGGCCACCCTTCTTTGAACCTTTTCTAATTCTGCTATATCTTTTTTGAGATACATCGACCAGAACTGAATGTAATACTCAGGGTGAGATCGCATCATGGAGCCACACAGAGGCATTATAGTGTTTTCAGTCTTATTTACCATCCCTTTCCTAATAATTCCTAGCATCTTGTTTGCTTTTTTGGCCGCCGCCACACACTGTGCAGATGATTTCAGCATTAACACACAGGAGGCAGGTCTCTTTTCACTGATAGAAAACTCTGGAACAAGAGGCAAAAGACAAAGTTAAAAGGGGAAAGACTCAGAAGTAATGTAAGGAAATGCTTCTTTACAGAAAAGGTGGTGGATGCGTGGAATGACCTACTGGTGGGGTTGTTGGAGATAAGGACTGTAACTTAATTCAAGAAATCAAGGGACAGGCATGTGGGATCTCCCAGGGGGAGGAAGAAATTGTGGATAATATGTATGGGCAGACTGGATGGGCTATATGGCCTTTATCTACTGTAATTTTCTCTGTTTCTATAATATATAAAGTCGGTTTAGCAAATTGCTCAAAATGAGAGCAAAAGCAAGCAATATCTTCTAGCATTTCCTTTCCACTGATAAAAATTGTATTTGTGTGATGTTAGATTAATACTTCAGTATCTGTAAAATTATGATCAAAATTTGAAGCCCCTATAAATTTTGAAAGTGTTTTTTTTCTCCCCAGCTGCAGTACACAAGGATTTCCATTAAGCAATGCTCGTATAATATACCTTAGATGTTCTCCAGAAAGGCTTGTAAATTATGGTAAGTATTTAAAATGGTAAGTAGACATTGAAGAAAGCCACATTAGGATTAATGAATGAAAAGGTTTGTAACAAAAATGCACTTGTAAATAAATAACATTACAAAGATGATGCTCTATGACACAAATAGGAAGCAAAGATGAAAAATTCAGAATTGGAGACAGGGCTTCAGTCATCTTATAAAACGTGACAATACTTTCAAAAAGAAAAAGGGGAAAGTAATTGACTATTAAGAAGGTTTATTATTTTCTTAGGCACTTTGTTATGAAAGTATTTTGACTTTCAGACAAAGCAGAGGACTTTAAAATTTAGGCAGAAAGAATTCTACAAGCCATATAAAATAATTGTTGGAATGTAATTGTATTTTACATGCATTGCCTGTCACCTATTATTTCTCTGTGATTACTCTGTGACCTCTGATGTGAATTACTTAGAGAGGTCACACAGCTATGCAACTTCCTGTGGGGGTTAGATGCAGCACATGCAGCACATGGAGCACATGGAGCTCATGATCTCTCCTAACCTGAGAGGATCTACTATGGTGGTGTGAGCATCCATTACCATCTAAGCACATGGAAGGAGCTGATAATACAAATGTATAGTAATATGTATATATAAGCCTGTCTGATTATAATCTAACTGCAAACTGTGAGTAAACAGATGTTTTGTTACTTCAACTTTAAAGTGACTCAGCAGTGAATTATTCAGGGGTGAATGAGAGAGAGATGAAGAAAGAAATTAACATTTCTAAAGCTGAAGCTGTGTGTACTAAAATCTGCTAATTATTTACTACAAATAATCCAACAAAAGGGTTATGGGCCCAGGGCTCAGGAATTGAAAAAGAAGAGAAATATTACCAGGCAGAAAAAAAGGCCACATTTTTCTCTTAAGTTTTAAAGGAAAGATTCAGTCTGTCTCTCTCTCCTCCCACACAGCAGACAGAAGGCTAAGAAAATGGCTGAGGGAGGAAATTCACCATTTTTCTACTCTCTCAAGGTGCCTAAGTTAACTGAATTTAATTATCAGCAATGGGAACTAAGATTCATATGTCTCCTTCGAGCAAAAGGATTGAATATATGCTTAGACCAAGACAGAACAGCTGAAAATATGGCTGAATGGGACAATGCAAACTATTATGTGAAGTGCATGTTTTTAGAAGCTCTCTCAGAGAAACAAGCCATATTAGTGGAGGGAAAAGATACACCAAAGGACATTTTATATAAACTGAGAACTATGTATGCAACTACATATGCAAAGCAGCAACCAATTTGGCTGGCAGAGTTGAATGAAACCAAATTAAGGGATAAAAGTAAATGTAATGATCACATTATGCATCTTATGTCTTCATTTCAAAAGCTAGAACTTTCTGGAATTCCCATGTGTGATGCATTGAAAAGAGCATTTCTTTTTACCTCACTATCAAAGAAGTTTGATGTTTTTAGGTCTGTAAATGAGGCCATTGAAGGGCAATCTTTTGAACAGGCAACATCAAAACTAAGGCAGGAATGCATAATAAATGATTCTGAGGAGATGTGTTCTCAAAGCAAGTCAGAGAGAAATGAAACAAATTTCTTGGCAAAGAACAGAGGAAGGCGGAGCTATGGGAAAACTCCACCCAAGGGCAAGCTGATTTGCTACTCATGTGGAAAGGAGGGACATGTATCTAAATGGTGTAAGGAAACACAAAACACTCCCTCTAGCTCACCTAAGCCAATGGAACTAAAGAATTTTCAAACCAGGAAATGTATGAAGGACAAAGATAAACACAAGGGCTTTCTAATGGCAGAAAAATCTTTGACTATGGTAAATAATAATTCAAATGAAAGTACTTGGATTTTGGATTCAGGGAGCACATGCCATTTAACCAATTGTAAGGATTTCTTTCAGGAAATGTGTCCAGAGGAAGGTATCCTTAAAACTGCAAACGCAGGGACTGCTAAGATCCAAGCAAAAGGTATTGGATTCTTAAAATGCAAAGTGTCTAATGAAGTTAAAGAAATTCCTGTAAGTGATGTCTTGTATATTCCCCAAGCAGTTTGCAATATGCTTAGTGTATCTACATTAGATAAGAAGGGATTTGTGATTCATTTTGAAAACAGTAAGTGCACAATCTCTAAAAATGATGAAGTGTATGCTGAAGCTTTTATGCATAATGATGTTTATAAGCTGAACATTTCAGGTGAAGCCTCACATATGGCGCAAGTAAGGAAGAATGATGGTAAATGTAGTCTGGAAATCTGGCACCGCTGCCTGGGACATCGTGATTTTAAGGTGATCCAGGATCTTTACAGTAAGCAACTGGCCACCGGCATTCAGATAAGTGCAGATGCTGGTAAAATGGAGAAATGCATAGACTGTGTTACTCAAAAAGGTGTGAGACCCTCATTTCCTGCATACACAGGAAATAGGAGTAATAAAGTACTGGACTTAATACACAGTGACTTATGTGGACCGTTTAATATCCCATCATTGGGAAATAACAGATTTGTGCTAATATTCTTGGATGATTTCTCTAGATATTGTGTGGCCTATTTGCTGAAAGAAAAAAGTCAAGTCACAGACATGCTGAAGAAATACGTAGCCATGGTGAGCAATAAATTTGAAAGAAAACCAAAGGTTCTTCAGACTGACAATGGTGGTGAGTTCACTTCACAAAGCATGCGCACATTTCTAGAACAAGAAGGCATTCAGCATATCACAACAGTAGCTTATACACCAGAGCAAAATTCTGTTGCAGAGAGAAAATTTAGGTCAATTGTGGAAATGACCAGATGTATGCTGTCAGATAGCAATCTCCCTAAAAGACTATGGGGGGAAGCCATTCTCACAGCAGTGTACCTACAAAACAGAATGCCAACTAAAGGCGCTGAGCGCACACCACATGAGACATGGCATGGTAGGAAGCCAAACCTGTCACACATAAGAACATTTGGAAGTACAGCATATGCTCATGTACCAAAGCAAAGAAGGCATAAGCTGGATTCCACAACAGAAAGGGGCATTTTAGTTGGCTATGCTCCAGGACACAAAGGATATAGAATTTTGAATCTGAAAACTGGCATTGTTGGCATAAGACATGTTACATATTTTGATGAAAACAAAAGGGTTGATAAAGGCTGGATTATCCCAGATGAGCCTTATCATCCAGAATATGAAACTAGAACCATAATAGACATGCCAGTGTATATAAATGCCATAACAAGGCAGATGTCTGAAAGCAACTCACCTGTATCTAACGAGGAACAGGCAGAGGAAGCAGACACAGAAAGGATCATTGAAGAAGACAGTACAGTTGGAGAAGGGGAATCAATTGGAGAAGGACTCTCAGATTTAGAGGATGCGGAAAGGTCAGACCAACCTGTTGTCAGACGCTCATCCAGGGAAAACAAAGGTGTTCCACCCCCAAGACTGTCTTACCTAACAAAGTCAGCAGAAGCTCAAGAGCCCTTAACATGGGATGAGATTGAGAAAATGCCAGCAGAAGAAGCTGCTGAATGGCGTAAAGCAGCACAAGAAGAAATTGATGCATTGGATAAAAATAATACTTGGATTCTTACAAAATTACCTCCTGGCAAGAAAGCTATAGGATGCAAATGGGTATTCAAGTTAAAAAGGAATGCACAAGGAAAAGTGGAAAGGTATAAAGCCAGATTAGTGGCAAAGGGATATCTTCAAAAATATGGAGAAGATTTTGATGAAGTGTTTGCACCTGTAGTGAAACACACGACAATCAGAACACTTCTGAGCATTGCAGTCTCAAAAGGCATGCAAGTCAACCACATTGATGTGAAAACAGCATTTCTTCACGGAGATATAACTGAAGACTTGTACATGGAACAACCAACAGGTTTCATAAATACAAAACAAAGACAGCTAGTATGTAAATTAAACAAAGGTCTTTATGGATTAAAGCAAAGTGCAAAATGTTGGAATGAAAAATTGCATGAAATATTGACAAATTTAGGATTTAAGCAAGGTGAAGCAGATAAATGCTTGTACACTAGGTGCACAAATGGACAATATGCATACATTTTAGCTTTTGTTGATGATCTGCTCATTGCAAGCAAAAGTGAGCAAGAGTACAAGGACATTGTAAAATGTTTAAACCTCAATGTTGAGATAAAAGAACTTGGTAATGTGTCATACTATCTTGGTATAGAAATTGAGAAACAAAATGATGGTTCTTATCTTCTAAGCCAGAAGCAGAAAATAAATGAGCTTATTGAAAGTTTAGGTATGCAAGATGCCCAAGTTGTAAGCACTCCCATGATCACTGATTTTCTGAAGGATGAAACAGTAAGAGAACCTTTACCAGATAACATCCAATATAGATCAGCCATAGGTAAGCTTTTATATCTAGCTACCACATACAGGGCTGATATAGCAAATGCAGTAGGAATTTTGAGCAGAAGGGTCAGCTCACCTACCAAATCAGATTGGACTGCAGTTAAAAGGATGGTAAGGTATTTAAAGGGTACCATTGATTGTAAATTAAAGATTTCAGCCAATAGTAATCCAAAACTAATATGTTACTGTGATTCAGATTGGGCAGGGGATCATTCTGATTATAAATCCACAAGTGGATATGTGTTTATGTATGGAAATGTACAAATTTCATGGGCCAGTCATAAACAAAGTATTGTGAGTTTGTCTTCTACAGAAGCTGAATATGTGGCTGTATCGGAAGCGTGCAGAGAACTGATGTGGATTGAAAAACTTATGCTGGATTTTGGAATAGCTGAAAAGAGACCAATCCAGATAATGGAAGATAATCAGAGCTGCATCCGACTGTCACAGAATGACAAGGTTCAGTCACGCACCAAGCACATCGCAACGAAATACCACAACGTGCGAGAGTTGGCGAAAGAAGGGGTCATCAGTCTACACTATTGTCACACCAGTGAGATGACAGCTGACATCATGACCAAACCGTTACCCAGAGAACATTTTGTGAATCTGCGTATAAAGCTTGGACTTTGTATGAATAAATAATTGCATGACAGTTATGCATGAGAAGGGGTTTGTTGGAATGTAATTGTATTTTACATGCATTGCCTGTCACCTATTATTTCTCTGTGATTACTCTGTGACCTCTGATGTGAATTACTTAGAGAGGTCACACAGCTATGCAACTTCCTGTGGGGGTTAGATGCAGCACATGCAGCACATGGAGCACATGGAGCTCATGATCTCTCCTAACCTGAGAGGATCTACTATGGTGGTGTGAGCATCCATTACCATCTAAGCACATGGAAGGAGCTGATAATACAAATGTATAGTAATATGTATATATAAGCCTGTCTGATTATAATCTAACTGCAAACTGTGAGTAAACAGATGTTTTGTTACTTCAACTTTAAAGTGACTCAGCAGTGAATTATTCAGGGGTGAATGAGAGAGAGATGAAGAAAGAAATTAACATTTCTAAAGCTGAAGCTGTGTGTACTAAAATCTGCTAATTATTTACTACAAATAATCCAACAATAATAAAGGTAGTCAAATAAATTAAAACACAAATAAAATAAAATATTTATTTATTTATTTAAAACATTTGTGTTCCGCATAGTCCATAGTTCCTAGTGGATTACAAAAGTAGCTGAGCTTATATAAAGGAAATGCAAGCTGTTGTAAAGGAAAACACTAAACCATATGAATCTTTTGTGTGTATTTTATGTGCCTATGGATGACTGATATTTGCAATCAAATTCAACCTGGAGATGATTCTTTACGTCATGCAGAGGTATTGGCGCCATATAAAATATGCCTTTTTTATAGTAATCTTTTGAAATGTGTTCTTTACCCAAAAGTAACTGTGATTGAACACAACAGTCTATTTTTTTCCCCATAAAATCACTTCCTCCTATCACAAATGGAAATCCGAAGCACGTCAGGAGTACGTAGAATAACTGTATCCTGAATAACTGCAATTTAACATATTGTCAGAAATTCTCAGCTGCTGAGCTTATTAAGTAAAATGGGGCTCCTTTTAAGAAGCTGCGGCTAAAGGGAGCCAGTGCTGGCATCGGCGCGTGTTTTTGACAAATGCCGAGGTCCCCTTTTTCTGCAGCGGGTAAAAGGCAGGGTTTTTTTAAATAAAAAGAAATGGACATGTGGCAAGTGAAGCACTTGCCACGCACCCATTTTGGGTGGGAGCACTTATCACCACCCATTGAAGTGGCAGTAAGTGCTCCCTTGCTACCCCAGCACTGCCTGATTACCTCCAGGTACACACTGGTGCTACAAAAAGAAAAATATTTTTGTAGTTCTGGAAATGGTGTGCGCTGGGGGTGGGAACTACTGCTGGGCTGCTGCAGTAGCCCGGTGGAACTTCCCTTTTAGCAAGCCCGCATTGGACTTATTGCCCCATTTGGTGCCTTAAGTTTCCAAGACAGCACCTTTTATAGTCAGCCTGCAGAAAGTCCTTCTTGCCAGATCTATTATCTAATAGCTGCATGTCCTTCCACCATAGTTTGGCTATAGACTGTTTATTGTCTTCAGTGGCTTTTGCACATCAGGTTCATATTTGTGCATTACTTCAAGAGGCCCTTTTACTACACTGCAGCAGCAGCGTAGAAAGGGCGGGTCAGTGGGGGGAGTCCGCCCCGGGTGCACGCTGCTAGAGGGAGCAGAGAGCAGTCGTGCGCCTGTCGGCTCCGCTAGTTTCTTGCTCCTTCTGCCCCGGAACAGGTTACTTCCTGTTCCGGGGCAGAGGGAGCAGGGAGCCAGTGGAATTGACAGGTGCACGGCTGCTCTCTGCACCCTCCAGCAGCCAAGAATGCACCCCGGAGGTGGGGGGGGGGGGGCTTGATGCGCCAGGGAGGGACGTGTCATTGTACCGGTGGTGAGTGTGTGTGTGTGTGTGTGTCGTGCTGCACCCTGTGGGGACAGACGCTGCTGCATTCGGGGGGGGGGGGTGCACAGCAGCGATCCGCCCCGGGTGGCAGCCGACCTAGGATCGCCACTGCACTGCAGGGGTCCTTTTACAAAGCTATGGTAAAAAGTGGTAATGTGGGTGCATCTTTTAGGCGCATGCTGGGCCATTTTTTGCCATGGCTGGGGAAAAGGGTATTTTGTAATGGGCCGGGAAATGGGCTTGCACTAATAATAAAATGACTGCGTGCCTATTTACGGCCTGAGCCCTTACTGCCACCCATTGACCTAGCGGTAAGGGCTCACGTGCTACCCATGCAGTAATCATGCACTGCGCGCCAATGTGGGCATGCTGCCGGTTACTGCCAGGAATGCTCCCCGTGGTAGAAAATAGAAAATGTATTCAGAGCACGCCAAAATCAGAATTGCCAGCAGTAGTGCCGATTGGGCTCGCGCTACCCACATGTTAGCTCTCCTATGTCTTTGTAAAAGGTCCCTTGCATTACATGCTAACATGCACCTAATACAGCAAAAATGGCCTAATGTAAGGCATGCTATAGCGATATGCGCTAGTTTTATTATCTGTGAGACTAGACACACGGTAATTAATTTTTTATATTTTGGGGGGAGGGGGGTATGGATGTGCTAATTGCTAATCATACCACTGTGTTAACTGGTTAGTGCATCCATAATGTGGAAGCCCTTAGTGCCTCCTAAATAGGAGGTATTAAGTGCTCCAATGTTAATATTTTTAAATGGTTGTGTGCTAATGCTAACATTAAAGGTGACATGGCAGTTACTTTTTACTTTGGATTTTCATTTTGTGATATAACTCTTTTAATGGTGCTTTTCTTCGCATAGAGGGGCATTTTCGAACGGGGACGCCCATCTCTGAGGACATCACAGTGAAGGGGCGGGGCATCCCGTATTATCGAAACAAGTTGGGCGTCCATCTTTCGTTTCGATAATATGGTCGGGGATGCCCAAATCTCAACATTTAGGTTCACCTAAGAGATGGTCAACTTAAATGTTGAGATGGTCGACCTTAGAGATGGACGACCTTGGTTTTCGCCAATAATGGAAACCAAGGACGCCCATCTCAAAAACGACCAAATGCAAGCCCTTTGGTCGTGGGAGGAGCCAGCTTTCATAGTGCACTGGTCCCCCACACATGCCAGGACATCAACCGGTCAACCTAGGGGGCACTGCAGTGGACTTCACAAATTACTCCCAAGTGCATAGCTCCCTTTCATTTGGTGCTGAGCCCCCAACCCCCCCAAAAAAGTCCCAGTCCCCACAACTGTACACCACTACCATAGCCCTAAGGGGTGAAGGGGGGCACCTACATGTGGGTACAGTGAGTTTCTGGTGGGATTTGGAGGGCTCACATTTACCACCACAAGTGTAACAGGTGGGGGGGGGGGGGGGTTATGGGCCTGGGTCTGCCTGCCTGAAGTGCACTGCACCCACTAAAAACTACTCCAGGGACCTGCATACTGCTGTGATGGAGCTGGGTATGACATTTGAGGCTGGCATAGAGCCTGGAAAAAATTGTTTTTTAATTTTTTTTTCGTGGGAGGGGGTTGGTGACCACTGGGGGAGTAAGAGGAGGTAATCCCCCATTCCCTTCAGTGGTCATCTGGAGGGGGATAATCGAATGGGGGCGTCCATCTCTAAGGATGTCTGTCTCTAAGGATGTTTCGATAATATGGTCGGGGACGCCCAAATCATGAAATTTAGGTCGACCTTAGAGATGGTCGTCCCCGGTTTTCGGTGATAATGGAAAGCGAGGATGCCCATCTCAGAAATGACCAAATCCAAGCCATTTGGTTGTGAGGGGAGCCAGCATTTGTAGTGCACTGGTTACACTAACTGAATGGAAAAAGCCCTTCCCTTACCGATCCGGAAAGGAACAGGCATGCATGAAGGAAATTGCAAGCAAATAGGCTGCTCGCTGTTAGCTCATTTGCACAGCGATGGCAGTTTATTATTTATTTTATTGTTTGCATTTGTATCCCACATTTTCTCACCTCTTTGCGGGCTCAGTGTGGCTTACAATAAGATAAGAATAATGAAAATACATTTGTTACAACTTGGTTATGGGTTATATTGTACAAGTTATGCGAGATAATCGAATTATCATTAGGAATATCACAATGGGACGTTAACATGAAGCTTAAGGGCAGTGTTAAGACACAAAGGCATGTGGTGTGCATATTTCTGTGAGTAAGTGTATGAGTAGTGTTGAATTATGGGGGATGAGAGATTATAAGTGGATGTATGATGCATTGATGAACAGTGAGTGTGGACTCTATGTGTTTTGGTTCTTTCCGTAGATTGTTTCAAATAGATGGGTCTTCAGTGATCTGCGGAAGGATGCTTGTTCGAGGGTCGCTCTTAAGTTGCGCGGCAGTGTGTTCCAAAGCTGCGTGCTCGTGTGAGAAAAGGTTGACGCGTGTAGCGTTGAGGATGTCCTTCCCTGTGACAGGACATCTAAAATGTGGATGTTTGTGAGAAGGACAGCCATGCCTGCTATGCCTCCAACACCCCTTTTATTTATTTGGATTTTGGATCACAAGTAGCAGCAGTGGGGTTTGAACCTACCACTTCTAGATTACAAGACCAGTGCTCTAACCACTAGGCCACTCTTTTGAAATTTGGCCATTCCTATGGGGGGCAGTTGAGGACGTTCAAAATGTTTGAAAGAAGGATGCCCATGCCTTCGTTATGCCTCCACTGACACACACATACCTCCCCCCCAGGGACCTTCATACTGCCCCCCCACAGGGATGGCCAAATTTTAAGGGAGGGGAGTGGCCTAGTGGTTAGAGCAGTGGTCTTGCAATCCAGAGGTGACCAATTCAAATCCCACTGCTGCTACTTGTGATCCAAAATCCAAGTAAATAAAAGGGGTGTCAGAGACACAGGAAAGGCATGGACATCCTTCTCACAAACATCCACATTTTGGACATCCTCAACTATCGTCGCAGAAGAACGTCCTCAACTGCCATCGCAGGGACGGAGGCATAGCGAAGGACATACTCTAAAAAAAACAAGACAAACGTTTTTGAAGTTGTTTTTTCAGGGTGGGAGGTCGTTAGTGACCACTGGGGAAGTCAGGGGAGGTCATCCCCAATTCCCTCTGGTGGTCATCTGGTCAGTTCAGGCACATTTTTGATGCTTGGTTATGAAAAAAAATGGACCAAGTAAAGTTGGCCAAATGCTCATCCGGAACACCCTTCTTTTTTCCATTATTGGCCGAGGATGCCCATCTGTTAACCATGCCCCCATCCCGCCTTCGGTACACTGCCAACACTCCCCCAGGAACTTTGGTCATCTCAGCGACGGAAAGCAGTTGAAGGCGCCCAAAATCGGCTTTCCATTATGACGATTTGGGCGACCCTGAGAGTTCGCCCATCTCCCAATTTGTATCAGAAGATGGGCGTCCTTCTCTTTCGATTATGCCGCTGATATTGTTCTCCAGGATTCACTCTGCAGAGGTCCCTTACTACAGTGCCACGGTTCGCTGCTATGGTTTCACATGCCTTCTATATGCTGTGCTTTCATTTTGACTTATGTTGTTCATGATTTGCGTTTTATATATGTTTCATATATACATTTTTTAGTTACTAGGGGACCCTTTTTCTAAGGTGTGCCAAAAAGTGACCTGTGCTGGTGTAGGCACGTGTTTTGAACATGCGCAGGTCAATTTTTCAGCACATTTGGAAAAAGGCATTTTTTAAATGGCAAAATGGATGTGTGGCAAAATTAAAACCAGCACATGTCCATTTTCAGCCTGAGACCTTACCGCCACACATTGACTTAGCAATAAGGTCTCACACGTTAACCAGATAGTAAGCGGCTAGCATGTTTAAATTGCCGATTACCACCGGGTAAGTGCCACGTGGTAGAAAATAGAAAATATTTTCTACCGTGTGTTTTGGGCATGTGTCAAAAATGGAATTACCGCCCAGGGCATGCGGTAGCCAGGTGGTAGTTCCAATTTGGCACACGTTAGACGTGTGTAGGCATCTATGCACCTTAGTAAAAGGGCCCCTCAGTTAATCTTTATGGATTGAACACTATAGGCACTACTATATGCTATAGAGGGGCATTTTCGAAAGGGACATCCAAGTTTTGATTTGGACGTCCTCACAAAACGTCCCAATCCAGGGGCAGGGAAACCTGTATTTTCGAAACAAGATGGACGTCCATCTTTTGTTTCAAAAATACCGTCAGGGAAATCCAAATCCTTAAATTTAGTCGTCCCTAGATTTGGTCGCCCTTAACCTTGGACGTTTCTGATTTTTAGCTATTTTTGAAACCAAGGACGTCCATCTCAGAAACGACCAAATGCGAGGCATTTGGCTGTGGGAGGAGCCAGCATTTGTAGTGCACTGGTCCCCCTGACATGCCAGGACACCAAGCGGACACCACCCTAGGGGGCACTGCAGTGGACTTCATAAATTGCTCCCAGGAACATAGCTCCCTTACCTTGTGTGCTGAGCCACCCAAAACCTACTCCCCACAACTGTACACCACTACCATAGCCCTTACGGGTGAAGGGGGCAACTACAAGTGGGTACAGTGGGTTTCTGGTGGGTTTTGGAGGGCTCGCTATTTCTTCCACAAATGTAACAGGTAGGGGGGGGAGGGATGGACCTGGGTCTACCTGCCTGACGTGCACTGCACCCACTAAAACTGCTCCAGGGACCTGCATACTGCTGTCATGGACCTGAGTATGACATCTGAGGCTGGCATAGAGGCTGGTAGTAATATTTTTAATAATGTTTTTTGAGGGTGGGAGGGGGTTAGTGACCACTGGGGGAGTAATGGGAGGTCATCCCCGATTCTCTCCAGTGGTCATCTGGTTATTTTGGGCAACTTTTTGTGCCTTAGTCGTAAGAAAAACATGTCTGGGTTAAAACGTCCAAGTGTTCGTCAGGGACGTCCTTGTTTTTTTCGATTATGGGTCAAGGACGTCCAAGTGTTAGGCACGCCCAAGTCCCCTCTTCATTACGCCTCTGACACACCCCCTTGAACTCTGGCCATTCTTGCAACGGAGTGCAGTTGGGGACGTCCAAAATCGGCTTTCGATTATGCTGATTTAGGCGGCCCTGAGAGAAGGGCGCCCATCTCCCGATTTGTGGCAAAAGATGGGCGCCCTTCTCTTTCGAAAATAAGCCTGATAGACAAATATGGTTTAATGGGACAGAGTCATCACGGGTTAATCCAAGGGACATCTTGGTTCACCAATTTGAATCATTTCTTTGAAGGTGTGGATAAAGGTGATCCGGTTGATGTAGTGTATCTAGATTTTCCGAAAGGTTTTGATAAAATTCCTCATGAGAGACTTTTGAGAAAATTAAAGAGTCATGGGATAGGAGGCAAGGTTCTGGTGTGGATTATGAATTGGTTAGACAGAAAACAGAGGGTAGGGTTAAATGCTCATTTCTCTCAATGGAGAAGGGTGAACAATGGAGTACTGCAGGGATCAATACTGAGACTGGTGCTATTTAACATATTTATAAATGATATGGAAATCAGAATGATGAGTGAGCTGATTAAATTTGCAGATGACATCAAGAGAAAACATAATACTGTTATCTGATATTAAAAATTTGCAGATGACACAAACTGTTAAAACACGTGTGGACTGTGAAATATTACAGAAAGACCTTAGGAAATTGGAAGACTGGGCATCCAAATGGCAGATGAAATTTAATGTGGACAAATGCAAGGTGATGCACATTGGAAAGAATAATCCGAATCATAGTTACCTGATGCTTTGGTCCACTTTGGGGTTCAGCACCCAAGAAAAAGATTTAGGTGTTGTAGATGATATGCTGAAATCTTCTGCTCAGTGTGTGCAGAAGGATGCTAGGAATTATTAGGAAAGAGATGGTGAATAAGACCGAAAATACTATAATGCCCCTGTATCGCTCCATGGTGCTACCTCACCTTGAATACTACATTTAGTTCTGGTCGCTGTATTTCAAAAAAGATATAGCGGAATTAAAAAAGGTTCAAAGAAAAGTAAACAAAATGATAAATGGAATATAACTCCTGTCATATGAGGGAAGATAAAAGAGGTTAGGGTTCTTCAGTTTGGGAAAGAGACAGATGAGAGGTGACACAAATCGTGAGATGGGCGTCCTTCTCTCAGGGTCGCCCAAATCGGCATTATTGAAAGCCGATTTTGGGCGCCAACTGCTTTCCTTCGCAGGGACGACCAAAGTTCACGGGGGCATGTCAGCAGCATAGCGAAGGCGGGACTGGGACATGCTTAAGAGATAGGTGTCCTCGGCCGATAATGGAAAAAAGAAGGGCGTCCCTGACGAGCACTTGACCGACTTTACTTGGTCCATCTTTTTCTTGTGATCAAGCTTCAAAAAGGAGCCCAAACTGACCAGATGACCACCAGAGGGAATCGGGGATGTCCTCCCCTTAATCCCCCAGTGGTTACCAACCCCCTCCCACCCTAATAAAAAAACTTAAAATGTTTTTTTGCCAGCCTCTATGTCAACCTCAATTGTCATAGCCAGCTCCATGACAGCAGTATGCAGGTCCCTGGAGCAGTTTTAGTGGGTGCAGTGCACTTCAGACAGGCGGACCCAGGCCCATCCCCCCCTTACCTGTTACTACTTGTGGTGGTAAATGTGAGCCCTCAAAACCCACCAGAAACCCACTGTGCCCACATGTAGGTGCCTCCTTCCCCCCTTAGGGCTATGGTAGTGGTGTACAGTTGTGGGTAGTGGGTTTTGTTTGGGGGGGGGGGGGGGTTGGGGGCTAAGCACACAAGGTAAGGGAGCTATGTACCTGGGAGCAATTTGTGAAGTCCACTGCAGTGCCCCCTAGGGTGCCCGGTTGGTGTCCTGGCATGTCAGGGGGACCAGTGCACTACGAATGCTGGCTCCTCCCATGACCAAATGGCTTGGATTTGGTCGTTTCTGAGATGGGCATCCTCGGTTTCCATTATCGCCGAAAACCAGGGACGACCATGTCTAAGGATGTCCTAAGGACGACCGTCTCTAAGGTCAACCTAAATGTTGAGATTTGGGCGTCCCCGACCGTATTATCGAAACGAAAGATGGACGCCCATCTTGTTTCAATAATACGGGTTTCCCTGCCCCTTCACGGAGCCGTCCTGCGAGGACGGCCCCAAGAAAACTTGGGTGCCCCATTCGATTATGCCCCTCTATGACCCCCTCAGTAGCGAATCTCTTATGTATTTTTGACTAACTGTGTTTTCAAGGGCACCACTTTATTGTGGTGCAAGTACATTGATGATGTATTTATGATCAGGGCTGGAAGTAAGGATAATCTCTTGGAATTTTATGCCTGGTTGTTTCTAGGGATAAGAATTTGAAATTCCAGTTGAATTAGAATGTAAAAGAGATTTTATTCTTTGATATTAAGATCATAAACTATAATGATAATTTTGTCACTAGCATTTATTGCAAGCCAACAGATGCCAATAAATTGCTTCATTATAATAATTGTCATAATAGGTCTTTAAAAGAAAATTATCTTATAGTCAATTCCTGAGGATCAAGAGAATGTGTTCTACAAAGCATGATATGATGAGACAGGCTAAATGTGTGGCTTCCAGGTTTTACAACAGAGGTTATCTGAGAAAATATGTTGAGGAAGGATTAGAAAGAACTGCAAAACAGGACAGAGATTTGCTTTTAAAAAAACACACTCTAGAAAAGTGCAAGAAAAGATAGTTTGCACACTCATTTTATTTTGTTATATTTATTTATGACATTTATATTCCACATTAGCCTTTTCAAAATATATTAACAGAAAGTAAAATACATCATATAATGTTAGACCAGTAACAAGAGTTAGGAGCAAATGGAATTAATTAATTATGGTCATTTGTCCACAGACATTATCCCCCCCCCCCCCCCCCGATTCTATAAAGCACACCTAGAGATCCACGCCGAAATCTAGGCATAGTCTAAAACAATACAAGTAACTTAATTGGCATAACAAGCTAATTAATGTTGATAATACTTAACAAGCAATAATGAGCACTAATTAGCAATAATTAGAATTTATGTGTACAATTTGCTAAGCGTATTCTATAATGCAGTGTGCTTAACTTCTAACATGTGCAGGCAAAAAGAGGCATGGTTATGGGAGGGGAAATGGGCATTTAGCTGGTATTCCAAAATTTGTGCACATATTTATAGAATATGGCCCACTGCGCCTAAATGTATGCACCAGGATTTGCACCATGTTTTCATTGGTGTAAATGGACAAGCATAGTTTTAGGTGCTGGAATATCAACTAAGCATATTCTATATATCACACCTAAATTTACGTGCCGCTTATAGAATATGCTTAGGCGGAAATGTCTTCTGTGTGGATTTTTTAGTTGCCATATATAGAATCCCCCCTATATGCATACTTAGGAAACAAAGGGCAATCATACAATTTATTCCAGAATTTGAGAATAAAGAAATTATGGTAACTTTTAAAATGAATAGAAACTGTTCAATGTAAAAAAGATATTGTATGGGAACATTACCCCTGTCTCACTTGCTCGGTCTGTCATGTCAACCCCCAAACTAAGGTTTTTGAACATCCTATTACTGGTGACAGATTTCAGTTATGACAATATTCAAACTGTAAAACTACAAATGTCTACTGCTTTTTTAGAGACTTGATACTCGCTTATTTGCATAATTGAATTCAATCCTTTCTCAAAGTATTCACACCAGATGGCAATCTATTTTATCTGTATTTTGGTTTTATTTATATTTATTATCATTATTATGCATGTAACATAGTAACGTGGTAACATAGTAGATGACGGCAGAAAAAGACTTGCACGGTCCATCCAGTCTGCCCAACAAGGTAAACTCATATGTGCTACTTTTTGTGTATACCTTACCTGATTTTGTATCTGTCATTTTCAGGGCACAGACCGTATAAGTCTGCCCAGCACTATCCCCGCCTCCCACCACCAGCTCTGCCACCCAATCTCAGCTATGCTTCTGAGGATCCATTCCCTCGGAACAGGATTCCTTTATGTTTATCCCATGCATGTTTGAATTCCATTACCGTTTTCCTCTCCACCACCTCCCGTGGGAGGGCATTCCAAGCATCCACCACTCTCTCCGTGAAAAAATACTTCCTGACATTTTTCTTGAGTCTGCCCCCCTTCAATCTCATTTCATGCCCTCTAGTTCTACCGCCTTCTCATCTCCGGAAAAGGTTTGTTTGCTGATTAATACTTTTCAGATATTTGAACGTCTGTATCATATCACCCCTGTTTCTCCTTTCCTCCAGGGTATACATGTTCAGGTCAGCAAGTCATGTTGTTACATGTCTACACATAAGTGTCACTCCTGTTCAAGTTTTATTATGTCAGTATTTCATTAAGTATGAGTGTTGTATTGGTTTATACTGTTGCTTAATTTTATCTATGATATTTATGATTTTAATTCTTGTATTTATCTATGTATCAGTTTTTACCCCTGACACAGCCTTTGGATGAAACATGGCCACACTAAGTGACTGTTTTAATAAACTGCTCAGTGCAGCAGAATTTGGTCTGGTTGTTCGTTCATTTCCACAAAAATGATACCAGTAAAATGATATCAGGTTCTCTAGCAATGCTAGTCAAAATATAAATGAATGTTTCTGAAATGGCTAACACACACGTGTACATGCTGGCACAGATATGTGTTTTCTGAAATACTGGAACATGTGTTGCCGTATTGTAAGCATTTATATTTTAAACATTTATTAATCTAAAATGGATGCTCCTCTCATATGTAACTGGCACTTAAATGTTTATTTCCCCGTGTATTTTAAAATATATTCTATATTAGTAGATTCTATTATTACATTAAGCTAAAAGGGCCTTTTTCAAAAGCGCATTAGCATTTTTAGCGCATGCTAAAAATAAGTGTGTGCTAAATGCTAGAGACACCCATGCATTTCTAGCATTTAGCGTACACTAAAAACGCTACCATGCATTTGTAAAAGACCCCCTAAGGGGACCAGCACTGGCATCGGTGCATGTTTTACATGCGCACCGAGGCCCCCTTTTACCACAGCTGGTAAAAGGGAAGTCTCACTTTCCTACAGGAAATGACCATATGGCAAGTAAAGCACTTGCCACATGGCCACTTCGAGGGGGAGCCTTTACTGCCACCCATTGAGGTGGTAATAAATTCTCCTGCGTTAACCCGGCAGTAATCGGGCAGCGTGTGGCACTGCCCGATTACCGCCAGGTACACTCCAGTGCTACAAAAATAAAGTTTTGTAGCGCCGGAAATGATGGTGCGCTAGGAGTGGGAAGTATCACAGACTACTGAGTTAACGCAGCAGTACTTCCTGTATAGCGAGAAGTAAGCTTTCATTGGACTTACTACCGCTTAGTAAAAGGAGCCCTTAGGGACCTGTTTACTAAGCTGAGCTATAGGCGTGCTAGTGTTTTTAGCGCACACTAAAATTTTGTGCGTGCTAACACTAGAGACACCCATAGGAATATATGGGTGTCTGTAGCATTAACGCATGCTAAATTTTAATTTTTTTATTTATAACAACTTAATTTTACAAGCACTAAAATAACTTGCCAGAAATTCAGAGAAAATAACACACAAGAATTATTTCAATCAGGTAATTCTATACTCTTCCTTAGACCACAAAAGAGGGAGAGTGAAACAAGACAAGGAGATCAATTAATCAACAGTAAACAAAGAAAATGTGGTATTAACCTGATTATCCCCAGTTATTATTTATCTGAACCAATTTGGACATTTTGGTGAGAAAAACATCTAAATGCTGCTTTATGTCACTTTTTATATGTTTTTCTCATTTGAAAATGAGACCCATGGTGTATAAGACCATAATATCATCTTCATAGATGTAAAAGTTTGCATTAATTATCTCTAGTTCAACTCCTAATGACTGTGTTGGTTTGTTAAAAATGATTGGGGACAATGGAGATCCTTGAGGAACATCACAGCAATCTCTCCACGCATCTGATAATAGACCTTTCATTTTCACTCTATATGATCTTTGTGATTTAAAAAACAAACAAACCCTTATACTATTTAAGTACAGTCCCCAAAATGCCAAATTCAGAGTTAGTAACAGGATCTTGTGATCTACAATAGCAAAGTCTCTTGAGAAATCAAATTGAATAAGTAGCAATTGGTGACCCAAACTTGACAATGATTTAGGTTATCAGTGAACCTACTACAGTCTCTGAACTAATCCCCTTCATGATCCCTGGTTGAGAGTGCTGCAAAATTTCAAAGCTATCCAAATAATTCTTCAACTGCTTAGTAACCCAATCCTCCATGATCTTAGTCAACAGAGGGACAGAAGCCACAGGTCTATAATTTGCTAGCCTTAATGTTCTTAATAATAGGGGTTAAAAATATGCCACCACCTGCTACATGATTCAAATTCACCATGCCTGATTGAAATTCACAGTTTAACCAACTAGTTACCACCTTTTAAAAAGCAGGGCTTTTCTTCATTAAATAAGCTGGACACACATCTAAAATGCAATATTTTCCCATCAAAACACTAACCACATTCGCTGTAACTACAGGCAATTCAGGCCATACTCTATCTACAGGTGTATCAATGGACATTATATCAAAGGCCATAAACAAAGTCTTAGTATAGTTTAGTTGGTCTCTG
Organism: Microcaecilia unicolor; assembly: GCF_901765095.1. Lineage (NCBI taxonomy): Eukaryota > Metazoa > Chordata > Amphibia > Gymnophiona > Siphonopidae > Microcaecilia > Microcaecilia unicolor. The sequence continues at coordinate 418,188,448 of NC_044031.1, forward strand.
AGTACCTCTATTTTAGTTCTGAAGTAGCATGCTAACTCTTCTGCTCCAGGAGAATCTGAACCACAGATCACTGACTTTAGTCAATTGATTCACTAAATTAAATAATTTCCTTTGAACTATCAATTTGGTGCCAATTAACTCAGAAAAATATTTTTTCTTATTCTTGGCCAATTTAAACTTGGGGCTGATATTCAGACCGAAGAAGTTAGATCAGCTATCTCCCATGGTTGGTGCCAAGCCTGGATATTCAATGCTGGGTCATTTCTGGTGACTGGCATTGAATATCCAGTTTTGTCTTGGCCAGTATAAAGATAACCGGCTAAGTCAGACTTAGTCCGTTATCTTTAAACTGGCCAAAGATATCCCACATTTTCACGCAGCCAAATATGGCAGCTAAACCAGCTTTAAAAAAACGGCAGATATCCAGTTATATTGGGTGAAATAACAGGCTATCTCCTATCAGCTAACCAGCAAGGGATAGCCGGTCATCCCCTGCTGAATATCGACAGATAGCCAGTTACGTGATATTTATCTGGTCAACAGTCATTCTAGCTGGTTAAATAGTGCTTAATATCAGGGGGATATATGTGTACTGCTTTCCTCCAATTTTGTCTATGTTCTTTTGTATTAGATTTCCTCCAAATTCTCTACATTTTTGTTTAATAATAGTAACTCTTTATTAAACCATTTTGAGACTTCTCTGTGTACCTTTACTTTTATAGTTAAAGAGGTGTATCATCCAAAATAAGTGTATTCACTGAATTCCAGTTTTGCATTATATCCGCCCCCTGTGATGTTTTATTCTTCAATAATTTACCACCTATTTCCAAAACTCTACCAGATCAATTTTTCCTCTATAATATTGAGGTTTTTTTAAATTCTGTTTTTTTTCTTGTTATATTTATTCATCCAGCTTATAACAAAGTCTAACAACCAATGTTCTGATCAGGGGACTCTTGCCATAAGTTTGATTGAGTTAATAAATACCCAGGAGAAGTGCGTAGAAAAGCATACTATCAGGCTCATTTTCGACACAAATCAGAAGATGGCCATCCTTCTCACAGGGTCACCCAAATCGGCATAATCGAAAGCCAGTTTTGGGCGTCCCCAACTGCTTTCTGTCGCAGGGACGACCAAAGTTCCCAGGGGTGTGTCAGAGGCGTACCGAAGGTAGGACTTAGGTGTGCCTAACACATGGGTGTCCTCGACCCATAATAGAAAAAAAAGGGCGTCCTTGACAAACATTTGGACGACTTTACCTGGCCCAGTTTTTCTTACGATCAAGGCACAAAAAGGTGCCCGAACAGACCAGATGACCACCGGAGGGAATCGGGGATGACCTCCCCTTACTCTCCCAGTGGTCACTAACCCCCTCCCACCCTAAAAAAAGAACTTTAAAAATATTTTGTGCTAGCCTCAAATGTCATACTTAGGTCCACCGCAGCAGTATGCAGTTCCCTGGAGCAGTTTTAGTGGGTGCAGTGCACTTCAGGCAGGTGGACCCAGGCCCATCCACCTGTTACACTTGTGGTGGTAAATGTGAGCCCTCCAAAACCCACCACAAACCCACTGTGCCCACATCTAGGTGCCCCCCTTCACCCATAAGGGCTATGGTAAGTACATAAGTACATAAGTAATGCCACACTGGGAAAAGATCAAGGGTCCATCGAGCCCAGCATCCTGTCCACGACAGCTGCCAATCCAGGCCAAGGGCACCTGGCAAGCTTCCCAAATGTACAAACATTCTATACATGTTATTCCTAGAATTGTGGATTTTTCCCAAGTCCATTTAGTAGTGGTTTATGGACTTGTCCTTTAGGCAGTGGTGTGCTGGAGCCGGCTCGCACCGGCTCACAAGAGCCGGTTGTTAAATTTTCTTCCGGCTTGCGAGCCGGTTGTTGAAAATAGCGAGCCGGCTCTGGCTCTCCGCCCTCCCTCCGGATCCGCCTCACCGCTCGCTTGTTTTTTAAATTCTTCGCTTCCAGCGCCGAGTCGCCGACTGTCCTGAGTCCTCCCTTGCCGATTTGCGCTTTAAAAATGGCCGCCGAGACTTCCAGAGGCGGCCTCGCGAGACTTCAGCTGAAGTCTCGGTGGCCATTTTGAAGCGCGAATCGGCAAGGAGGGAGGACTCAGGACAGTCAGCGACTCGGCGCTGGAAGCGAAGAATTTAAAAAACAAGCGGGCGGTGAGGGATCGGATCAGGAGGGAGGGAGGAGAAGAAGAATTCACAAAACAACTCGGGAGGGGGTGGCAGGGGGGAAAAGAAAGTCGCTGCTGGGCATGGATGGATGGAGGGGGTCGCTGGACATGGGTGCATGCAGGGCAGGGGAGAGGAGGGTCGCTGGGTATGGGTGCATGCAGGGCAGGGGAGAGGAGGGTCACTGCTGGACATGGGTGCATGCAGGGCAGGCGAAAGGAGGGTCACTGCTGGACATGGGTGCATGCAGGGGAGAGAAGGGTCACTGCTGGACATGGGTGCATGCAGGGCAGGGGAAAGGAGGGTCACTGCTGCACATGGGTGCATGCAGGGGAGAGGAGGGTCACTGCTAGACACCTGAGTGCATGCAGGGCAGGGCAGAGGAGGGTCACTGCTGGACATGGGTGCATGCAGGGCAGGGGAGAGGAGGGGAGAGAGAAGAAATGCTGGACATGGATGGAGGAGAGAGAAGAGTGAGGAAGGAGATGAGGGAAAAGGAAGAGAGGACAAAAACTGCACATGGATGAAGAAAATAGGCAGAAGCTGAGGACCAGAAATGAAGAAGAAAGGAGGAAAGAAATAAATGGAAAGGAAGCCCTGGAAACAGAGTTAAGAGGACAGATAGCAGCAGAATCGGATACAGTCTCAAGACAACAAAGGTAGAAAAAAATCATTTTATTTTCATTATAGTGTTTGGAATATGTTCACTTTGAGAATCAGGTGCTCAACATTAAAAGTTTATATTTATTTATTTATTTACTTACTTATGGCATTTTATCCCACATTAAACATGAATTAGATTGGAACCTGGGATCATTTAATTTTTTTTCCTGGAGAGAGTAATACATTGCCCCCCCCTCCCCTGCTATAGCCAGCTCTGCAATTTTTTTTTGGGGGGGGCACAGAGGTGGACGGGGGGGGGGGGGGGCGCAGTGGTGGACTGGGGAGAGAGCCTGTTGTTAAAAATTTACCAGCACACCACTGCCTATAGGAAACCGTCTAGCCCCTTTTTAAATTCTGCCAAGCTAACCGCCTTCACCACGTTCTCCGGCAATGAATTCCAGAGTTTAATTATGCGTTGAGTGAAGAAAAAATTTCTCCAATTTGTTTTAAATTTACTACACTGTAGTTTCATTGCATGCCTCCTAGTCCTAGTATTTTTGGAAAGCGTGAACAGACGCTTCACATCCACCTGTTCCACTCCACTCATTATTTTATATACCTCTATCATGTCTCCCCTCAGCCGTCTCTTCTCCAAGCTGGTAGTGGTGTACAGTTCTCGGTAGTGGGTTTTGGGGAGCTCAGCACACAAGATAAGGGAGCTATGTACCTGGGAGCTTTTTCTGAAGTCCACTGCAGTACCCCCTAAGGTGTCCAGTTGGTGTCCTGGCATATGAGGGGGACCAGTGCACTACAAATGCTGGCTCCTCCCACGACCAAAGGGCTTGCATTTGGCATTTGGTCATTTCTGAGATGGCGTCCTTAGTTTCCATTATCGCCGAAAATCAGAAACAACCAAGTCTAAGGACGACCATCTCTAGGGACGACCTAAATGTCAAGATTTGGGCATCCCCGGCCGTATTATCGAAACGAAAGATGGACGCCCATCTTGTTTTGATAATACGGGTTTCCCCGCCCCTTCGCCGCAACGTCCTGCGAGGACATCGTCAGGAAAACTTGAGTGCCCCTTTTGATTATGCCCCTTAATATGATCTATTTCTCAAAAATCCTTCAAACCAAGACAGTACAGCCCCTGTAATACCAATTTCATTCAACCTATGCAACAGCAATTCATGGTCAACAGAACTGAAAGCTGTAGATATGTCAAATTGAAGTAAAATTAATTATTTTCCCATGCAAAGATGCTGCTTAATTCTTGAGGTTAGTATTATAAGCAGGGTTTCTGTACTCTGATTGGATCTAAAGCCATATTATCTCTCTTCAAGACAATTGTGTGTATCTAGGTTTGATGTAAGTTGTTTAGTGACAATAAATTCCATTGATTTAACCATCCAAGGGATGTCACTGGTCTCTAGTTTTCAGTTTTAGTCATATCTCCCCTTGTTACATTGGAAATGGGTGTTAAAACAATTTTACCTAATTCCTTTGGATAGAGACCAGATTGAAAAGAAATTATTTATTAGTGTATTTAGGGCCCCTTTTACCAAGCTGCGGTAAAAGGGGGCCTGCATTGAATTAGCACGTGTTTTTGACAAGTGCCGAGACCCCCCTTTTACTGCAATGGGTAAAAGGGTAGGTCTTTGTTTTCTCCAGGAAATGGCCATGTGGCAAGTAAAGCATTTCTGGAGGAGCCCTTACTGCCACTCATTGAGGTTGCAGTAACGGTCCCACACTCACTGGGCAGTAAACGGGCAGTGATTACCACCGGGTACATACCGGCACTACAAAAATAAAAATTATCTCATTATAACTCTTTGCCTCTGAAATTGCCTGTTCATAAGCAGAAATTTGTGTTTTCCGCTCAGAGAATGCTTATGGAGAATTTGATTTTTTTTCTATGCACTTTCTAATTTTCTGCAAGACCTTTTCCGTTCCATTAGGTCTGAAGAAAAACAAGGGTTTGAAGTCACTCTATTGAATTAGTTAGGGGTCCTTTTACTATGCTGCGGTAAAAGGGGCCCAGCGGTGGCATTGGCATGTTGATTTGTTGTGTGTCGAGGCCCATTTTACTACAGCAGGTATTTTCTTTTTTAAAAAAAGGAAATGGCTGAGCAGCAAGTTAAACACTTGCTGTGTGGCCATTTCCTGAGGTGACCCTTACAACCTCCTATTAAAAGCAGTAAGGGCTCCTGCGGCAACCCGTGAGTAAAAAAAAAATCATTTTTATGCTGGAAATGGCGCGTGGTGGGGGCCCCTTAGTGATTAGGGATGAGAGCTTATCTAGGTGCCCTTTTAGTAAAATGTGGTAGGGATAACATGTGGGTAGCGAGCACTAAATGAACCTTAGTGCCAGGGTAGCATGGGCGCCTGGTAGTAGTTCTGAAGCTGGCACATGCAATGTTTGCAAAGGCAGAAAATAATTTTCTATTTTCTACCATGGAGGTGTTCCTGGCAGCAATGCCATGTTGCCGCTCGCTGCATTATTACCGCATAAGTGAAATGTGAGCCCTTACCGCCATGTAAATAGGTGGCACTAAGGGCTCAGGCAGTAAATAGCCATGCGCTGCTTTTAATATTAGTGCACAGCCATTTACTGCCCTATTTTAAAATGGCCTTTTTACCTACCACGGTAAAAAATGGTCTAGTGCACGCCAATTTTATATGCCCGAACTTCAGCTTAGTAAAAGGGTCTGTAAGTGTGCTAGTAGAGGAATTATTCCAGTTTTGTAGCATAGTGTTCAAGGACTTAATTAGCACAACTAATTTAGGTGCCATAGAATTTCAGAAAAAATTCTTCTTCTTCTTCTTCCACTTTTTTCCTATAAATTTGAATTATAGGAGACTTTAAATCATGAGAGTGACACTTGGTAAGCCTAAGTTAGAATTCAAGCAGATGGTGGTCTAAGCAAATCACAGGAGTCCACATAACATGCTCTATAAATTTAGAGAATGACTCCTTAGTGGTACAAGCAATGAAATCTAATGCATGGCCCTTCACATGTGTTGCTACAATCTGTTCTAATTCTAGCTGAGAAAACTTCATAAATTGAATAAACTGATGGGCATTAATATCATTCAAGCTATCTAAATGTAAATTTAGATCTTCTAAAATAACTAATTTAGAAAAAAATATAGAGTAGTGTGTAAAAAGTTCAAATAATCCAGACTGAATATCAGGCCAAGAGCTAAAAGGCCTATAGAGCAACAAAAAACGCAATCCTGTCAGGGAAAGAAGACTATCAACTGACAAAACAGTCAAAACACTGGCCTCAATTAGCTTATTATTTATTTGTTACATTTTTATCCCATGTTTTCCCACCTATTTGCAGGCTCAATGTGGCTTACATAGCGCTGGCGAGGTGTTTATAGGCTCCGGGGTAGACAAATACAAGGAGATGTTGTGGTAGGATAGATTCATGTGATTCATATAGCGGAAGAGTTGTGTAATGTCCATTACGATCTTTAATGATGTTGTGTCGTGGGGATCTGTCATTTATGTTGGATCGGTAGGATATGCCTTTTTAAACAAGTGAGTTTTTAGCGTTTTTCTGAAGTGTAAGTGGTCGTAGGTAGTTTGCAGGGCTTTTGGTAGTCCGTTCCATAGTTGTGCACTGATATAAGAAAAACTGGATGTTTAGGTTGATTTATATTTGAGTTTCAAAGAAGGGAAGCTTTTATATGCTACAGCCAGGCCTCCTCCTTTTTTGTCCAAACATGGACAATTTATAACCTTGTAACCTGGATGACATAAATCTAACGATGGTGGAAAGTCTGTCAGGAAGGTTTCAGTGATGAAGCATTACCCTACTTGGGAATCGCCTATCAAATCTCTCAGAAGAAATGTTTTGTTACATATAGATCAGATCGTGCATTAAAATAATAACATTGTATCGGAAAATCATTCTCAACCTGTTCTGACAAAACTTGTAAAGGAATCGGAACCAAATAATTTTTTGGCTCTTTTAAATTGTGGCAGGGTTAATACACATGTAAAAATAGACATACCTAAAGATTGCACCTACTTTTACATGTTCTGTGAATAGGCAGTCCTGAGGATATAGCTTGGGTAAAACTGTGATGAACATGCAGATTTTATAGAACATGTATACGGTGTCTGGATAAAATGGGACCCCCAACATTTTTCCGAATAACTGAAAAACAAATGTACTATTATTAAAAAATTATGGCTATTATTGACAGGTATTACTGCAAGATTCTGTAAAACCTGGATGATCCCTGTTTTCAAAACGACATCATTCAGGAAGTGACTATTAATATCTGTTTTAGCAAAATAGCATTTAGTGAAGAAAATAAAGTTGCGATTACATTTTTGTGAGAAGATAATGCATACAATGCAAAGTGTTTGCTAAGGAAGTTTCCTAATAAAGGTTGGACTAATGTATTTTCAAAGGTCATACAGTTAGAAGTAGGACACTGGGCTAGATAGACCATTGGTCTGATCCAATATAGCTATTCTTATGTTCTTATGGTAGATAGGCCCCCAATGTTGCTGTTAAAAAATAGGTACAGAGTGGCATTTTAGAAGGGACATACAAATTGGAACTCAGATGTCCAGGCTGAGACATCACAAGGTCCATTAGTATTGTTATGGACTTCCTGAACATGGCTATTCGTAATTAATGATCCCAAATTAAGGGGCCCTTTTACTAAGCCACAGTAGGGGTACCATGCGGGTAGTGCACAGCAAAACTGCACTACCACAGGGCATGACAGAAAATATTTTTCTATTTTCTAACATGGAGGTGCAGTGAAGGCAAGCCTGGCGCTAATCGGTCATCGCCACACACTGTCTGATTATTACCGGGCTAAGCAAACAACAAAAGGAGGAGAAAAGATCTCACATAAACATGAGTGACAAACAAAAAAGTGAGGTGAGTCCAAGGAGGATATCAAGAAGTCTTTACTGTAAACAACATAAAAGCATGGGTTGCTTTTATGCTGTTTACTTTAAAGACTTCTTGATATCCTCCTTGGACTCACCTCACATTTTTGTTTTTACCACCGGGTTAACATATGTGCCCTTACCGCCTTCTAACATTTAGTTATGTTTAAACAAAAGAGATCACAGATTATGCAATGAGGAGTGAAATTATCAAAACAAAGTCACAGAAAATCACTTCACTAATATCGTGTTCAGCTACAATTATTTGCAGAACTTCATTCAACCAACTCAGAATAAACGGAAGAGTTGAGTTGAGTTGATTGAATGTAGTTCTGCAAATAATTGTAGCTGAACACGATATTAGTGAAGTGATTTTCTGTGAGTTTGTTTTGATAATTTCACTCCTCATTGCATAATTTGTGATCTCTTTTGTTTAAACATAACTAAATGGGCTAAAAGCCCCTAATGCAGTCCATTGGTTTTCTTATATTCTGTTCTTGTGATGACTTATACTTTGCCAAAATGGAATTCTCTTATTTCTTCTATCTGGTTCATAATAAAAGGAGCTCATTGTGAACACTATCCACCCTAAAAGGTTGTTTTGTGGCTGTACATGAGGAATTGTGATATTGAATAAATAAGTATGTTTGTGTCCCTAGTCATGCAGCCAAAGTTTATATAATCCTTTCAAGAAAGCCAGTTAATCATTTAACTTATTAGTGCAAAGTAATCACAGAGGCATGGTATGGTTGAATTTTCAATATGGTAATACTAGGGCCCAGCTAAGGGACATGTTATTTTGAGTTAGTTTTTACTGGACCAGTCTTGCTTTCCTTGTGCTATGATCATCGAATGGCAGTGTCTTAAAAGGTGGAAGATAAAGGATTTTAAAAAACATTTATATCCAACATTATCTAAACCAAACTTGGGTTCAATATGGCTTACATTTGAAAATGCAGTGAGACAGAATAATATAATTCAGTTATATCATGGGAGCAAATAAATGGATACGTCTGAAACATTTAACAAAGATGAAATTACCATATATACCCAGCTGGGCATGTAAAAGACTGTCTTTTAATGATGATGTGTGTTCAGAAATCATAGCCATAAGTATAGACTGTTATTCAAATATTATCACATGCATACACTAGAACAGGCATCCATACACACATTGCAAAAGTAAACAATAACTTCTACAGAGTACATCCACAATTCCAGGAATAAAAGTACATAAGTAATACCACACTGGGAAAAGACCAAGCGTCCATCAAGCCCAAATGTACAAACATTCTATACACATTATTCCTGGAATTGTGGATTTTTCCCAAGTCCATTTAGTAGTGATTTATGGACTTGTTCTTTAGGAAACCGTCTAACCCCTTTTTAAACTCTGCTAAGCTAACCGCCTTCACCACGTTCTCCGGCAACAAATTCCAGAGATTAATTATGCGTTGAGTGAAGAAAAACTTTCTCCAATTTGTTTTAAATTTACTACACTGTAGTTTCATTGCATGCCCCCTAGTATTTTTGTAAAGCATGAACAGACGCTTCACATCCACCTGTTCCACTCCACTCATTATTTTATATATCTCTATCATGTCTCCCCTCAGCCGTCTCTTCTCCAAGCTGAAAAGCCCTAGCCTCCTTAGTCTTTCTTCATAGGGAAGTCGTCCCATCCCCGCTATCATTTTAGTCACACTTCGCTGCACCTTTTCCAATTCTACTATATCTTTCTTGAGATGCGGCAACCAGAATTGAACACAATACTCAAGGCGCGGTTGCACCATGGAGCGATGCAATGGCATTATAACATCCTTACACCTGTTTTCCATATCTTTCCTAATAATACCCAACATTCTATTCGCTTTCCTAGCCGCAGCAGCACACTGAGCAGAAGGGTTCAGTGTATTATCGACGACGACACCCAGATCCCTTTCTTGGTCCGTAACGCCTAACGTGGAACCTTGCATGACGTAGCTATAATTTGGGTTCTTTTTCCCCACATGCATCACCTTGCACTTGCTCACATTAAACGTCATCTGCCATTTAGCCGCCCAGTCTCCCAGTCTTGGAAGGTCCTTCTGTAATTTTTCACAATCCTGTCGCGAGTTAACAACTTTGAATAACTTTGTGTCATCAGCAAATGTAATTACCTCACTGGTTACTCCCATCTCTAAATCATTTATAAATATATTTAAAAGCAGCGGTCCTAGCACAGACCACTGAGGAACCCCACTAACTACCCTTCTCCATTGTGAATACTGCCCATTTAACCCCACTCTCTGTTTCCTATCCTTCAACCAGTTTTTAATCCACAATAGGACATTTCCTCCTATCTCATGACCCTCCAATTTCCTCTGAAGCCTTTCATGAGGTACCTTGTCAAACGGCTTTTGAAAATCCAGATACACGATATCAACTGGCTCCCCTTTGTCCACATGTTTGTTTCCTCCTTCAAAGAATTGAAGTAAATTGGTCAGGCAAGATTTCCCCACACAAAAGCCGTGCTGACTTCGTCTCAGTAATCCATGTCCTTGGATGTGCTCTGTAATTTTGTTTTTGATAATAGCCTCTACCATTTTCCCCATAATTAACTTTATATGAACATGGCAGCTAATAGTGTGCTGAACTAGACAATGCTGTCACATTTAGACTGCCTCTGGATAGAACTTCTGCATGAAGGTAACCCCTACCTCATTATTCAATAGCTCTCTGTGAAATAAAAGTAATAAAAAAGGCAAGTGAATTTTTATATTATACCACTTCATTCCACAAAACAAAACAGAGCAAGTTCTCACATGCCACCTTTTCTTTTGAAGTAGGCACAGGAAAAAACCGATGTTAAACACTCCCAGTTTTAACCTAATTAATGTTTGTTTGTTTTTTTTAATTGTACTTATACATAGTAAGTCTGATTGTTAAATACCTGATTCTCACAACATGTCTGTTTTGGTGGCCCTTTACTAGGTGAAAACATCTCTGCACAAATATAATGAGTCCCTATAGCCACCCCCTCCAAGTGACACAATGATTTAAAATGTAGAACAAATTAGCACTCTAACAGATGAAACCAATACTTCCTCTTTGTACATACATATGCTACACAAGCCAGCATGTTTGAAAATATAAGTGAGATTAAATAAAAATGCTACCAACAATAAAGAATGACAGCTAGGATGCAGCAGCTCATAGGTTTGCTTGCTTTGTTTTGAATGTACTAGATGATGGCTGTGCGGGGAAGAGGAAACAAAGGCTAACCTAAGTGGCTAAAATTTTTGACGTCATCTCGCCTCTTGTTTTTTTCAACTTCCTTGCTTATGGCCTTGCAGTTGTAGGGAAAGCCCCAACATTTATTTGATATACAAGCTGCACCTCAGTGGGGTCAATTCCAATGTCACGCAGGCATCAAAGGGGGCCCCTCCCTCTTCTGCCACTTTTGAGGCTAGCTTGGCTACTGCATAAAAGTCTGGGAAGACTAGATGCTTGTGTTTAACTCAGAGATGAGGAGCTTCAGGGGTCGAAACTGGGGAGAAAACAGGAGGAGACATGTGAGCTGAGATTGAGGAATGAGATCAGGACTCTGGTAGATGGAAACTGTCAGCTATAGAAACAGAGAGAAATGTAGGCAGATAAAGACCATATAACCTATCCTGTCTGTCCATCCATGCCATTTCCTCGCAAACATGTAACCTACTGTGGTAAATGTCTGCATGTCTGCTCAAATGCTTACAACATCCTAGCGCAGCTGATAGTTTTCTTCAAGGAGTTACTACTCACATCCAATGAGGTCTTCTTGCTTGTAGTGCCTCAGAGCCACAGGATATCTGGCACAAAGCTCTCCCAAATCCTCCTGCTATGGTGGAATAACATAACTTGTCTGAAATCCAGTCTAATACTATTCCCTGTGTGGGTCCTCTTTATCTATCTTTTCCTCCTTCTCCTCAGGTTTCTGTTGCTCTTGTTTAGCTTCCTGTCTCAAAAGCCATACCATGGGAGCAACCTCCTGTAACAATCCAGCTTCTTCTTCGTTCTGAAATCACTCTATCCATCAGGAGATTCCTTTGGCTAATGCCTGCAGTGCTTAATAGTACTTAACAATTTCTCTTGTTCTTTAAGAGCATGAGGGGTTTCTTACAATCTCTCCCCTTTGTTCTGCCCCCATTTGCATGGAGGCAGGAAATTGGGTTGTGCACTTGAACTATAAATCCCAATCATATGCCAAAGATACACTTGGGTGTCAGCTTGGTTTTGTCTATGGAGTGATAAGTGGTTTCAAACACATTTCAAAGCTGTAGTGGGCCTTTTTCACCCACACTAAATCTTTAGATACTCCATTCTATATCTTTAGATAACTCATTCAAAGTTTGCAAAACACTTTCAACAACATTCCAGTCCCATTCAACTAAGTTCTAATGAATCTCCCTTTTCCCAAGTGTTTCAATATAGTTCGGTATTCCACAAAACCATATTTTTCTTCCTAAACCATTCACATCCATTTATATACTCAACACAGACCACTCTGTTTTCAGTAACATCCCCCTCTGAATGTAGTAGGTACTGTCTCTTTAAGACTTTAATTTTTTCACCCCTGAAACTCTTCTTGAGCTTTACTATGCCTCTTTGCATGCTCTCTTGTGATTCACATGCTCTTTTATGTTCCTTTTACTCTAAAAGTCATCCCTTTAAAAATTAGGTATGGCCTCAAATTTAAACTATGCCTCCAGTAGTACTTCAGGCAGTTCCCTGTCACCTTTGCCAAGCACTTTCAAGCGTATCTTAGTTTTCTCTTACCTCAAGCTTTTTTCCTCAGCAGTATCCTTCAGCTTTCAATCCCAGCAGCAAAAAAGCAGATCAGCCCCTTTAAATATATGGCTTAGTGCCAGTTTCACATCTAATCGCATTGCCCTTTGCAGCTGTTAGTGCTATGTACCTCACCACTCTTGGCAGGCCTCTGTAGGTTATGACCTCCAGGACCTATCCTGCTTTGTAGCATGGACCTGTCAATGCTTGTTTCAGACCTGCCTCCTCCAGTTGTGGCTGTTAGGCACTTCAACCACAGCCTCAGAGCCACATAAAAAACTTCCTCCATAGGCCTAAGCTCTATTTTTATCCATAATTTCCATTGGAGATTGAACCCACTCAGGCCCCAAAACACTTCCAGGCTCCTCTGGCAGTGCCTCCAGAGTTTCCAGACTCTGGAATCCATGGTAAATATTTAAATATGTTTTCACCTTCTTATAGATTGACGAGCCTTCTGAGTTGGTGAGAAATAATATTCCTTTAAGGCACATGGGTCTGGAGCTCTGTATTTCTGCTTCCTATCAATCATATCCACAAAAAAAAAAAAGAAAAACCAAGGGAAACAATAGCACTCCAGAAAGAGCAATCAATTCAAAGCAAAGGAGTACTCCAACTGAGCAAAAAGTTTTAGAAATAAATTTAGCCTCTGAGCTAAATAAATTTCTAAAAATTTAAAATCAGAAAGTTAAAAGTTTGAAAATTACAAATTTGTATTGTGTGTGTTAGGTGTTTTGTCTTTTTGCTCAGTTGGGGGTACTCCTTTGCTTGGAATTGATTTCCTATGATTAGTGCAGCAGGCTTTGATACTGGTAACATGGTTTCAAGTCCCATTGCTGCTCCTTGTGACTTTGGGCAAGTCAAATGCACAAGGTGCATTTTCGGATATGACATCTAAGTCTGAATTTGGATGTGTTTTGTAAAACGTCCAAAATCAGAACAGGAAATGTCATTTTCTACAAAAAAAGTCTCCCTTTTCCTTTTGAAAATGTTGTTTGGAAAAATGTTTTGTGATTTGGGGGAGTAAGGGGAGGTGATCCACGATTCCCTCCAGTGGTCACCTGGATATTTGGGGCACCTCTTGTGTGGAGTAGAGGAGTAGCCCAGTGGCCAGTGCAGCAGACCCTGATCCTGGGGAAGTGGGCTCAATTCCCACTGCAGCTATTCATTATAAAAACAGGTCTAGCTCAAAGCATCTAAGTTTTAGTCTTAGACGCTTTTGTTTTGTTCCATTATGGCTGAAAGATGTCTAAGTCTTAGGAACGCCTAAGTCCTGCCTTGAACACACCCCTGGCATGCCCCCTTGAGATTTAGACATCCTTCTTACGGACTTCAGAGAAAGACATCTAAAAATAGGTTTCGAAAATACTGATTTGGACGTCTTTGTGAGATAAAGGTCCAAATGCAGACATGTCACTTTTTGGATGTTTTTCTCTTTTGAAAATGAGCCTGAAGGGCTCTTCAGTTTAGAGAAGAGATAGCTGAGAGGAGATATGATAGAGGTCTGAATGGAGTGGAATGGGTGTTTACTCTTTCCAAATATACTAGTACTAGGGGGCACATAATGAAACTACTAACTTGTAATGTTTTTTTTATTATTATTTATTTATAATTTCAAATTGACAACATAAGAAACACTGTCTTAAGAAAAGCGGAAAGTAACAATGAAGAAAATAACCTTCCATATAATAATAAAAACATTCCTTCTTAGACTACTACAAAAGGGGAGGGAGTGGTGAAAAGACAAGGAGGTCAAAAAGGAAAAAAGAACCAAAAATTAGAAAGACCATTAACGTGATATTAATCTCACCTGTACAATTTTAACTTAGCTTGCTTAGGACATTCCGCTTGTGATCTTCTTCAGATCCAAGAAGGATCTTAATTACTCAGGTTGAAAAAATGTATACTTTGTTCCCATAATCTTTATCAGACATTTACAAGGATAGATAATTAGTAAATTTAAAACAAATCAGAGAAAATATTTCTTCACCCAATGTGTAATTAAACCCTGGAATTAGTTGTCAGAGAATGTGGTAAAAGCAGTTATCTTAGCAGGGTTTAAAAAAAAGGTTTGGATAATTTCCTAAAACAAAAATCCATATGCTATTATTAGGATGGACTTGGGAAAATGCACAGCTTACTCGTAGGATAAGCAGCATAAAATCTGTTGTACTGTTCTGGGATCTTGCTAGGTACTTGTGATCTGGATTGGCCACTGTTGGAAACAGGATGCTGGGCTTGAAGGACCTTCGGTCTGTCCCAGTATGGCAACACTTATATTATAGCTTGTCTTTAACACATGAAAATGAGCAGAAAATACATGACATATTTTTGTGTGTGTGTGTGCTGATAATAGTGTACCTCTGAAAAAAAGAATACACTCCAGCCGATGTTTAGCTGGCGGCGATCAGCGTTTTTATGTCCACCTCTGGCTGTATTCCCAGATTGTTAATGCTGGGCCATGTCCAAACACCGGCATTAAATATCTGGTTGTATGCTTCTGGCAAAAAGTATATGCAGTTAAGTGCAATATTCAGCCCTTAATCGCATAAGACAAACAGCAAAAAGATAGGATTGCATTTTATATGGACCAATTTATGCAGTTATCTTATGCTGTTCGGGGCTGAATATTGACACTTAACTGCATAAGTGCCAACTCCACCTCTGGAACACCAGAGTTGCAGATATTCAGAATCACTAACTGGTTAAGTGCAACGGAATACTTGTGGTTAGTTATGGACAAATGATTTAAATGGCCAGGAGCTTCTCTGGGCTATTTAAATTGTTTTGGATATCAGGCAAACTATTTCCAAAGAGGTTGCTTTCTTTGCAAAGCGTTCAGAAAGAGTACATGCTCTATCATTAATGCAAGCACGCACGAATCATCATTCATAAACATATTCATGAGTGCATGTGCACACTATTGGGAAAGAATATGTACTCTTTACGAAAGACTATACCAACTTTGCAAGTAGTGTGTACTCTTAACGCCATTGCTTCTTCAACAACAAAATGGCCAACAACCCCCCAAATAAGCAAAACTTCCTGTACATGACATGAAAAACAACACAAAATGACAATTTTCCAGCTGCCCATCACTAGTTCCTAGTTCATTCTTTAAGTCAGAATTGTTGGAGCCTCTATTGTGCTTGTAAAGCAACCATAGATGGAAAGAGGATGCAAATTGAAGAGCAGATGGAATATTATCTGATACCCTTTGACCCTTTTGACAGATAAAACTCTTGCTTTTCAAAAAACAATACATACTCTTGTGATTTAGCATCAAATTTTGTCTCATGTCTTCCTAAAGAGTACTGCTTTCTCTCTTTTTGAGTGAAAAGTCATTAGAATGTAGGAAGCTTAAATGTGTCTTTTTGGTCAATCAGAATTGATCTAACAAACTTCTCTAATTCAACTTCCCAAAGATCGTACAACGTTTTAGTACAAAGCCCAGCAGGGGCTCCATCTTTGTAACTCCAATTATCCCTTAAAGATTGAAAATCAATGATGTCCCTGTTAAATGGCTGAGACAATATGTGATTCCTTTAGTTTTTTCATTAAGAAGAATAATTTAAAAACAATAAGACTTTGATCAGTCTAGGGCACCAGGGAATTCTGAACAGAACTACAGGACATTCTTAGAGTAATAGGGGTTGGTACAAGCACAAGATCCAGAATAAGTCCTTTACTGCATTATGGTTAGCACAATGAATTAGTTGTTCATAACCAAAAAATGATATGGTTTGTATAAATTCAACAACAGTGAGTGATGATGAATACTCATTAAAATGAATATTAAAAATCAGCCATAGTGGCCAAATCATAATTTAGGGTCAATAACCATTCAATAAATAGGTGAACATCAGTAGAAGCACGATGGGATAACAGGTAAACTGCACAAACTTCCCATAACACATTATGCAAAATACTGATTGAGAAAAGCAAGTTGAAGAGGCAGCACATGGACAGAGGATTAATCATGCAATAGAATCATTGATTCTTCCCCAAACCCAATTGGTCTCAGCAAATAATATGGATAAGGCTCATGCATTCCACATGCCACCTTTCTGTACTACAACCAGAGTGGTTTATACATTGTCAACAAATATTTTTCTCTAGTGGGCCTGTAGTTTTGTACCAGGTTCACAAGAGCTGCAGTGAGAATCAAACTTGGTTCTCAGTCCACTGTGCCACCATTGGGCTATGCCTCCACAAGGGGTTCTTGAAATAATCATATCATTTTTAACAGCTGTCTGTTGCAGAACAATGAAATCAATATCAAGGCACAACATAAGGAGGTGACCACCACTCATTACGAAGAAGAGCAACAGAAGTAATCATCCAATTTTCAGTCAGGACCAAACTATAAAAAGCACTGGAAATAATAAGACAATAAATCATCTGGGTTTTGTTCCTAACTGAACGAGAATTAACATAAACTATCTTGATACTGGATAGAAGGGGAGAGATTAGTGAGCTTGACTCAGGAGAGAGACCTTGGGGTGTTGGTATCCGAGGATCTGAAGGTAAAGAAACAGTGTGACAACGGCCATGGCCAGAAGTATGCTAGGCTGCATAGAAAGAGATATAACTAGTAGAAGAAAGGAGGTGTTGATGCCCCTCTACAAGTCGTTGGTGAGGCCCCACTTGGAGTATTGTGTTCAATTTTGGAGGCTGTATCTAGCTAAGGATGTAAAAAGACTGGAAGCAGTGTAAAGACAAGCTATGAAAATGGTATGGGATTTATGTTGCAAACCATACGAGGAGAGACTTGCCGACCTGAACATGTATAGGTTGGAGGAAAGGAGAAACAGGGGTGGCATGATACAGACGTTCAAATATTTGAAAGCTATTAATCCACAAACAAACCTTTTCTGGAGACGGGAAAGTGGTAGAACTAGAGGACATGAATTGAGGTTGAAGGGGGCAGATTCAGGAGTAATGACAGGAAGTGTTTTTTCACGGAGAGGGTGGTGGATACGTGGCATGCCCTCCCGCAGGAGGTGGTGGAGATGAAAATGGTAATGGAATTCAAGCATGCATGGGATAAACACAAAGGAATCTTGTTTAGAAGGAATGGATCCATGGAATCTTAGCGGAGATTGGGTTGTGACGCTGGTAATTAGGAAGCAAAACCGGTGCTGGACAGACTTCTATGGTCTACGCCCTAGGGATGGGCTTGAGCGTAAATTTTAAGGGGCTTCAACATTAGCTTCAGAACTTTTAGTACAAGAAGAGTGCTGGGCAGACTTATACGGTTTGTGCCCTGAGAATGGCAACAACAAATCAAACTCGGGTATATATATAAAGTATCGCATATCAAGTAAAATTAGTTTATCTTGTTGGGCAGACTGGATCGAGGTTACAGGCCTTTATCTACTGTCACTTACTATGTTACTATGTTCAGATCATACGGAACAGATCTTTTTGTATAGTAGAAGAGGCCTATCCCAATTAGTATATTGAAAGGTGCTTAAACCTCTGTATTTACATAGTAACACAGTAGATGACGACAGAAAAAGACCTGCATGGTCCATCTAGTCTGCCCAACAAGATAAACTCATATGTGCTACGTCTTGTGTATACCTTACCTTGATTTGTATCTGCCATTTTCAGGACACAGACTGTAGAAGTCTTGCCCAGCACTAGCCCCACCAACCAAACACCAGCCCCGCCTCCCAATCTCAGCTAACCTTTATCAAGTGGCTCTCCTCTCTGTATTGTTATTACTCATGAACTGATGAGGAAAAGTCCATTGATCGTTATTAAATTTTGGGATTTTTCCAGGTTCTTGGGGCCTGGATTGGCCACCTTTACCCAACATGACTATATTGTTTGATGAAGAATGCTGTCCAGTGTCTTCATCCATAGTCACCAAGACCACAGATGAAATATACAAGATGGGGGGGGGGGCACATCAGGGGTAATTCTATTAGGAGGGTGCCAATATCTGTGCATCAAGAACCCATGTAAATGACTAGAATACCAGTATTTATGTACATTCCCCCAGATTCTATATAGTGCGCCTAGAGTTATATGTGGTAATGCGCATAATTCTAGGCATATTCTATAACTACGCATGTAGATTAATTGTTTTAATAAGCTGTTAAGCACTGTTAACAGCTGTTAAATAGCAATAACAAGCACTAATTGGCAAAAATTAGAATTTACGCATGTACATTGCTATGCGTATTCTGTAATGTACTACACATAAATTCTAATACACACAAGCAAAAAGGGGTATTGATAGGGGTGTGGAAATGGGTGCTTTGTGGGTGTTCCAAAATCTATGTGTATTGTTATAAAATATGGGCCAGTACATATAAATCTTATCCTAGGGATTTACACCAGCTTTTCATTGGCATAAATGGATACTCATAGATTTAGTCACATGAACTACCCCTAAACATATTCTAAATACCGCACGTAGATTTACATGCAGTATTTAGAATATGCTTAGGTGTGATTGTCTACCACGTGTTAATTTTAGTTGCCATATATAGAGAGTAAGACCCATTGGTCCATTAAATTAAACTAAGTGAACTGTGTTTTGAAATATACATCCTATGGGAAGGGATTTTAACTAGCTGCCTAGTGTTCGGGGTGCTATGGAACTCGCTGCCCTATGATTTTCTGGAGCCAAAAACTTTTGTTAAAAGTTCCAAGTACCAGGTGAGAGCAAAATGAAAATCACCTGAATCCCTGATGAAAGACTTGCAGTGAAACCCATGGTGTCAAACGTTAAAGCAGGGGAGTTATTGTGAGCTCTCTTCACACTTCGGCGTCTTGGCAACTATTTGCAACAGACAAGACAGACAAAGTAAGTAGCACATTATTTTACTTTGTGCTCCTTTATTTTTGAACATTGGATGTCATAAACTTGAACCCTGGCATTTTGCAATTTGATACTGTTTTTTTTGATTGACTAAAGTTTGTTATTAGTTTTTTTTGTTACATTTGTACCCCACGCTTTCCCACTCATAGCAGGTTCAATGCGGCTTACATATTATATACAGGTACTTATTTGTACCTGGGGCAATGGAGGGTTAAGTGACTTGCCCAGAGTCACAAGGAGCTGCCTGTACCTGCAGTGGGAATTGAACCCAGTTCCCCAGGACCAAAGTCCACCACCCTAACCACTAGGCCACTCCTCAAGCACCAAATGCATGGAATGCACATGGTATTACACTTTTCCACCTGGAGTTTTTGGCCTGATGAATGAAGTGTAAAGTTCACCATTTTAGCATTTGTTTATTTTGATTGCCACATGGGTGTGTTAGTTATCTGAGGGCATTACTCCATATTTTTTTAAACTGGTGTCTTTATCTCCTGGTTATTTTCATGTTATATGACGTTGTTTTGCCTGTTCATAATGTAGGCATTTAAATTTATGAAACGGATGTTCATGTTGGATGTCACCAGCATAGAACGGACTGTTTGTTGGCAGAATCTGATCTAAAATACATGAGAAATGGATGTTTACATATGTGAATCACCGACTTGGATGACCCTATTCTGATCTGGTGCCTTTCTAAAATGCCCTTCCATATATGTTGACATGAGACAAGGATGATAATCAACCTGAATGAAATTCTTCAACATAAGATGTCTACAAGCTTTAGTTTGTTGACTACCATTTAGAGAAGTTTTCACCTTTAATACATTCATAAAATGATTGGACCAGGGTACACATCTATAAACCCTCTGTTGCATGGGGTTACTGAGAGGATAGAGCCCTGGTAGAAAATCACTGCGGGGAGTATCCTGGAGGTCCCTGGAAGGGAAGTAAGCCCAGCCTTAGGGAATGGGATAGGAAATAAAATGTAGCAAGATGGTGAAGCAAAGGAGATGAGTGACAAGTTGGGAGGAGTTGAGAGGTGATAACAAGATTACCATGTGCTTGCAGATGGTCTTTTGGCTGTCCAAAATTCCCCTTCTGGAGACCAGTGTGGAGTAAGAACTGACAACTTGTAGATTTGGGGAAAGGAAATAAATCATAGTCCAGATGGAGAGAGACTGTCAGGAGCTCTGGAGTGTGGGTTAAGGGAGTCATGCCCAGGAGCTGTAGATGAGAACTGGGGAGAGTTCCATCTCATAGGGAATCCAGGACACCCAAGCTTGGAACCCGTACACAGGAACCACACAGCCGTATGGGGTGGATTGTCAAATTGGAAGGGGTGGACAAGGAGAGGCGATGTACAAAGTGTATATATTTTTGATCTGCATTCTTGTAAATACTCTGCTAAAATCAAGCCAAGTTATATTGGACTGTTATCTATTTCACTGGTTTAAACTGTCTGAACTGCTAGTTGCAGAAGTTAATAAAAGTTCCAATTCTTTTCATATAAATCACTGGAATGTGGAGCGCTTTAATCCTGGAGTGCCTTGCGAACAAGGGCTCTCAGGGGTCGTTCTATCTAACTACCAGCTTGCACCCCATAGGAGATTTGGAGCAGAGACTGAGTTCCTGGGAGAAGAGGGTCTCCAAACCCACTAACACAGTGGTTCCCAAACCTGGTCCTGGAGGCACCCCAGCCAGTCAGGTTTTCAGGATACCCACAATGAATATTCATGAGAGAGATCTGCTTGCAGTGGAGGCAAGGCATGCAAATTCCTCTCATGAATATTCATTGTGGATATCCTGAAACCTTGACTGGCTGGGGTGCCTCCAGGACCAGGTTTGGGAATCACTGCACTAACCACTTCTTTTTCCCAGGTGGAGGCACCACACATCAACTGAGAGGTGAAAAGGTCTAAAGGAATCTGCCCGTCAAGGAGGTGTCCTGCCCGCTCGGACCCAGACCTTAGGAAGCGCCAGGAAGTGGGTATTTCACATCTAATATTCAGTCAGAAAAATTACTCAAATTTAAAAGTGTGCTATCATCCAAAATTAAGTCTAAAGTATGCACTATGAGTCAGGGAATAAATAATCTGAGTCATGCCTAATGCAGGCATTTCATCTAACAGCTGTGCGCTGCAAGAAGACAGTGGTATTGTATCAACTTGGAGATTAAAATCTAATACCATTATATTTTCACAATCCATTTTACAGGAATTCAAAACTTCAACTGGAGAGGGAAAGAGGTTAAGAAACCTGGAGGGAAATAACATAATTGCCATGAACTGACTGACATTACTTATATCTTAGATCCATTCATTGTGTCCAACTCAATTTGAAAGAATTGTCAAAATTTCTTAATAGCCACTAATGATCCTCCTCCATGTTTATTGCATCAAGGACTATAAATCATAACATACTAAGAAGGGCAAAGCTGATTCATAGCAATAAATTCAGCTTCTAAAAGCCACATTTCTGTGATACATAAAGTAGGCATTTTTTATATGATGTCCAAATCAGATTCTGGACATTTTGCAAATAAAATGTCCAAAAATCCAGTATCAATCGTGGCCATTTTTCAATCAGAAAGACATCTATATTTTTAGTTCAAAAATCATCCTATTTTAGATGTTTTTATCCTTAGTGAATCTTTCTTTTTTTTTTTTTAAATCATTTATTTATAATTTTTTCATTTTACAATGACCACTTGCAAAACAGTAAAACAGAAATGATTATACATTAAAACAATATTAGAAGAAAACAATCTCAACAAGATAAATGGATTTTATACAATCTTTCTCTTTCTTAGACCACAAAATAAATAGGGGGAGTGAAACAAGACAAGGAGATCAATTTAAGCAACAGCAAACAAAGAAAACGTGGTATTAACCCGATTATCCCCAGTTATTATTTATCTAAATCATTATTCCACATTGATCATCTGGTTGGTTTCTTCAAGACCATAACGGTGCATAGTCCATCAATATCATTGGAAACATACTTATTGTCCAATATTAGTGAAAGTAATACACCTGATTTCATTTTTTTCCCTTTTAAAACCAGAAATTGTTTAACAATACAAACCCTTGAATCTCCAATCCAATTTCCGCTAATTAAAGTAATCCCAGTTTCACAGGCTTCACTCCTTTTGAATTAATATATTAAGAGGAATCATTTCAGAGGAAATAAAAACATTAGGAGTCATACCCGGAACTCTGGGAAAACAACAATCTCGATATTAATCATCTGCAACAATATTCATTTTGTTCAAATTTTTCTGGTCTTTTATCATTTTCAAATTTTAACCGTTTCCTACTTCAGTAGAACTTCATTTGCTGTATATTCTAAAAGGATTCGATTAGATTATCCATGTGGCTCATTAACAAGACTATATCTGAAGCAAAGTCATTCTCTACCACCGTCAGGTCCTGGAGCACCCTCCAGATGACATTCAATGCAAGTTCCACAGGAGCCAAAAACTCCAAGCTGATAACTCTTAAGGGTTTAGGAGTAGCACTGCCGACACGGGTTCAGCTGTAAACGACTTCCGTTTCAGCATACACTCCTGACTCACTCCTCCACTCCTTTGGACATGGTGGTTAAATGATTTTTGAGTGATGAAGTTGTTTCCAGGTCCAAGAGCATCGACGCTCCTTCGTCGGCGCTAATCAAAGGACTCATCAACCCAGTCATCTATAGGCAGCTTGTCACACAGCGGTCCCACACTTGCTGCACAGGGGACAAAATGCTGGTCATCGGCGGCTGATCCCCCATTGTCCCCTTCCTCTGTTAAGGCAACTGCAATGCAGAGAGGAAATTTCAAGTGAACAAAAACTGAACTTCAGAGGACAGCTGGGCCGTTGAGTGTACGAGCTTCAGGTCACCATCTTTCCCCTCTCCCTAATTTGGGACACTCTTTGTCTGGTTTCTCCTCAGAGGCCTGTCTGATATGGGTAACCCTTCAGCATAGCCCTCTGAGTCATTGAAACACGGAAGCCCCTCCACCACTTACAAGGTGATGTCCCTTCGGAGGGGAAATCTTTCTTTAAGGGTCATTTTCAAACAAAAAACATCCAAGCCAAAAACAAGCCATTGGGATGTCTGGGGGCCAGCAGTCTTACTAGACTGGCCACACAGACATCCCAGCAAAGCAGTGGGGCAGCCACATCATAACCCCCTTATATTTTACAAGAGCCCTCCAGGAATAGCAAAAATATACTGTACTCAACTGTGCACCAATACAATAATCCTTATGCCTGCAGATAACACCTATATGTGGGTTCAGTAGGTATTTTGTGTTTTTTTGGGGCACTCATACTTCCGAACACAAGTGTACCAGTTAGAGTGGGATATGGACCTGGGTTCCTTTCTCTACAGTCCACTCCAGTGACCTGCTTGCTGCTCTAAGAGGAATGGCTATTATATCTGCAGATGTCATAGAGCCTGTTATGCACTGTCACTTTTACCCTTAGGGGTCAGTGACCCCTGGGGAATTAAGAGGAAGGTCATATCTTTATCCCTCCAGTGGTCATCTGGATACTTTGGGCACGTTTTTGACACTTAGAGCCTTGTTTACTAAGGTGTGCTAGCGTTTTTAGTGCACACTAAAAATTAGTGCATGCTAATGCTAGAGACTGTATCTAGCATTAGCATATGCTAATTTTTAGCACATGCCAAAAACACTAGTGCCTACAGCATGGCTAGTAAACAGGGCCCTGAGTCATTATTAAAACAGGTCTAGCTAAAAACATTCTATTTTCTTGTCCTGGAAGTTTTTAAATGTTTCATTATCGCAGAAAAAAGTCCAAATCATAACCTGCTCTAGTTCCACCTAAAGCATGCGTCTGACATGTCTTGAGATTTAGGTGATCTTTATAAGAAAACATCTTTAAATGGGTTCCAAAAATAGCGATTTGGATGTTTTTGCGAAGGAAATCTCTATCTGCCACTTTTTGGATATTTTTCTGTTTTGAAAATGAGCCACAAAATATCATTAGATATATCAGATATCAAATCCTAAAAACAGATGCATATTACATAGAGGGGCATAATCGAAAGGGGCACCCAAGTTTTCATGAGGACGTCCTCGCGGGATGTCCCGGTGAAGGGGCAGGGAAACCCGTATTATCAAAACAAGATGGGCGTCCATCTTTTGTTTCGATAATACGGTCGGGGATGCCCAAATAGCGAAATTTAGGTCGACCTTAGAGATGATCATCCTTAGAGATGGTTGTCCCCGATTTTTTGCCGAAACTGAGGACACTCATCTCAGAAACGACCAAATCCAAGCCCTTTGGTCATGGGAGGAGCCAGCATTCATAGTGCACTGGTCTCCTTCACACGCCAGGACACCAACCAGGCACCCTAGGGGGCACTGCAGTGGACTTCAGAAATTGCTCCCAGGTGCATAGCTCCCTTACCTTGTGTGCTGAGCCCTCAACCCCCCCCCCCCAAAAAAAAACCCACTCCCCACAATTGTACACCACTACCATAGCCCTTATGGGTGAAGGGGGCACCTACATGTGGGTACAGTGGGTTTCTGGTTGGTTTTGGAGGGCTCACATTTAACACCACAGGTGTAACAGGTAGGGGGGGTATGGGCCTGGGTCCGCCTGCCTGAAGTGCACTGCACCCATTAAAACTGCTCCAGGGACCTGCATACTGCTGTCATGGAGCTGAATATGACATTTGAGACTGACATAGAGGCTGGAAAAATATTTTTAAAATTTGATTTTTGAGGGTGGGAGGGGGTTAGTGACCACTGGGGGAGTAAGGGGAGGTGGTCATCTGGTCATTTAGGGCACACTTTTGTGGCTTGGTCGTAAGAAAAAAAGGACCAGGTAAAGTCATCCAAGTGTTCATCATGGACACCCTTTTTTTTCCATTATTGGCCGAGGACGCCCGTGTGTTAGGCACACCCCAGTCCCGCCTTCACTATGCCTCCGACATGGCCCCGTGAACTTTGGTTGTCCCCGCTAAGGAAAGCAGTTGAGGATGCCCAAAATCGGCTTTCGATTATGCCGATTTGGGCGACCCTGTGAAAAGGAAGCCCATCTTGCGATTTATGTTGAAAGATGGGTGCCCTTCTCTTTCGAAAATAAACCTGATATTGATCTACTTTTCAAACCTATCACAAGATATCACTTCTTTCAGAGCCAAGGGTTGATCTTGAACCCTCAATTTATTAAGGAAAAAGTAGAAGTAGTTCTACTTTGCTCTGAAATCACCACAATTTGCTGTGTAGACAAAAAAAAGTGAAATCTGGAGGATACATATTGAATATCAATGAGAAAAATAGTTCAAATACTAAGACTTCTTAACTTAAATGCACTTCTACTTTACCCAGGAAATGAAATCAATAAAGACCTACTAAAGAAGCTATAGAAAATAGGTCCCACTTAATAAAGTACTTGAAGAATACTATAAAGGAACACACAAAGGAGCACGTTCCTTCACTGACCCAACAAACGTTAGCTTCCCTGGTCTTCATCCACATCAAGCAGCTGATGTCACAGGAAGCAATAGTTGTCTCAGGCTGTTTGGCTTTCTACAGCGGAGCAGATAAGAAAAGAAAGGCACAAATAGTTGGAGTCAGTTTGTTTCTTGCGAGTCAGTAGGTGCAATGCCTTTGGAAGAGCAGGAGGCAGACAGAACTGGATCCCCTCATCTGTCCCCATGCCAAACTGGTGGCATCACTGGGAGGTGGGGGCTAAAGCAATCCTGGGCTGATAGTTCTCTAGCAAGGGAGCAGAGTAGATAAGGCAAGCAGGGATTGTTGGGGCCAGAAACACTTTGCCAGTCAGCAGGTGAGATGCCTTAAGTCAGTGGTTTCCAAACCTGTCCCGAGACACCCCCAGCCAGTAGATTGTCCAGGATATCCACGATGAATATGACTGAGATCAATTTGAATGCACTGTCTCCAGTATGTGCATATCCAGCTCATGCATATTCATTGTGGAAATCATGAAAACTTGACTGATGGGGTCCCCTGGGACAGGTTTGGTAACCAATGCCTTGAGCAAAGTAGGAGGCAAAAGGTAAAAATCTGAAGGTGGTTGCAAATGAAGTCTCATATTGCCAGCATGCCATTCCTAGTTCATCCTGAGCTGAAGGAGAAAGGAGGAACTACCAGCCCCCTCCCTAGATAAAACATGATTGTCCACAACTCTATGATTAGTTTAGGACAGTTAACTTTAAATAGCCTTCCAGGGGCTCTGCAGTTAGTCCCATTATACTATACAGGCTGGCCAGCTGCATTACATGTTAACACTGCTGCATGTAATCCTAAAAATAGAAAACATGTTTTGAGGCAAATGGGATCTTTATGAATATAACATTAATAAAAATTGATTTTTTAAAAATGAGACTATCTCTTTCTGCTGCCTCCTTGGTAGATAACAAGCCAAACTGATGATAAATGTCTACTTTTTAAGCCATAATTGGTTGTATATTCTTTTTGCTAAGGCATGCTAACATTTGCTGTAGATATGGTAATAGATCAATTAGTATGTTCAATTGAAGGCGGGAGATATTTTATTTATGAGTACAAGACCAAGGCGATTGCTACTTTTTTGTAAGTTGAAGGGAGGGGCTTTCTTTTTTTCGATACACCGTGTAATGGCTTCAGTCCAAACAGTAATCACTGAATGGATGCCTTTCCTTTTGTCTTGACCTCCCACACTCCCCATGATTTAATCCATTGTTCTGGATGGTGTTGGTGATTTATTGTATGAGAAATGTAAATGATCTGGGTGGCAGATGTTTTATATTTTCTGACCATTCATTTTCACTGGGAACGTAATTAAAATTTATGAAGTGTATCTGCTGAATTGCATTGACAATTGATGATCTTTTCCAGTGCTGTCTGTCTGGAGATGATGAGTGATTGTGGACAGTGAGATGTGTTGACAAGGGCAGAAACAGACGTGATGTTCCTGTCATAAGTGAAGTTACAGTACCTGTGCAAAAGCAGGGATTTTTTTTTTGTCTCCCCTTCAAGGAAGAAAGTGGCAATCAGAGTGATCCTTTTTTTTTTCTTTTAAATTTCTAGGCAGAATACAAAGTACGTCTGCCTACTCTTGAAAGCTGTCACTCTTCACAAACACATTCTGTATCTCTACAGCAATAGGCAACTGTTGCCCAAGATATCATTCACAGCTCAGTCAGGGATATTAATTAAATTTTTGATGACCATGTAGAGCCAACAATGAATGTTGAAATAACAACAACCCAGTTAAAATAAGGGCACTGTGTTAACTCCTTAACCACTGTTATTTAAGACTAGCTGTTCAGCCCGTAAAAACGGGCTAGTATAGGAAGGAGGGGGGTTGAAAGGCCCCCCCACCCCGCCGCCGAGTTCGCCCCCCCCCCGAGCCGTCGCCACCCACCTTCCACCCGGTCGGGCCCTCGCTCTGCTACTGAAACAGCGAGGGCACACAGCACACAGATCTGCTGAGCTGCCGTGGCCTTCCTTCTTCTTCTCTGCCTGTGTCCCGCCCTCTTGTGACGTAACGTCGTCGAGGGTGGGACACAGGCAGAGAAGAAGAAGGAAGGCCGACGGCAGCTCAGCAGAGCTGTGTGCTGCGTGCCCTCGCTGTTTCAGTAGTGGAGCGAGGGCCCGACCGGGTGGAAGGTGGGTGGCGGCGGCGACTCCGGGTGGGGGGAGCATTAGCGACGGCGGTGTCCCTCGCAAATGCACAGTAGAGACCCTCTCTGTTCCGCCCCGTCATCACGTATTGATGCGGGGGCGGGGCAGAGAAGGTCTCTACTGCGCATTTGAGAGTGAGTACGACACTCGCCATTTATATATATTTATTGGTATTATGGATGCTAAACCTTTTACCTTGAGCTGGAAATGCATTTTAAACCAGTTTCAAACCAGCTTTAAATACATTCTAAGACAACGAGGGAAGCTCAGTTTGCTTTACACTAATTTCAAGCATGAGCCATAAAGGAAAGTACTGTAGTGTTATTATAGGTGACAGTGTAAAAAAATAAGGAACAATATCAGAGTAAGAATTATTTGCTCCCTCGTTCTATAACTCAGTGCCTAAAAGTAAGTGCCGTTTGCACACTCATATTATGGAATACTAATAATTACTTGGGTAAGTGTACACTAGATGCTAGATGTAACATAATAACAACGATAGTAACATAGTAGATGACAGCAGAGAAAGACCTGTACGGTCCATCCAGTCTGTCCAACAAGATAAACTCATATGTGCTACTTTATGTGTATACCTGACCTTGATTTGCATCTGCCAACCCGATTTTGGATGTCTCCAACTGCAGCCTGTTGCAAGGACGTCCAAGTTCAAGGGGGCGTGTCGGAGGCGTAGCGAAGGCGGGACTTGGGTGTGCCTGACACTTTGACGTCTTTGACCCATAACTGAAAAAAACAAGTACGTCCCTGACGAACACTTGGACATTTTCACCTGAACCTGTTTTTCTTACGAATAAGGCACAAAAAGGTGCCCAAAATGACCAGATGACCACTGGAGGGAATCGGGGATGACCTCCCGTTACTCCCCCAGTGGTCACTAACCCCTTCCCACCCTCAAAAAACATTTTTAAAATTATGTAGTGCCAGCCTCAGATGTCATACGCAGGTCCTTGACAGCGAATGCAGGTCCCAGGAGCAGTTTTAGTGGGTACTGCAGTGCACTTCAGACAGGCGGACCCAGGCCCATACCCCGCCCCACCTGTTATGTTTGTGGAGGAAACAGCGAGCTCTCCAAAACCCACCACAAACCCACTGTACCCACATCTAGGTGTCCCCCTTCACCCTTAAGGGCTATAGTCGTGGTGTACAGTTGTGGGTAGTGGAGTTTGGTGGGATTTGGGGGGCTCAGCACACAAGGTAAGAGAGCTACATTCCTGGGAGCATTTTATGAAGTCCACAGCAGTGCCCCCTAAGTTGGCCAGTTGGTGTCATGGCATGTCAGGGGGACCAGTGCACTACAAATGCTGGCTCCTCCCATGACCAAATGGCTTGCATTAGGACGTTTTTAACATGGATGTCTTTGGTTTCAAAAATCGCCGAAAATCAGAAACGTCCATGTCTAGGGACATCCAAATCTAGGGATGTCCAAATTTAAGGATTTGGATGTCTCTGACGATATTTTTGAAACGAAAGATGGCCGTCCATCTTGTTTTGAAAATACGGGTTTCCCCGCCCCTGGATTTCACCGTTTTGCAAGGACGTCCAAATCGCAACTTGGACGTCCCTTTCGAAAATGCCCCTCTCTGTGAGCCAATACTTTGTTTTCTGCTTTGATACAGATTTCATCTGTCTTGAACAAACAACTAACCATTAAGCGTGCCCTATGAGACCCTAATAGTTCAAGCCCCTGATGTAGCCTTTGGGAAGACAAAACATGGCCATGTCGGGCATAAGAGATTAATTTTCAAAGAGAATAGATTTACTAGTGTTTCAAGTTATATGAAGATGTTACACTGGCTTCCGGTCACTGAATATGTTTTATTTAAAGCCTTTTGTTAATTACATCAGATCATTTATGGTTCCACTTCACATTTATTGATTAGTCTGATTTCTAAATCTCTTTTCAGTCACTTTCCTAGACTGCTTCAACAACTTATTATCTGTCCTGTGTTTTATAGTAAATTACCTTCCATCAGTTATTAAGAGTGAATTATTTTAAATTTTGAAAAACATTGAAGAATTATCTTTTTGAACACTGTTAATTATTTTTTTTATTTTGCTGAAAATACTATGTCCAGTTAGGTTATTTTTATTTGTATATCACGTTGAACCCTTTTTATAAGGGGAACTAGCGATTAATAAGAACAATATTAACATTGACATGGGAAAACCTCACATTTTCTTTGTGTAACTTATAGAATACTATAATTTACTCACATATGTCCCACATTTAGTTGCAAGTGCTTATATTGCTTGGCATAAATGCTTGCACCTAAATTAAAAGCATCAATTTTGCCTGATTCACTAGTATTCAAATTACCTCTTTGTTATTTTTAAGTATGTGGCATTAGACTTACTTTATTTCACTGCTTGTTATAAGTATACTAGTAAAAAAGGCCCGTTTCTGACACAAATGAAATGGGCACTAGCAAGGTTTTCCTCGGCTCCCCTGCAGCCACCCATGTCCAGCGACCCTCCTCTCCCCCTGCAGCCACCCATGTCTAGCGACCCTCCTCTCCCCCTGCACCCACTGCAGCCACCCATGTCCAGCGACTGTCCTCTCTCCCTTGACCCCCCTTCTGCCACCCATGTCCAGCGACCCTCCTCTGGACATGGATCAGCTGTGAGGCATGTTTTTTCCCCCCTGGATTCTGAAGTTGACATCATAATGGCTACGGTGATGTCAGCCTGATCTACAGAGCCTAGCAGACCAACTTGGAATGAGCCATGGTCCCAGCCAAGTCAGAACTTTGGAGGTGAGAATTATTATATAGGATGAATTTGGGATCAGGGAAAAATACCAGCTGGGGTAGTCTTTTACTTCCCCAAGTACCTAATATACACATACCATGCTCAGAGATTGCTCTAAAATAGAGTATCTCACGTCAGGACATAATAAACTGATAAATAAATCTTTGTCTTAAGTTTTTTGTAATGGAAGACTTCCAAAGTGCTTTGTAAAAAGAATCGGTTATGGATTAGGTGGTAGTAGTAATAGTAGTAGTAGTAGTAGTAGTAGTAGTAGTAGTAGTGTTCCTTTGACTGATACTTTTATATGAAAATCACTGGAAAAAATTGTAGCTATGGAACGCTTGTGTATCTATACCATATGTAAAATTTGGAGGTGCAAAACAATTATGCACAGCAGCATATCTCCATGGGGAAAAGTAGAAACAATCCCAAATATTTCACTTTGCAGTTTAAAAAATAAAGTGACACCCACAGAACTACAGATCTTCACCCATTTTTTGAGGACTGAAACTTTGAACAGTGAGGCCCATAGGTTTAGGCTGTGGAATAGAATATAGCTGGAGAGCACTTGTAAATGAATAGGAACAAAAGGATGAAGGCATCCAAAGCAGGGGATGAATTCTTTCTTTTTCTAATGTGAAAATAATAATGGAGCTGGTGAATATCTTAATTACTCTTCAAGTAGCCACACAAGATAAAAGATTTCCCTTGAAAGTTCCAGAATGCATGTACAGGGACTAATTATTAGTCTATTTTAAGCATTCTTGTGCCATCAGAAGCCCTGTCTTACCATTTGCAACAAGTTTCCTGCCCTTTGGATCCTGCTTTATTGCTGGGAATTGAGCGGTAACACCTGATGTGCAGTGTCAGCCTCACCCACTTAATGATGTCATCAGCAGCAACTTGGGCTATAAAAATGCTCTTAATTAAGGTGTGCCACCTCAGGCATGTGTCCCTTATGGGAATCTATTTTAAAACCTTATTTTATTTTGCTTTTTAGTTCTCTTATTATATTACGGAGCATGTTGCAGCTTATTGTTCAGTGTTATATTAGAGAACTCTTTTGGTTATACCTTATGAGTGGTATTTGTACTGTTCTAGGCAAAGTATAGTGTAGCTTAAACAGCCAGCATCAGGGCCTCCGAGAGCCAGAGCCGGCCCGGGACAAGGCCGCTCCCGGCCCCCCCACCCCACCCGAGGTCATCGTCGCCACCGGGCCCCCCCACCCGAGGTCGCCACCGGGCCCCCCCTCCACCAGCTACCGGGCCCTGAACTAACCTTAAACGCCTCCTTCCTTTCCTTTCACCACCTTCGTGGCAAGCAGCAGCAGGGCAGACCTCTCCTTCCTTCCGTGCTCCGCCCTTGCGGACGTTACGTCAAGCGAGGGCGGGACACGGAAGGAAGGAGTGGCCTGCCCTGCTGCTGCTTGCCGCGAAGGTGGTGAAAGTAAAGGAAAGAGGCGTTTAAGGTTAGTTAGTTCGGGAGCGACGGCGGGCGGGCCTGACTGCGGTGGCGCCAGGCCCCCTCCGGAGGCCCGGGCCCAGGGACTTTTGTCCCCCCTGTCTCCCCCCTCTCGGCGGCCCTGGTCAGCATAAACCATCGCTAAGCAGAAGCTTCACCAGCAGTCTCTCAATTCTTAAGAAAATCTTCTTTATTGTAGTACTCAGAATAAACAAAGAAAATCCAATTTACAGTTCAGTTGCTTGTAAAAGAATTGTGGCCTTCTGCCCATAGAGTCTGTATCTAGCCACTTCAGAGTCAAGGAAATGGCCAGAACCTCAGCCCAGTTGAGAGGTAAAGCTGTAACTCTCAAGGAAAATAAGGGGGAGAGCGCAGAGAAAATAAGTGAGGAATGACTTGGGGAAAAATCTTGATGGAATTACAGTAGATTAAGGAGGGATCAGCCCCTAGAACAGCTGCTGATCACAAAGGCATGGTAGGAAGACTGGGCTCTCTCACACAGTCCGCAGGGGCAGAGAGGGAGGCTAACAGCAAATAGGGAAAGCTCACAAGGAGTCAATCACACGATACTGTAAACTATAAGAAAAGCAGTCCTAATACACACTGCTATCTATTACACAAACAATGCAATTAAATACACTCATATTAAATATACATCATGATATTCCATGCCTCCATGAATATGGGGGCAACACAGTATTGTTTTTGAACATTTGGTCATGGAATCTCAGAGTTCAGTATTTGTGTCTCCTATTCCTATTCCGGGAGGAAGGAGACTGGCTCATGAAGTTACTGGTAGTATTTGCACTGGCTGTTTTTCAGTCAAGATAAGTTCAGTAATAACGAAATGACTATTTTGTTATAAGTCCTATGCAAGCTATTAATTTTTACATTTGATGCTACTGTTTAAAAGAGTGCACTCATATTCATACAGAACTGGAAGATTTTTTTGAGCCAATGATGAAGAATAGACCCATATAGGGTCGTCTTTAGCTGTATAAAACTTTTTGAGTTTGGCGCTCTTTGACTTTTTTCCTTAGATCTTTGATATTTTGTTGTCTCTATTTTTATGAATGATTATATATTTGTGGATCACTTTTTTTGTGATCAATCAAGGCATCAACCATTGGGATTTTGGCCAGCGTGATAATGGACATTAGCTAATTTGATATATTCTAATTGTGAGACCAACGATGTTATAATACCAGTAATTTATAGGAATGGGAATTATGAAGCTTATCCCCCCCACAAAAAACCTTAAAAACTATGTAAAGCAAATAAGGTCCCTTGTAAGGATTGCCCCTTCCTGTGGCTCTCAGAAATTATCCTCTGTTCCTATTCCTTATATTTTGTATAATTCCAGATCAGTTTTATAATCTTCATTTGGTTAGGGATTTACGGGGTACTTATAAGGTTATCAATAGAAATCAAACAAAATAAAACATGGAAAAGAAAATAAGATGATACCTTTTTTATTGAACATAACTTAATACATTTCTTGATTAGCTTTCGAAGGTTGCCCTTCTTCCTCAGATCGGAAATAAGCAAATGTGCTAGCTGACAGTGTATATACAGTGGTGGAAATAAGTATTTGATCCCTTGCTGATTTTGTAAGTTTGCCCACTGACAAAGACATGAGCAGCCCATAATTGAAGGGTAGGTTATTGGTAACAGTGAGAGATAGCACATCACAAATTAAATCCGGAAAATCACATTGTGGAAAGTATATGAATTTATTTGCATTCTGCAGAGGGAAATAAGTATTTGATCCCCCACCAACCAGTAAGAGATCTGGCCCCTACAGACCAGGTAGATGCTCCAAATCAACTCGTTACCTGCATGACAGACAGCTGTCGGCAATGGTCACCTGTATGAAAGACACCTGTCCACAGACTCAGTGAATCAGTCAGACTCTAACCTCTACAAAATGGCCAAGAGCAAGGAGCTGTCTAAGGATGTCAGGGACAAGATCATACACCTGCACAAGGCTGGAATGGGCTACAAAACCATCAGTAAGACGCTGGGCGAGAAGGAGACAACTGTTGGTGCCATAGTAAGAAAATGGAAGAAGTACAAAATGACTGTCAATCGACAAAGATCTGGGGCTCCACGCAAAATCTCACCTCGTGGGGTATCCTTGATCATGAGGAAGGTTAGAAATCAGCCTACAACTACAAGGGGGGAACTTGTCAATGATCTCAAGGCAGCTGGGACCACTGTCACCACGAAAACCATTGGTAACACATTACGACATAACGGATTGCAATCCTGCAGTGCCCGCAAGGTCCCCCTGCTCCGGAAGGCACATGTGACGGCCCGTCTGAAGTTTGCCAGTGAACACCTGGATGATGCCGAGAGTGATTGGGAGAAGGTGCTGTGGTCAGATGAGACAAAAATTGAGCTCTTTGGCATGAACTCAACTCGCCGTGTTTGGAGGAAGAGAAATGCTGCCTATGACCCAAAGAACACCGTCCCCACTGTCAAGCATGGAGGTGGAAATGTTATGTTTTGGGGGTGTTTCTCTGCTAAGGGCACAGGACTACTTCACCGCATCAATGGGAGAATGGATGGGGCCATGTACCGTACAATTCTGAGTGACAACCTCCTTCCCTCCGCCAGGGCCTTAAAAATGGGTCGTGGCTGGGTCTTCCAGCACGACAATGACCCAAAACATACAGCCAAGGCAACAAAGGAGTGGCTCAGGAAGAAGCACATTAGGGTCATGGAGTGGCCTAGCCAGTCACCAGACCTTAATCCCATTGAAAACTTATGGAGGGAGCTAAAGCTGCGAGTTGCCAAGCGACAGCCCAGAACTCTTAATGATTTAGAGATGATCTGCAAAGAGGAGTGGACCAAAATTCCTCCTGACATGTGTGCAAACCTCATCATCAACTACAGAAGACGTCTGACCGCTGTGCTTGCCA
This sequence comes from Microcaecilia unicolor, assembly GCF_901765095.1. NCBI lineage: Eukaryota > Metazoa > Chordata > Amphibia > Gymnophiona > Siphonopidae > Microcaecilia > Microcaecilia unicolor. Next base: position 418,223,605 of record NC_044031.1, read on the forward strand.
ACAAGGGTTTTGCCACCAAGTATTAGGTCTTGTTTGCCAGAGGGATTAAATACTTATTTCCCTCTGCAGAATGCAAATAAATTCATATACTTTCCACAATGTGATTTTCCGGATTTAATTTGTGATGTGCTATCTCTCACTGTTACCAATAACCTACCCTTCAATTATGGGCTGCTCATGTCTTTGTCAGTGGGCAAACTTACAAAATCAGCAAGGGATCAAATACTTATTTCCACCACTGTAAGTGAAAACATTCAAGCATTACTATGACAGTCTGACAGGGTGGGAGGAGAGGGGTGGGTAGGAAGTATGCATGGGGACATCAAAGCATATCATGGGTACTTATAAAACTGCATTAGGGCACTAACCTGCGTTATTTGCCCCTTAATGCAGCGTAAGGAACCCCTGAGGGTCAGGGAAGAAGGGATCCGGGGGAGGAACAAGATGGGTAAGTTTCATACTCGGGATTCCAACTACAAGTCCCAGGATCCTAGGGGCTGGAAAGCCACACCCCCACAAAGGCATACGTTTCCCAGGAGCCGGAGCCGGAGAAGGGAGGAGGACTACAGTTCCCAAGAACCCCTGCAAAGCCCGGGCGGCAAGCAAAGGGAGCAGCAAGGGAACTACAAGTCCCAGGATCCTGAGGGAGAGGAGAAGGATTGGCTGAGAAGGAATAATCAGGAGGGAGAGGACCAGCTGGGTACCATAAAGGGAGAGGAGCCCATGGAATGGGAGGGGGCAAAAGAGGTCGGAGAGAAGATCCAAGCCCAAGATGACTTGGGAAGTGAGCCCATGGAGATTGCTGCTTTAGCTCAGGTACAAGGGAAGAAGTTGAAAGGCTTTATAACAAACTTTCTTCAAGGCTGGGGAAATCTTGGAGGAAAAGTTAAGCAGCTGTTCCACTCAAGGGGGAGAGAGGTGCCGTGGTGTAAAGCAGTGAATGATTTCAGCTGTGGCCAGAAGTCAGACTCAGTTGGAGAAACAGGTAGTGGCTTGAACTATGTCCATGAACCTGGCCATACTGGGGAAGCAGTGAGTGATTGGAACTATGTCCAGAAGTCATGCCATGCTGGGGAAGCAGTGAGTGATTTGAACTGTGTCCAGAAGTCATGCCATGCTGGGGAAGCAGTGAGTGATTTAAACTGTGTCCAGAAGCGGTGCCATGCTAGGAAGCAGTAGTGATTGAGTTAAACTGTGTCCAGAAGTGGTGCCATGCTGGGGAAACAGTGAGTGACTTGAACTGTTTCAGAACACTGTCATGCCGGTGAAACAGTGAGTGATTTAAAACTGTGTCCAGGAATCAGGCCATGCTGGGGAAGCAGTGAATTAAATTGTATCCAAAAACTGTGGACGGCGGAGGGAAGGAACAAGGGGTGATATATGCTGTAACCAAAGACTGTGTCTGGAAGAGGAAATGTCTTGGCCTTGCTGATGGAATAAAGCGGTTTAAAACATATTTTTGGAGTCTGCTTCTGGGAGTGCTGTGTCCAGGGAAGGGCCCTTCCAGGGTCAGCCGAGTTCATACCTGCAGGAAGGCCTGAAGGTGGTGGCCTGCTGACAGCAGGTAAAAGGGCTATAAAACCGGTTGTGGTACCCTAATGCAGTGTGCTTAGGTCAGCCAGTGTTACATATTAATGAGATGCAAAACATATAAATACATGTAAGCAGCTCAATACTATGTAAATAATAGAATGTGAGTTGTGGTATGTACCAGGTGCACATCGCAAACTGTATTGTAGCTGGTAAAATATTTGAAGCCTGAGGGCATTATGCCACCAAGGTATGACCCAATGTTCCTTGACTGAATGTTAAAGGGGGCGGCACCCTTAAGTAATAGAGGTGGCCAGAGTTTCTCCCCTCCCCAAGCAGAAAACTCTTTTTGTTTTCTTCTCAAATCTCCCTTTAGTGCCACCCCAATCATGCACCCCAACCTGAAAGGCCCTCTCTAGTGACCAATATCCCACCCAGAGGTTTACCCTCTACTAATCAAACATCCCCCTCGAGGCAGTTTAACCCCCAATCTCTCCTCCCCCCCCCCCCCCCCCACACCAATGGCTCTTCTGGGCCTACCTTTGTAAAATTCATGGTGTCTAGTGGTCTAGGCAGGAGTGATCCCTAGTTGTTCCTGCTCATGCTGGTACTTTCATACAAACTAATGCTGAAAGATTACTGCTAGACGTCATCAGCACCATTTTGAATAAAGGTATTGGCAAGGGCAGAAGTGACTGAGGGTTGCTTCTACTTGGGAAGGGAGCTTTCAGGAGGGTTGTGGATGCATGGAATGGCCTCCCACTGAAGATTGTGGAGATGAGGACTGTGTCAGAATTTAAGAAAGCATGGGACAGGCATGTGGGATCCCTTAGTAAAAGGAAGTGTTAGTGGTTACTGAGGATGGGCAGACTGGATGGGCCATTTGACCCTTATCTGCAGTCATGTTTCTAACTCCTCCTTACTGGTACACCAAGGACTAGAGTGTTAGATAGAGAGTGGTTAGGAAATTGGAAAGGATCTAGAATCATACTAATCTCAAAGATGATAAAATAAGTTAGAGAGAGAGAGAGAGAGGAATTACACAGGCTGACACATATTCCTGGTGTTCTAAGCCTGCCTGATCATACCTGGGGGTTATCTTTGACTCTGATCTGTCTTTCAAGCACTAGGTGTCCCAAGTGGTACAGAAGAGTTTCTTTTGGCTGCACTGCCTCTGTTCCATCAGTAAGCTCTTAGATTTCCTTTCTTTGCACACCCTACTTCATGCCTTTATTATTTCATGTATTGACTATTGTAACTCTATCAATGCTGGCATTTCTCAAACCCAGGTATGTCATCCTCAGACACTCCAGAACTCAGCCGCTTGCCTACTCTTCCATGCCACAACATTTAACCACATCACTCCCCTTTTTCTTCAGTTACATTGGCTACCCATCTCTTTCAGGTCTTGGGTTAAGATCCTTATCATTACCACAAGGTTCTACATACTGGTGCCCCTTCCTACCTTCCTATCTCTCTTTTGTTATTATCCCCTATACGCCCACCCATTCCTTCCATTCCCTTGATGCACATTCTTTAGTTCTTCTGTCCCCTAAGTTTGCTCATTACAATTCCACTCGTTCTATTGCATTCTTTTCTCTAGCCCCTAAACTCTGGAATGGCCTTCCCCCTCCTCTCAGGTCTGATTTGTCTTTCTCCCCCGATTTAAAGCTCTCCTCAAAGCTCATTTATTTAGAATTGCCTTAATGTCTCTTTGTGGACAGTGGAGGGAACCTTGTGGTGACTCAATGCTTAGTTTGCGTATTTGTTTTATTTAGTAATTTGCTATATGTGTGTTCTTTGTTTGCTCGTTTCCTTTCATGTCCGTATTTGTAGTTCCGTTCTTTGTCTTTATTATGTTTTAATTTGTACACCACTATGACTTTTCCTTGTAGAGGCGGTATATCAAGCAACAAATAAACATAAACATAAATTGAGTAATGAGCCAATTAGCACTGGCAATTGGGCTCTCACAATCAATATTTTGGCACAAATTGGCAATAATTTGGATTTACGCTAAGTGCTTTCTATAAAGATGCTCACGTAAATCTTTTAACGTGCAACTGAAAAGGGGGTAAGGCTATCGGAGGAGCATGGGCGGGTCAAGGACGTTCACTAAAGATATGCACACTATTGTAGAATTTGGGGGATCTGTGCCTAATTTACGTGAGAATATTTACACCAGGTTTCAGCTGGTGTAAATCCTCATACCCAAAGTTAGGTGCGGATCCTGGTGCTATGTGCTATTCTATAAATGGTGCCAAACTCAGAGCACTATTTATAGAATAGCACCCAGTGCTCTATTGTTTGCCACCCAAATTTGGGTGCCATCTACCAAATCCAGACCTATGTAAGTCATACATGCTATTGTAGAATAGTACTTAGGCACCCTAATCATACTTTTGTGGTAAGTGTACACTGACATGTATAAATACTAGCATTCTATGCATCTACCTGCTCAAGGAGCATGTAACTGCGGGCACTTTGATTATAGAATTACACTTTGCACGGTTATATGGATTGATCAATGCAAGGCTCTGTTTGCATGGGATTTTGTAGACAAACACTGGAAATGGGTTAATTGCAAGCACTACCTTTTCCTTTCTCCTGACATTACCATGTGAATGGCGTTTTTGCACTTAGTCATCTACTCTCATTAAAAGTAATATGTTAGTTGAATTTTGGCAGTAAGGTAATGAAATAAATGTCCTAACACCAAAATTTACTACAGGCCTGAAGGGTAGACATAAAATAACTGCTGTTGAAAAAGTAGATTTGCAGTATTATTGCACATCTGTGTGTTATGTCTTGTCTAGTTAAAGGACCACATACAACTTATAAAATCCTATAATATGCATTTTATAAGTCACTCTTGATTATAACTCTTGTATGCTTATATTTATCTTGCCCATTTCAAATGTTGCATGCCCATCATTTGTGACCCACTGAGAGAAAAGGCATCAAAAGTGGGGTTAAAATAACAGAGATAAAGGCTATAAAAGTTTGGAGAACTAAATTTGTGAAACTTTCATTTTTGAACATTTTGTGTACTATAGGGTCAGTAAGGGTAAGGGAATGGGACTTGATATACTGCCTTTCTGTGATTTTTTTGCAATTACATTCAAAGCAGTTTGCATGGTATATACAGCTATTTATTTGTACCTGGTGCAATGGAATTTCAAGTGACTTGCCCAAAGTCACAAGGAGCTGCAGTGGCAATTGAACCCATTTCCCCAGGATTGAAGTCTGTTGCACTAACCACTAGGCTACTCCTCTACTCACAAAAGGGACTATGCATTTTTTTCCACAACTTTGATGTTTTTCATATTCTACAGCCTAAAAACTACAAATATCTAAAAGTTACCTAAAGTGGGGTATATGATTTCTGGAGTTAAATACTATTTTATTGATCAACATTTCTCATTTTTTAAAGATGTAAATAGTCCATACCTAAGGCTGACATTTTGCAGGATTATGCAGTTGATATCCCTCTGTTTTGTGGTAATAAGTCACATACCCCACTTAGTGGCTCATATTTTGTAAAACTGGGATCCTTGTACAGTAGATTGTGCTACCTATAACTAAACTAACAAACGGCATTGAAGTACAGGATCTTTCAAGACCACTCGGGCTCCTTCTTCAAGAAGGGAAGGTTACATAGATGTTAAAAATGTTATGTGACTGCAATTCCAACCCGAGAGGTACCAGTAAACAGAAGGTATTTGGTAACCGCCCACCCTCCCTACTGGTAAAAGTATATTTTATTTCTTTGTAGTTGTCAGGACCTATTCTTTTGTTTTTACTGCAGTTGTTCTTAGGAGCTGTTGCCCTAGACAACTGCATAGTTTTGCCTTGTGGTTGGACTGTCACTGGTCACAAACAAGGTAGCTTTAGAGGTGGTAATTCATATGGAGTCAGCATTATATATATATATATTTTTTTGTTACATTTGTACCCCGTGCTTTCCCACTCATGGCAGACTCAATGTGATTTACATGGGGCAAGGGAGGGTTAAGTGACTTGCCCAGAGTCACAAGGAGCTGCCTGTGCCTGAAGTGGGAATTGAACTCAGGTCCTCAGGACCAAAGTCCACCACCCCAACCACTAGGCCACTCCTCCACTCCTTTTTCGACTATGTGACTACAGAGACTATGGATAAGTTATCTGAGCAGGGCAAAAGGTTTAGAGACTTGAAAAAAATCAAGAATTCAAATTGGGATTACTAGTTTTCTCAGTACTACAGAAATATCTTTTATTAAAAATAGCTTGTCCACTTGGTTAAAGTAGAGGCCTTGGAGAATGTCTCTATGCCTTGAAATGTGAGGATTCTGAATTAACCTATTTCAGGCCATAGCTTATATATTTGACTCATCTGCCCCCAAATTAAACCTGTTTTTCTGCACCTGAGCCAAATCTATCTATATGAATTATAATCTTTGTATCTTATGTAAAATCCCTGGTGGCAGAGCAAGAAATTGCAAGAATGTTAAAATATGTCACAGTGTTTCCCCAAAAGTCTTTATGCTAAACCAGGGAATTTAACATTAAAACAAGTTTAATTGTTAAACATTTAAACACATTTAACAGCAGTTTTTGCCCATTTTTTTTTCCTTTTTCAGTGCTCTCAGGCAGCCACAGCATAACATTCAAGGACATTACAAATACATTTCATTATTTCTGGAATGTTATCAGATAAGTAGCTCTTCTTAATTCTAACATTAAAACACAATAGGTACGTTTACTTTTTTCCTGAAATTGATGCTTTGTGACACACTTTTGTTTTCTAGGTTCCTCAAACTCTCTGTAAGGACAACAACCCCCAGAATCAGGTAAGGTTAACTTTTCTCTCTATCTTTTTACTCTTTGTTTCCTGTATATATCTCTAAGGTCCCAGTGCAGGTATTACTTGGCTCTAGCCCAAAATTTTATCTCTCCTCTCTTGCATTGGCTTTCATTGATCTCTGGTTATCACGGTCCTCTTCACC